>NC_087063.1:34426539-34926232 GCF_963678635.1 Symsagittifera roscoffensis | reverse complement strand
ATTTTTTGTGAGAAGTGGTCATTCATTCCGCGACAAACTTAACCTTGAATTTTCCAGGTATATGATCTAGTTAACTGCTTGTATCAGGGCAAAGCCCTGTCTTTCCGACATCGTTTTAGTTTCTACGGAATAATTTGAAATAACACAATTGATGAAATCTCGAAAGAAAACTGAAAAAATTTTCAGTTGATGGTTTTGATGGTTTTTCTGAAAATGATCTCCCAACACGCTTTGTAAATACAAATTGAGATATTTTTTATGTAGCAAAGTATAAATAGACCAAGGAGCATGCCTCAATTCAATTTGAAACGATTTCTATGACAGATTAAATCTCCGCTGACGAGTAAATAACACAAATTATGTCGCGCATTAATTGTCCCACACAGCCCAAAATGGCGGTTTTAGGCTAAGTGGCGTGTGGGAATGGCGGTTTTAGACCCCCATAACCTCACAAAAAAACGATTGCAGGTGAAGTACGTTTTGTTCCAACTTTCGTAACGAAAGTAACGGAATATTTGGGCTCGAGGTGGGTTTTTTTTCTGCAGACAATATTCGACTTTTTAACTAGCCATTTTTTCACATCATTCGAAAGGTATTGTTATCCTGAGCTCAAATTTGAAAAGATATTACACCTGTGATCATTTTTTGTAAAATTATGGGGGTTTAAAGATTGGCATTTTGGCCAATTTGGGACAATTAACGCGCGATATATTTCGCGCTATTAACGCGTAAGCGGAGAGTTAATCAGTCTTAGAAATCGTTCCAAATTGGTTGAAAGAAACTTATTTGCCATAATTGATTTGTTACAAGGAGCGAAATTCATATTTTAGTACTTTATATGGCGTGTGGGGTGATGATATTTATAAAAAATTTCAAACTTTAGAAAATAAAATTTCATTTTGTTTTATTACATATAATTTTTTAATGTTATTACTGCTCCATAAACCTTAAGAGGCACTCGGAACATTCAGGGCTTCGCCCTGATACGAGCAGTCTTGTTAGTTGTTTCATTCTGCCCTGAGGAGCGCGCTTATTTGTTAGCTAGTAGAACCTGAACCCCTTTGGTTATACTGTTAAACAGAAGTAGGGTAATAATCAATTCCAGTCACACGCCCAAGGATTATGCCAGAGTTTTTCAGATAAAAGTATTCAAGTTAAGTCAAATAATCTGGTTAATTATTTGAACGGAGGAACCTAGCAATCAGTAGATAAAATCGAAAAAAAATCAAATTTTGCAGAAAGTTTGTTTGAATTGTTTTTTGAGAAGTGGTCATTCATTCCGCGACAAACTTAATTTGAATTTTCCAGGTATATGATCTAGTTAACTGCTTGTATCAGGGCAAAGCCCTGTCTTTCCGACATCGTTTTAGTTTCTACGGAATAATTTGAAATAAAACAATTGATGAAATTCTCGAAAGAAAACTGAAAAAATTTTCAGTTGATGGTTTTGATGGTTTTTCTGAAAATGATCTCCCAACACGCTTTGTAAAATACAAATTGAGATATTTTTTATGTAGCAAAGTATAAATAGACCAAGGAGCATGCCTCAATTCAATTTGAAACGATTTCTATGACAGATTAAATCTCCGCTGACGAGTAAATAACACAAATTATGTCGCGCATTAATTGTCCCCCACAGCCCAAAATGGCGGTTTTAGGCTAAGTGGCGTGTGGGAATGGCGGTTTTAGACCCCCATAACTTCACAAAAAAACGATTGCAGGTGAAGTACGTTTTGTTCCAACTTTCGTAACGAAAGTAACGGAATATTTGTGCTCGAGGTGGGTTTTTTTTCTGCAGACAATATTCGACTTTTTAACTAGCGATTTTCGACAAAACTTCTTCATATCATTCAAAAAGTATTTTTGTCTTGAGCCTAAATTTGAAAAAAAAACATTTCGCCTGTGACCATTTTTGTTAAGTTATGGGGGTTTAAATTTTGGCATTCTGGCCAATTTGGGACAATTAACGCGCCATATTTTTCGCGTTATTAACGCGTAAGCGGAGATTTATTCCATCTTAGAAATCGTTCCAATTTGGTTAAAGGAAGGTTATTTGCCCTAATTGATTTGTTACTAGGAGGGAAATCTATCACTTTGTATATATATGGCGTGTGAGGTGATGTTTTTTGCAAATATCTCAAATTTGAAAAAAAAAATTCTTACATTTAATTTTTCATGTTGTTAATGCTCCATAGACCTTAAAAGTCAGTCGCAAAAGTATGGACTTCGCCCTGATACAAGCAGTCTTATTTAAGTATGAGCTCAGAGCAAAAGCTTCGTTTCAAAAGTTAGATAAAGATTTTCGTCGAAACAGGATAGTGAGAAAGTCGAAATTCGGAACAAAACTCAGTCCGAGCACAGATTCTCCGTCACTTTCTTCAAAAATTGGAACAAAGGCAATCCGTTTGAATTAAGCTGGATCACTCAAGCTTGTTGACCCAATAAATTTTTTGATTGAAATTTTTTGAATAATTAAGAACTGAGCAAACAACACAAAAAAATTCACCATAATAACACTGCAAAAAGTCAGAAAAAGGACAAAGCTTTAGAAAAAAAACGAAAAACAAAAATTCGTTTTTTATTTTTTTTTTTGGTTAATTTCTCTTGCGAGTTGTGTGCCATGAATGCACCGATTTGCTCTGATCGGTGCAAACAACATGAATGCACTGATCAGAGCAAACCTCTAACTATTGCGACTGCTCTATTAGAAATCAAAATTTACAAAAAATGAAAAGGTGAATACCCGATTTTCGAAATATAGAAGAAAAATAATTATTAATGAGACTGGTAAGCGTGTTTAAACAGCTCAAGATTTCTGAGTCTGAATATTTCGCATCAAACGCTACGCGTTCAAAACGAAACAGTAAAAACCGAGCTCAACAAGATATCAAAATGATCAAATTGCCAATTCCAAGACCCGAATATATCACAAAGCAACATTCTTGAATACTCTTTTTTTCCAGGGCATTGATATTTTGTAGATTAAAAAAAATTTCTGAAAGTTTTTTGCTTAAATAATTGTTATCAGGCTTAAGAAAAAGTTGGAGGTTAAATACTCAAATTTGACAACTAATTTGATTTACTAAACAGCGCCCATGAATTATAATTATATTTCCTAGACAAAAACCATTCATTACAATTCATTTCAGATGTAAGCTTCAAACCACAAAATCGGTTATTTTGCCATTCAATTGTTTTTGAGGAAAAAAATTCAATATAATCTAATACAATTGATTATAATCCATTTTCTTTTTAGTTCTAAAGTTGGTGGTTTTTGCAAATAATTTGCAGAAAATTTGCAAAAACTCTATTCTATGAAAGAACAAATATGAAACAATTCTCTTCAATTCGAATTGAAAAGATTTTTTTTGTATTTGTTTTTTGTTGAGTCATAGAATAGACACGATTTCCGACAAAGTTTGCTCCCCCTCCGCCCAGCGAAAAAAAAATCCTTCAAAAGAGCCTGTTTAGGATGATCCAGGTGCAAGGAGTGGACCCCTATGAAGTTGTGAGGTGGGCATGTGTGCTGCTACACTCCCACTTCGCCTTGTTCCTGTCCATATCCTCTTGTGCCAGCCACGCCCTCCTGTCTGGACTGGCCAGGGACAAAAGAGTGCCCCATCTGGCCATCAACCACCACTGTCCCCCTCAACAACAACACTATCACCACTCCTTGGTATGGCGCAACAAAACACGACGCAAATACTTCACGATACCAAAGTTTTGTATAAAGACTATTAATCTACGAGCTAAAGATACGAGAACTAACGTTAATCCCAGTCGAGTTGCGCCACTAAATTCCGCACTGTATTAATCGCGCCCATGATAATTCGACTCTTTTTCCTTACCAAATCCCCCCCCCCTCCCTCCCCACCTCACAAGAGCATCAATTTTTTTGGTGTAATGAGTGGTTTTATACGGTTGATTAGGAACACCAATATGTTTGTCAGTTTTATTCAGCATGTCAATTTGATGACTTAATACCACAAGAAGTAACATTTATATTTCAACAAAGAACAAAAAAGATCACAATATAAAAAATCAAATTTCATGAGAAGCAAAGTTTTGTTATAATGAAACACGTATTCCTTAGTCGTATAGCAAACATGTCTCTTGCACAAGAAGCACATGCTTTTTTAGGTTATTTTTTGCCTCTGATGTTTTAATTATGCAAACACGATAGATGGTGTCTGTCTATCGCTCACATACGTATATGTTCATAAACGGTTTAAAAATAAAAATTGAGTGCAGTTTAACTCCTTAAATTGCTAGCTTAGAAGCAGTTGGCGGAGATCTGGAAAGCAACTTCACTTCTGCAGAAGAAGAAAACCTGACACGAAAGTTGACCTTTTGTGGACTTTAACTCCAAATTAAATATGCGTATTCAATTCAAATTCATTTTGGTCTGATTAATGAGCAGGTTTTTTGTCACCAAAAATACGCTTCACCAGATGGCCCAAAATTACTGATCAAGGGCGTGTGGTGTGCAGGATATTTGGATGGCGGATGTTTTTCTGCAAACTTTCGAGGTCAAATGTTTTCTTTTTGTTATTTTTAAGCTCTGCCGAACCTTAAAATGTCCATGTTTGCCATTTAAGAACTCTTGAAGCTTTAAGAAGACGAGTCGTTCCGTTATACGGCCTAAAATAGATATTTTGACAAATTTGAAAACGGTAATGCAGCCGAGAGAAAAGCTAGAAATCGTTATTATTCCAAAGCTCATTTCACCAAAAATTACAAAAGTGACCAAAAACATTGCTATTTTATCTATTAAATGACCAACTAAACTTTGATGGAAATGGCGCAGTTTTGGCCGGCCTCATTGCGCCCCGAACTCCCAACAAAACTTAAAACGGTTGCATATTATTAGTTTTGTGTTCTGTATATTGTCAGTTATTTTGCTTAATAAAAATTTTTAAGTATGATTTTTCATTTTTGGACCGTATAACGGAACAGACCCTCGAAGACAATATTGTTGACCTAATTGAAGACATTTTCAACTGTAGTCTTTTTGTTTCAAGTTATGGGGGTTCGATACAATAGGAGGCTCTAAATTACTGTGAATCGACGAATCAACAAAAAGAAAGAAAACTGGCGGATCAGATAATTAAACAGAAATTCCGCAATTATTGCATCATTCAATTACCTAATCTCGCATCAATTGAACTTACAGATTTGTATAATAGCAAAACAAAAATTTGAAATAAGCTGATTCTTTTTATGAATCTATAAATTAAGATAAGCTGGTTTTTTTTTATAAATCTTTGTTAATTGAAATAAATTGATTCGTTTTCTGAACCTAAAAATTGAAATAAGCTGGTTTATGATTGTTTTATGAATATTTATCCATCTTTTAATTTTTAGTTTATCATTTCAGCTGAAGAAAGATCAGTTCTATAAATCTACGATCAATTAAAAAACTCGCAGTGAGTTTTCATGTATAATAATCGATTATAATCGATATTTTTGTGGTCAAATGTTTGTATTATAATCGGTTAGAATTACCCTTTGATCCAAGCAATTTTTTATGATCCAATATAATCAAATGTTATAGGAAAAACTAAATCGATTATAATCCATTTAAAAAACATTGTAATGGATTAAATTCTCTATAATCTTTTCCCAAATTTTCTGCAAAATTTTGCACTTTTTTCTGCATTACTTACAGTCTACCTGATTTCTAAACCTACTCACATTTAGTTAAAATTTGCAAAACCATATTCCTCACTTTTTAACCAAGAGTTTCTCAATTTTTACACCAATCCTCCACCCACATTTATCCGCACACCTACAAGCCCCCCACTTGTGCCACTTCACACCCTTGCCCTCATAGCAATCCCTTAAACACAATTTAGCGATTACAAAGTTCTACTTTTGAATATTTTATTTCATGGTTCTTGAAAATCTAGGCTCTTACTCATAAAATTTTTTTTATAATCCACTATAATCTAATGAAATCCATCATAATCCATTATAATCCCTTATAAAGCATTATAACTGATTATAATGGAATAATTTGATTTCTATTTATTGTTCCGACTTTCGATACGAAAGTAACGGAATATTTGTGCTCGGGGTGGGTTTTTTTTTCTTCAGACAAATTTCGACTTTTTAACTAGCCATTTTTGACGGAATTTTTTCTTATCATTCGAAAGGTATTGTTGTCCTGAGCTCAAATTTGAAATTATATTTCACCTGTGATCATTTTTTTGTAAAGTTACGGGGGTTTAAAGATTGCCATTTTGGCCAATTTCGGACAATTAACGCGCGATATTGTTCGCGCTATTAACGCGTAAGCGGAGAGTTAATCCGTCTTAGAAATAGTTCCAAATTGGTTAAAAGAAGCTTATTTGCCATAATTGGTTTGTTACAAGGAGCGAAATCTATCCTTTTGAACTTTATATGGCGTGTGGGGGGATGATTTTCATAAAACATTTCACATTTTAGAAAAAAAAATCTTTTATTTTTTTTCATTGAATTTTTTAATGTTAGTACTGCTCCATAAACCTTAAAAGGCAGTCGGAACATTCAAGGCTTCACCCTGATACGAGCAGTCTTGTTGTTCCGACTTTCGATACGAAAGTAACGGAATATTTGTGCTCGGGGTGGGTTTTTTTTTCTTCAGACAAATTTCGACTTTTTAACTAGCCATTTTTGACGGGATTTTTATATATCATTCAGAAGGTATTGTTGTCCTGAGCTTAAATTTGAAAAGATATTTCACCTGTGATCATTTTTCGTAAAGTTATGAGGGTTTAAAGGTTGCCATTTTGACCAATTTGGGACAATTAACGCGCGATATAATTCACGCTAATAACGAGTAAGCGGAGATTTATTCCGTCTTATAAATCGTTCCAAATTGGTTGAACGAAGCTTATTTGCCATAATTGATTTGTTACAAGGAAGGAAATCTATCCTTTTGTACTTCATATGGCGTGTGGGGGGATGATTTCATAAAAAATTTCAAATTCTAGAAAAAAATTATTTTCATTTTTTTTTATTTAATTTAATTTTTTTAATGTTATTACTGCTGCTCCATAAACCTTAAAAGGCAGTCGGAACATTCAGGGCTTCGCCCTGATACGAGCAGTCTTGTTTGTTTTATAATTGATTGTTCATCCAGATTATCGATTAATTTAAAATTTTATGAAAACAGACCATAAAAATTCATCATAATCGATTGTTATCCATGGAACCTCATTGCGGTAAATATTTTGATCTGCTGATCTGATGAATTATTGATACATCGGTTTACTAGACGCGACCCGCTTAATATATTTTTGCTATTGTACCTTTTTAAAATCGTTTAAGCATCATTCATAGTGTTTTTACAGCATTCATCATTTATTTAAAAAATTTTATCAATTTTTAGAAGTAAAAACTTTTTTTTCAGCTACGCTTGGTGTTGGCCGCTTCATTTTTTTTGTCAGAACTGGTATTTTTGTATGCATGCTCTACTGATTAAATCTCAACAATATGACTATATTTGGAATCCCGCGTCTGTCATGGTTTGAGGCGACCCAGTGTCATCCGCCTCCTCCACGGAATAAAAGGTCCACAGTTGAAAGGTGGGAGTTGGGCTGGGGGTTAATAAGAAACTAGATACGGCCATCGCATGACGAGATCTGACAGATACGCGAACACATATCAATCGTGCATGACCAGATATGCATCAAGCATGACCAGATCATAATGACACATGATCGGATTCGATTGAAAAGTTACCAAAGAGGTCAAAATTTTGGCTTGTTGATTGTTTGCATTTCAAATGATTGACAACGTGTCAGTCAAATCTGGTCATGCATGACGCAGATCTGGTTTTGTTGAAGCCGGGTCTGTTCAGAACTGCTGTTATCCTCGCGCCTCTATGTCACATTGAATTCTGATAAAATCCGACTCAAAATTAAAAACGTATTAAGAATGAGCACATTTGGAAATCTAGGTTCGCGAAAATATAACAGTTCTACGACGATTTTCAGTGGAGCGGTGGTGAAGTGGTTCCGCCTCTAAAGCGAAAAACCGGATGTTCGAGGCCCACCATGATCCGTGCTCGTTGCTTGAGGGTGAATCAACATTACCCATCCCAGAAAAATAACCAAAAAAATAGCATGTAGTGCTTAAACAGGTTACAACAGCGGTTCGCCGTTAGGACCTATACAGCTCTTGTGTTGGTCCTTTCCCCCGTGGATAAATGGTCTTAATCTTAATCTTAATTGATTACTTGTGCATCTCATCATCTTCTCATTCAAGAAAGCTCAAGGAAGCCGGAAACTAATTCTCATATATAGTCAAGCCTGAAAATTAAGTATGGAAAATAATACTGCATTTTTTACAAGTGAAACTTTTTTTGAAAAAAATTTAATAAGAAGCAAAGTTATTTAGTTATCGGATAATTTTTGTCATAACTGAGAAATTTCAAGAACATAATTTAGCCTAAGAAACTTTAGAAGCGGCAAAATCCTGGTCTACTTCAGGGTGCTGATGGGGAAGAGTGGGACAGCAGGGACGGCGGCGGGGGTGGGGAGTTCGACTTCAGCTTCCCCCTTGTAGTGGATACTTCACAGACTGTGGACGTGGCAGTCGCACAGATAGTCAAGTACGCATCACCCCCCCCCCTTAAACAGGCCAAATAAAGAACCTACTATTTATACTAGATTGAATCCGGGTCGAGGTGCTCAATTTATGTTTTAACTTTGTCAACCAAAAATCGATAGACTTCGACCGATTCGACCAAAAATCGGTGTTTCGACTTTCTCGAGCAGAAATAGGTATTTTTCGACCGTCTCGACCAAATTTCGGAATGTTTAGACTTTCTCGACTAAATTTTGGTATGTTTTGACTTTTTCCACCCAACAAAAAAAGCTTTCGACATTGTTCGACCCAGTGTGGGCCTTCTTGTGGCAGTTTTGTTTATGAAGAGCAATAATGCTGGTCTAACTATCTGCACATTAAAAGAAAAAACAGTTATAAAGAATTATTCTGCTATTTGCATCTGTTGTACAGTTGTGCCAGCAGAAACGCGACAAAAATTTCATTTGTATGTCTGTTTTGGAATGTTCGCTCTAAGTTTCGACCGTGTTCGACTTATGTTTCGACTGGGCTTGTCCTATGTTTCGACCGTGCTAGACTAATGTTTCGATTGCGTCTGGCCTATGTTGTGACTCTTCGCGACTCTAATTCGACTTTCTCAACTATCAAAAAACATGAGTAACCTGACAAGATGATTCAACTGAAAAAAAATTGCAAGAATCAGTGATATGCCGAATTCAGTCATCGAAAACTATTTTATACAAATTCAATCTTTCTTTTTGCTTGTAATTTTTAAACAAATCTGGACGGAAACAGATACTTGAGAAAACTTCGGTAAAATTTATTTTTTCTTGCCGCAGGAACCTTTAGGTTTTAAAAGATAAAGAGTTCCCCCTGAAAAAATTTTACTTTCGTGGAAAGCAAAACTCCTAAAATGATTGTTCCTGACTGCAATTTTTTGACGGAGATTTTTTATGGGCAAGTTTTTTTTTGCTCAATTTTCAATTTAAAGTAATTAAAATCTTCAAAAAAAATTGAAAAATTAGGTTGCGCTTGGTCTCTGTTTCTTCTGTGCTCGACCTATTATTCTACATTCTCGACTAAACTTGGATATGTTTCGACTGTGCTTGACTTATGTTTTGACTCTCTCGACTGAAATTGGGTATGTTATGACTTTGTGCTTGACTTAAAATTGCTTCTCGACCGCGGAATTTCAGTCACAAAACTGCACTTGCTCGACCTTCAAACTCGAAAGATAAGTCGAGCACCTCGACCCGGAAAGTTGCGAAGCGCTAGATGTAAAAAGTCTATTCTGATTGGCTTACAAATTATGACCAAGCTAACATCCCCATTGTCCGCTTTAGATGAGACTGTTATAACTTGATTTGGCACTTTTTTAACTCTATGACTGCTAGTGGACTTTATAAGCATACTCTAAATAAGCCGCCATACTATCCATTATACCTTTCCAATTGGGTAATGGTGATGTTGTAGAGTTGAGAAGTGGACTAGTTTTGTGGTGGTGCATGACGAGTGGATCTCCCCCAGCCGAGTGGTGCAATTCATGGCCACAGTCAAGAGACAGATGAAAGACCTCAAGTACACTGTAGTCTACATGGACCACCAGTCCATACTCAACGAGCAACTGCAGGTATTGTTGTTCCGACCGCATCACTGAAAGTAATTGGAGGGAACTATGAATTAGCAACTGTTTTTTCCTCTCAATTTTGACTAATTTAAAGAAAGCTTTAAGGTAGTCAACAGCGGAATCATTTACAGCTGTTGACAGAAAATTTTGCGTGTAATTTTTAAAATTTGCCCGCCAAGATTCCAAAAAACTATCAAAGAAAGGTCTCAGTTTTCTGTGAAAATTTTTGATGCGTATTCTGTTCATTTTTAAATGTTGTTAACTATCCCCCCCCCACCCCCTATTTCGGTTTTCCGAAAATCAACTTTGGCTGCCACATTTTCAGTAGCTTAAAACAATTTTCAGAAAATATATTTAATTAGATTTTTTTTATGTTAGGTACCCGTTATATACGTATATAGATAACGTTATATAGATAAGCTAGTCAAAAGACTTGTGTTTTCTGTACAAAATTGATCTATTTTTTTCTAAGTTTAGAAATAAACAATTTCTGGAAAAATTACCAGAAATCAGTTCACTGCTCAACGGCAATAGCCGTAGCAACACAATGCAAATTAACACTTGTTATAACAAGGGTTGCTTTGCGTTAGGTTGCTAAATTTATCATACGGCTACGGCTATTGCAACAAACTTGCATTGTGCTGCAATAGCCGTAGCAACATAATGCAAAATAACCATATTAACACTTTTTATAACAAGTGTTGCTTTGCATTAGTTTGCTAAAACTATCATACACTATCAAGTCATCTGTTCTTACGGTTAGCACAACCGCCTATAAAATCGCAGATCGGGAGTTCGAGCACCAGCCGGAGACTTTTTCTAGCTATAAATAGCCAATTTAGCAAATTTCTGATCCAAAAAAAGATGAAAAAAAAAAGAATTTAAAAAACTTTTTGCTAAAATTTCACGGAGAATTTCTGACCAGAAAAATAGATTATAAATAAAGCATTCCGTGTCAAAATTAAACAATTTTCTCGGTAAAAGTATTATATAAAATGTGAGTAACACAAATACGAACGCGCGAAAAAGGAATCCGAACTAAACTTGGACTTTTCTAAAATGCATATTTTAGGCAGAAATGAGTGTCAAAACCAGTCATCACGGCAAGCTTTGAAAAGAATTGGGAAGGAACAGGAGAGGTCCAAAAGGCATACCGAGATGCCAAAGTAATCAGCCTTTTCAAGAAGGGCAAAAAGATCAGCCATCAAATTATCGATCGGTTTTTTACCTGATGTTGAAAGACAAGTACTGAGCAAAATACTAAAAAATCGAATTGAGAGACGCACGGACCAAACATTAGACAACCTACAATTCGGATTCAGAAGTAGCAGAAGCACGGTGCAGGCAATTTGGACTCTTCGAAGAAATATCCAACAGGCACGTGAAGCAAAAAAAGCTGATTTTGATCTTTATAGATCTTATTAAGGCCTTTGATTCGTTGGACCGTACAGCACTTTTCACGGCCCTAAGAAGTCGAAAAGTGGGCAACCCTCAGAATTGCATCATTTGGCAGCTGTATGAGCAGGCTGAAGCTGTATTAGACAAGCAGAACACGTTCGTGCTTGAAAGAAGAGTGAGACAGAGCCCACTCTCTTCGGTCCCCCATTCTTCAATCTAGTTTTTGACGAAGTGTGCAAGAAAGTTGTGAAAAGAGGCTCAGAGATCGGTCACTTTGCATATGCTGATGACTTAGTGATTATGTCCGGCTTAATTGAAGAGGCACGCAAAAGTCTTGATGCTCTCAATCAGGAAGTCGAAATTGGAGGGATGGAGATATGATAAAGTAAAACGGAGATGGCTATAGTAAATGAAGAAGGTTCAAATGATAGCTACCTTACTGGCCAAAAATTTGCAGAATGACTCATTGGCGAAGCAAAAACACAGAAATGCAGGAAAGCTAGAACAGCAATTGTGAGACTAGAGGACAGCAAGAGAATTTTCTCAACTACGTTCAAATTGCAGAGAAAGTTCAGTTGAAAAGCATTGAAGTAGAAATAACATCTCTGGCCCAAAGAAGCAAGGTGTGTACAGCAAAGAATGGATCAGGGCTTTAAATCTGGACTTCGAAAGCCTAGGGGTAACGGATAAAGAAAAGTGGCTACAAGACCCAAAACCACTAAATTTTAATCAGGAAATGGATCAGTTAGTTCAGAGAATGGTCGACTCACGCCCTCTAGTAGTCGATTGTGAGTTTGGAAAATGCAGCAGAAAGTTTGCTAAAGAAAGGAGATGCAAAGACGTCTCAGAAACTATCATGATGCTCTAGATGAGTCGGATTTAGATACACTCGACATGGAACCCTTTAGCGTTGATGTACCAAAGGATCTCAAGTGCCCAGCAAAAGGCTGCAAAATGCAATACAAGAAACTCAGGTGAGTGAAAGAGCACATGAAGACCATCCGCAGTGCACTTTGAATGGCGAAGAACAATTAGTTACGGTAGAACGAAAGTCACAAGAACGAAAATCACGAGAAAGAAAGTCTACAGATGAGGAAGAACTAGAGGCGACTGCAGAAAAAGAGATACACCCTGCAAATGACAGGGCGTATGTCAGTGCCCGAAGTGTCCAAGAACTTACAAGGTGCTGAAGAGCTTGCAAACCCTCGCTCCAAGAAGCTTGCGTGGTCTTACAGTCGTCAGACGCTTGTATCGGGGAAGAGAGACTGGAAGCTCTCGTGCTCAAAATCCTTCCACCCGAGATCACCCCTAATCGGGAGTCTAGCTTGCCTACTGCCAACTCCTGAAAGTTCTGTAGACTAAATACCTTAGCAAACTATCAAAGGGAATGGCACCACATGCATAGTGGGAAAATAGTTAACAAGGTCCAAAAGGAGGAGGGAATAGTTAACAAGTTCCTCACTCTTTCTACATGGTAAAACTTTGAGTTTTTTGCGTTTTTCTGCCAAAATTTTTCGAAAATGTTTGGAAAAGTCAAAATTTTAGTCAGATTTTGGTATAAAAATGAGAAAAGAACTGATTGGCTTAGTCAAATTGGCATAGATCGCTTTTGAACAAGAAACCTTGAAAAAAATCAATTTTCGAGAAAGGACCCGCCAAATTTTTTACCCGATTTTTGCTTTTCAGACTGAATAAGACAAAAATAGAGAGGCTGACTTCGACGGCAATTTTAACTTTGTTTTACAACTAGAAGTTTAAGGATAGTTTTTCATTAACTTTTTTTAACTCTCATTTTTCCTATTTCAATTATTACAGTTGCAATTAAAACAAATTACTATAACAATTACGTTAAAATACAGCATGGAATTTAGAACTAAAAAAAACTGTTTTTCGAATTTTTCTTAAAAACGATTTTTTTAAATTCTGTGTGATTCTGTTTTACTTGTACAGCAACCGACTATCCTTGCTAAAAATTCCTTAAAATCCTTTCAAAATTTATACGCGCCAATTCCTATTAAGAACTTTTTTTTTACAAAAGTAGATATCAAAACCAAATATCAAAGAATTTTTAGTCAGCATACCACTTTTTCTAACAATTTGACGTATGAACAAAATTTGCACAATTCTTAGAACGAAAAAGCCTACTTATAACAAAATTGCTCATACATCAGGGCAAAAACTTGAAAGTTCCGACTGCCCTTAGCTGGTCTCGAATAATTTTTGTTGAAATTTTTTTGATGAATTACAAATTCTGAACTGCCAATATCAAATATGGGGACCGGCCTGATAGCATGCGGCTATTGGCGCATCAAATTGAGCAACTAAGTTAGTTGCACACACTAAACGGCACTCTTGCAAGTCGTCACACTATCAAAAATGAAGTGCTTAAATTTGAGTTGAATTAAAATAATCAAGTAGTTTGCCTCAATTCAGTTTGGAACAATAATGAGTGCGGGATAATTCGCCTTATCAATTCATGCGTTAAAGATATTAACTATTAATCCAACAGCAATGACAAATTTGAGGTTGAAATTGATTTGCGCTTTTAGTTAGATAAATCTAATTAAAATAGGTTAATTAGATTTTTACGGCAGGAAAAAAAAATCTTTTTTTTTTGCTTGAAAGACAGATTTAAAGCGATTAAAATGGATTCATCGAAATCTTACAAAGCCGAACTAGTTTATCTATTCTGTTTGTTTTGAAAATTGAGCAAGTGTTTGTACTCTTGAAAATATCCGTCAAAGCAAAAGAGAGGAAGAACCACTCGAAGAGAGTTTTACCGCAAACTATTGCATTTATGGGATTCCGTTCTTTTTATCATCAAAGTTCTAGACTCATTTTTCTGAGGCAGATAGTGTATAATTAAAAAATCAGATTAGAAAAATTCATTTTTGGTGCAGAAAATTTAAATAATAGTTATCCTCATGTTTTATTTTCAGTCCAAACGTCAAAATCAAAAGGCAATTGAAAAACAATTTTATTTTTATCGGACTATTTTTTTGATAGTCTAGAAAATTTGAAAATAATTTGTATACATTGTGTACAAGTTGAGTCAGCAAAAAAGTCAAAGGTTGTGAAAAATCAGTTTAAATGGATTTAAATCAATTTTATTGTCAATCAAAGGTATCCGGTAGAAAAATCTCCAATGTTTAGACTAGATTACACAAACTATAAGAGTGCAAAAAACACGCGATGGGATAATGAACTCTCACTTTCTTTCTATTACAAAAAATTGTTTTTCTAGATATTACTAGAATTATTTTGTGCACTTTCTCAAGACTTAGAATCAAACAATTTTTTGAAGTGCAACATAATAATTCAGAATGATAACGAAGAATCAACGAGCAAAAAACTTGAGATATTTTACTAAGAGAAACGTGGGTCGATTGATAGATCCTTTTATTTCAATTAGTATTTAGGATTATAAGTCTCGGCTAAATTATATCATAGATCATAGTAGATCTGGTCCTAGTGTTAAAATGATAGTTATGTAAACAGATAAATTAAAAAGGATGATTAAATAGAAAAGGTTAAATGTTATGCACAGTTGTTCTTCTATAGTTAACTTTTACCAATAGGAGGGGATGTTTGTTTTATTAACTTATTGCTTTCATTTCTTACAATATTTGTTGGAAAAGCGGAGAGAAGGTGGGGAGAAGCTGTTGTCCAATTCTTGCCGGGAAAGGGTACACTGTCTAATGCTCACTCTCCGTTGAGGTATTGTCAAATACTAGGGTGGTTGCTCTTCGTTTTCGTTTCGGTCTGTTGAATTTAACTTGAACAAGTTTGTGAAAAGAAATTTCTTAAGTTTAATTCAACAATCTAGATTTAATAAATTTTGTAATAGTTTTTCCGAGTACTTCACAGAAAAATTGCAAGTCAAGCCTATTGCTAGTAACCTTAACTTCAATTGCAAATACCGCGCGATGAGATACTCAGCTCTCAGTTTCAATGTTTGCGTCACAAGACAAGCCTGTTGCTCGTAATCTTAACTTCAGTTGCAAATAACTCGCGATGAGGTATTAAACTCTCAGTTTCAATGTTTTTATAATAAGGCAAACCTATTGCTTGTTATCTTAACAACGATTGCAAATGAAACGCGATGAGATAGTGAACTCTCAACTTCAAGGTTTGTATCAGAAAACAATATTTTTGCTCGTTATTTTAATTACGATTGCATATGACACGCGATGAGATAATGAACTCTCAGTTTCATTTTACTACACAAGTAATGTTATTCTAGCAATTATAATAATTTTTTTTTCTTTTTCCATATTTTTTGTTTTCAAGCAGTTTACAGTGATCAGCAACCAGATAATCTTTATTTTGACATGATCCTTACGAAATAGATTGCTGAAAAAAAAACCCAAATGAAAATAAGAGTTGAATTGAAATTTCTTATCACCTATAATTTTAAATCAATAGATCAAGTAGTAGCAGCAAGGATGACAAAGTTATTAACAAAATTCTCGCTCAGTTTGCGAATAAAATTTAACTCAATGGAATTATGTCAAGAACTTGAATACTTGTACCGTTTTTAGCAGTCTGAAATATTTTTGGGAAAACGTTCTCGAATTTAAAAAAAAATAATTAAACCAAAAAAATATTTTTTTAATCTGTTTTAAAAATATAATTCCGCAGCATTCAAAATACGCAGTGAAACGTTTTGCGTCTAATTCAATTCGAATTGGAAGTACTTTTGGAACAGGATTTGATTGCCGCCTAGTATGTAACACGACAATAAAAACTATAAGTCTTTATCAAATAAAACGCAGATCAACCCTCGTACCCAACGGAGGCTGTTTTTTTAGATAAAAATTTCATAAAGGTTACCCAGACAAGTTTTCTTGTATTTTCTGTGCAGAAATGATTTTTTTCTAGCCTAGAAAAATAAACAATTTTTGGAAAGAAATAATCAGAAATTAATTAATTGCTCAACCGCAACGAGATAATTATGCTCCGAGCATAAACAATAACAATAGCAGCATAATGCAAATCAACCCTTTTCGTAACAAATGCTATTTTGGATTAGATTGCTAAAACTGTTAATTTTCATCAATGAATGTGGCCAAGTGGTTAGCACATCTGCCTAGCACACTGAAAGTCCGGGGTTCGGCCCCAACAGGATTCTTTTTTTTTGTAGCTAGAAATAGCCTAGATTTAGCTATTTTCTGATGAAAAACAAGATGAGAATTAAAGATTTTTTAAAAAAAAATACCTGCTTTATTTAAACATTTCATAAATAAAATTCTGATCAGAAACTTAGATTAGATATAAAGAATTTTAGATCAGAAATAAAGAACTTTATCGTTACGGGCTTGCAAAAGTCTAAGCATATTGTCGGCAAAGGCTAACATAAGTCTGCAAAGTCTGAACATTTAATTAGTTCGGGCAAAACATTTAATTAAAAAGAGCAAATGATCTTTTTTTAGAAAAACTTGACAGGCAAAACGTAATTTATTAAACCGATTTTTGTCACAAAAATGTCTGAAAAACAATTGCATGCAAAAATTGGTCAAAGCTGAGAATTTGCACTTTTCAATTAATTTTTTTGTACGAATTTTTGCACTTCTCTATAAGTATGCAGAGCTTGGACATAAATCTGCAAAGCCTGAACATGAGTTTGTGAAGTTGTGCGAATTTCCTTCATTAACTCCTGGCAACCAAAAATTCCTATTTTTTTTCTATTCAACATTACGAGGTCAAACTGTGTGCAGTGGTTAGGCGCACAATTTTATGTCTGTATGTTACTGAGTTCCAGAGACAAGTCTTTAAACATGTTAAAATTTATCGGAACAATCAACGAGAACGAAATAACGAGAATGAAAGAAGAACATAGGGAGTGTTCTTGTTGCGGCATCCGCTTACAATTCGCAAAATACCCAATTTGGTCTCGTAATGAAACAGTTTTTTTTGTCAAATCAGTTTTTGTATTTGGCTATCGATTCTATCAAATCATATCAGGGCAAGCTTCTTGAAAAACGAAATCACAACTTAGTTGGGCTATCGTTTCTTGTTACTTGTTTATAGGCTGGCGGACGCAATAATGGTGAATAAACTCCGTTGGAGAACCAATTCGTACTTTTTATGCGCAAAATTCTGAAAATTAGTTGAAATGAACTTCAGAAATGCGTGACAGCCGAGACATCAAAATCAGAGTTGGGATCAGAACGTTAGAATCTTTCACAAAAAGTCAGAGAAATGAAATCGGGCGACAAAAATACTGGATTTTTAGCAAATGATACCATAATTAGTAAGCTTCAACAAAATTGAGAGAAAAATCTGCATCAAAAACTTTAATTAGGCTCTTTATTGAACTGGCTTAATCTCTGTACAATTTTTTTTTTCAAAAGTTTCGCCGACCGCTGAAACTTTTTCTTCAGTTGCGTTGGTCATAGACACTTTCATGTCGGTCTCGCCGATATTGGATGCTTTTCTTTATAGTCGCAAATGTAGCAATGCAATTACATTGTCGCAAAATTCTAGAAACGTTGGACTCCCGCGTCAAATTCCGACAAGTCGGAATTGGAAACATCAAATACCGATACGAAATTTTCAAAACTTTACGATTTGGCTGCAAAATTTTAAGACTTGTGCCCGAATGTCATTGATAAAGAATTAAATAGCTATTTGTTTTCGATGTTGACTGCAAAGAAGCAAAACAACGTAAGCAGTAATATATTTTTGACTTACAGGCTAATGGGAGTGAGGCGGGTATTGGGGATATGGAGGAGTGGGCATGGGGGCGTGTGTTCGACCGGAGACTGAGACACATCTTCGAGGAGGATGCGAAGGACTACTTCAACTTCATCCTGCTGGCAACACTCTCCACCACCACACAAGTGATCACACGTGCAGAACGGGTAAGCAACACCATCACAGTAACTAGAACTGCTGTGAGTAAAAAAAGAGACGAGTAGAAGATGTACATATTCAGACCTTCATCAACTTGCATTAGAATAATGGAATCCAAGATAGTTTCCACGATCAGAAAATAGAGCGCTTATTAGGAGGCACCTAGTGTAGTGGTAAGGCGTTCACTTTGAGATCGTGAGATCCTGTACTCGCCCCCTGCCATGGCAATGATAGTGCGTCAGTACGAGCTCTCAATTGACTTCTACTTCAGGTCTACCGCAAGCTGACCTAACTTGGTTGCAATAGTGGTACCACGTGAAAAATCTAGACGCAATAAAAAACGGCCTTGACTCGCACATAAAAACTTCGCTCAACAAAATAACTCGGACTTTTTTTGGGTAAACAGTAAAAACGGACTATGCCTTATGCTTAGACAGGCCTCATGCTTTTCCTGATCCTGTGCGAGAAACCAGAACTGATAAAACCTATATTATTAACATTAAGTTAATATTAAAATCGGCGATGAGTGGTGTCTCCAATTCAGAGATTGTTCACATCGTCTCCACTTTTCGGGTAAATCCATGGTTATCCGTGGTGTTTTAGTTGATAGAGGAGCGTCAGATGAGCTCGTACAATTGGATCTTAGCCAATCAGGAGCTGACGATTGAGCAGTTGAGAAGACTGAACACTCGGTCCAAGATAGTGGCACTCAGCCGCATACAGACCACCCCCGCTCAAACACACTCTGCTGAAGACCCAGTCAAAAGGCACGGTGTTGATTTTCTCCGCTTCTATAACGGTTTTCTTATTAGAATCGTTTCCTCCATCGTTTCGAGCGTCGTTTTAAATCTGCTTGAACTCAATTTCTTGTGGGTTCAATATTGAGAGAATGAACGCTTTTCCTGTATTTCCATAGTTTATCAAACTTTTCACAAAACTTTTACTTTTCATTGAACGAAGTATAACGTGACAAGTCGCGTTTATCTAGTTTAAGAGAGTTTTTAATTTTTTAAGCTGTAATTTTTTCGGTCACTGTTCAAATAATTAAGTGGAGAAATATTTTAGAATTAATTCACCTTCAAACTGATTGTAACTTATCAGGAGCAGCAGCAGCAGCAGCAGCAGCAGCAGTAGCAGCTCTTCTCCTTCTCGCTCTAAATCTGCGTTGCCGCCACCCAGGAGGGGGAGTGAGGGTGCTGGTGGGGAGAATGAGAGGGAGGTGGAGTACCTGCTGGACGGCCTGTGGGTGGTGAGGGACCTCATACTCACCACAGCTGGACAGATAGACTGGCAACAGGTACGACCCAGTCCTCCCCCCCCCCCGACACACATCCACCACGGTATACACCCACACTCTCTTTGATGGTATTTTTTCCGAAACAGAAGTGTCTATAGAAGACGAGGTTTCGCATGCATGTGTTCTAGAGTTCATGTTTCAGAGAATCATAAAGTTCACTCGTCTGCGCTTGACACCGGAAAAAACTGATTTGAAAGGGGAAAAAACTGATTTGAATAAGTTTAGTTTTTACTTTGGACCAGAATTGCCATCTTTTTCGTCTTCATCATTTTCTTCTTTTTCTACTGCAGGTGAGCCAACTTGAGTGTTCGTCCTCCAATACGGCCACCTTCAAAGACGGCGACAAACTGGCCTCCGCTCTCAGGACTGTCGACATACGTGCAAGATCCGGTTCCGTCAAATTCATGCACGACAGGTTGCTATATTTCTATACATTGGCAAATATTGGATTTTCGCGAGCAGGAAGAAAGAAAGAAAGAAGAATTTTTTTTCTAGAAAGTAGGATTTTGCAATTAAAAAGTAAACATAATTCTACTTTTTGAGTTTTTTGAGTTCGGTTAAACTGGCGTTGGACACAAAGTTGGGCAAAGTAAGGGCTACCAGATAATACTTTTAATTATCCAATAAAATTAAACCAACCATTTGATCAGCCAGAAATTTAGAAATTTATTATTAATCTACCCATATACCTAACTAAAAATTCAGGTTTTTTGTGAATCTTTATTCTCAACAAAAAAATTGGAACTCAGTGGAAATTTCCTTATTATTGACTTCCACCAGGAAAAACGTCAATTTGAACACGTTTCAACTGGGTCTTCAATTGCTCCTAATTTTTTTTTTAGCATTATGAAGCTGGCGGATGCGGGAGAATAGGTTTTTACCAGTTTGTTTTGCTGTTTATGAGCCCAACTTCTAGTATACTATGAAGACTACTTATGCGTCTTGTTTCAGACTGAAGGTGTTCATAGAACTGGACATCTGGGCCACCAACCCCCCACAGAAGAGAGACGAGGAGAAAGAGAAAGAAGAAGGAGAAGAAGAAGAAACTGAGAATGTGTGGGAGCTGATTGGACGCTGGGACGTGGACAATGAACTGCAGCTGAAGGAGGGCAGATTGAAGCCATTCCAGGAGAACTACTTCTCAGTCGAGGGTATGCTTACAATCAAAAAGTCACTCGCATATTTATTTCCAAATCTCATTTTATGCTACTTCTTTTTATAAACTTAGATTCAATTCTTATTGATCTTACTTCTCACTAGTTCATAAATGAGCCTAAAAAGTAAGATTTTCACAAATTACATCAAGAAAAACCAACGATTAATTTAGTCCAGTAAAACAGTTTTGATAAATTGCTCTATATCCATCAAATATCAGTGTTGGTCCCAAAAACTAGAAGGTTACTATTTTTCGAATCCAGAAACTCTAATCCAGCGAACTCACTCTAGGGGTTAAACGACCTGTTAACTTCGAGTAACTAAACTACTGATGGAGTGGCGCGATTGTGATACTTATATTGTTACACATGAATTGTGTTGCGTGTGTTTTGTTGTGTAGATTTGAAGCTACGCATAGTGACCATAGTGGAGCGTCCATTCATCATCCGCAACGAGGTGCAGAATGGGGCGACTGAGGATCCCAACGGGAGTGGCTTTGCGAGAGGGGGAGGTGGTGAGAAAAGTGTGTACTACACAGGGTGCTGTGTGGACATTCTGAATGCGATCCAGAAGGAGTTGCGCAACTCGACGAATGGACTGTCGTTCCAGTACGAGATGTACGAGGTGGCCGACAACAAGTACGGCATAGTGGACCCACACACTAACAAGTGGAACGGACTCATAGGTACTCTACTTAGAGTATCATATACCCCAAGCAGTGACGGCTTTTTTAGAGGGGAGATATCTCCCCGCCCCCTCTCTCTCTCTCTACCCAAATCGCATCATCTTTTGGTTCCATTTTTTGATATCTATTTGTGGTTAACCGACTCTAAAGTTTTTTCTTTTCTATATACTAATTTTCAAGACGAATGGGCCGACAACATTCAAGACGACATAAAAAACTATTCTAATTCTACGTCTATATATGTACAATTACTGTACATACACTTAAAAAGACTAAAACGAATAAAAGCAAGTATTTGAATTAACAATAAAAGAACAACTGAACTTCCGATCATATCGACCAATGGTCGTAACTAAATTGGTTAACAGGTATTAATTAAATACCGAAGGTCATCTAAGGTACTAAAACAAATCACAACATTTCCCACCGGGAAAAAAAATAAAACTGTAAACTAACTACATAACTCTATATACACCCTTCCCCCCCTTCGAGAATGGATAAATTTTACAAACTGCACCAAAAAAGTAAATATACAGAAGCAAAATAGAATCCACAATTAAGAGAGAATGTACAATTTACAGGGTGACTATACAGAATTACAAAATTTACAGGATACAGTAACTAAGTAATTTAAAACTAATCCACAACATGTACATTAACATGTACAATTGTATCTACAGGTAAAAGTGAAAGTCCGACGGTCATATATGAATCAAGATTGTTTTGTTCAGTTTGTTTGATATGTAAATTAATTGAATTGGTTGTCAAAATCGTCCAATTTAGCCCTGATCTCCGAATCTATAGTCGAGGAGATCTCGCTACAGTTGTCCATCTCTAGCGGGGGGTCCTTAGTGGTCTGGTAAGCTGCAAATGAGCCCGAGGAATTTTCGTGTAAATAAGTCTTCGTAGGGGAAGTTACTGGTCTGACCGCCGGGAGGGAGTTCTTTGAAGACCAGGATAAGGTCGTTTCCGCAAGGAGAATTTGTCGGGGAGGTGCCTCGGCTAGTGGTGTCAAAAAGTCGGATGGTGAAGTGACCGTGAAAGTAGCCCTATGGGAGTCGAGTGACGAGGAGAATACTGAAGTTGACACCCCTGGGTCGTCTTTTTCTAGAACCACGTCTATAAAGCGGCGATTTCCATAAAACTGTCGGGGCCCACATTTCTGCGCGGTCTAGAGTTTTGAGGCTTTATCGTCGGGCTGTCCATGTGCTCTGGAATACTGTCTACCAGTATTGGATTGTCTTGCGATCCTTCTGTCATGGTCGCGTCATGGATGACAACAATCTCCCGGGGGTCGGTGTTCGCTGACCTTTCTGAGCTCGGGTGTGGGGATTCGACGGTAACACTTAAGCCTTGGTTAGATTCGGACTGAAGGCTTTGAGGAATATTGTTATTGGTCACATCGTCGAAGTAATCGTCGATTATCCCGTCCCATGAATCTATGTTTAAGGAAGAAGATGAACCTGAAGAGGTTTTTGACGGGTCTTGAGTGGCCGCGCTCACCGTCGGTGTACCAGTCCCTGCTCTGGTGTTGAATGATCTTGAAGTGCCTTGACCCGAATGTCCAGCGGGAGTCGATACAGCTTTCTTTGGTGGAGACAGTTTCCTTTTCCCAGCTAAACTCGAATAGGTATGAAGTTTATGCCCGGTGGGTGTCTGAATCGCTATTATCTTTTTGGGCCCAGGGAGTATTTTTCCTTTTATAGCGAGATCCGATGACTTATGTAAAACGTGACCGTTGTCAAGGGTTATGGTGTGTTCAGAAGAATCGATGATATCCTTCTTAACCAGATTAAAAAATGGGTAATATTTTTCCTGTTAGACACCTTTCTATATAAGTTACCTCCCACTACTGATTTTCTTTTTGCCAGAGGTTTTGAAGATTGGTTAATGTCGTCTGGGGTTGTATTTAGAGTGACCGTCCTAGATAGCGGCAGGTTGTCCTCTGGGTCTGACGTGCTGTCCTTTTCCTCATCCAGGTATCCATCTTCTGCCCCGTCGTGGAGTTCCCAGTTAGTTGCCCAGTCCTTGGAAATTATAGCTTTCCCTTTATCTAAATGGTCAATATTGAACATAAGATTTTGCCACCTAGTGTTCGCTACTCTATTAAAATGTTTTTCAAACGGTGTACAGCCGATCGCGGATTGCTTCGAGATTCTTAAATTTCAATTGGTTTTCTCGATTGACTCATTAAGTGACGGCTTGGGTAATTCAAAGGACATTGCCAGTAGTTTCGATTTAATTGTTTACACTAGTCTTTCCACTAGCCCATTGGATCTGTGATCGCCGACTGTGCAGTAAATAATTTCCATATTGAATTTATCGCAGAAGTTTTTGAAATCATGTGATAAGAAGCATGACCCATGGTCAACCCTAATTTTTCTTTGGAAACCGTGTAGGTGACAGTAATCGTTTAAAAATGAAATTACATTTCTCGTAGAAGTGTTGTTAACAGTCTTGGCCGAAGGAAACTTTGTATAACTGTCAATGCAAAGAAGGAGATATTTGTTGTTACCCCAGAACGCGTCCAACGGTCCCGCAAAGTCCAGATTAATTTCTTCGTTCGCGAATGTCAACGTCGGGAGTTTCGAAATATTATCGGTACCTAGTAACACTTTAATGTTCTTACCCGCCCTTAGACATTGGCTACATGTTCTCCCGGTAAATTTCCCGATAAATGTGCGGCCACCACAAGTATTCGGCAAGAGATTTCGTCCCAAATTGTCCAGGATGCGTCTCATGTAGCATCGAATTAAAGGTTCCCCTGATAGTAGCCGGTACTACTAATTTATTGTACAAGAAAAATTGCTCGTCCTTCTTATGCAGATCTTTGGCATAAATTTTCATGTATGCTCCGTGTCTTCCCATTGGTCGTTTCCTCTTGATTGTCCACAGCACCTTGTCTTCCCTGGTCATAATGTGAAGCAATTTCTTTGAGCAGTGGTTTTCCGGGTGAATCGGGGAAATTGGTAGGTTTAAGTCAGCCTTGTATCTTCTTACGAGGTCTGCGTGGTCGGGTGGAAGTTGATTGTCTCTGAATTTGAGGGCGATATTATGTTCTTCCGGGATGATCAGTAGCGGTTCATTTACTTTATCCATTGGGAGTTCTATTCGTTTCTTGCTAGATGGTATTAATTGTCTGTTTAGTAATAAAAAATGTAAAAGGACTTTGTCCGAAAAGGTAATACTTTTAAAATGAAATTTCAAATTATCGACAGGTTGACAATTTGTGGTGCAATTTGCTGTTCGAGAATGTTGATTGTGACAAATTTTGATCGACTGAGCGATACAAGATATGATAGCAGCAATAATCTTGAGATTAAGTAAAGCTAAAGAGCTATTCAATCGATTCTGACCAATCACGTCGCTTGAATTTTCATTTCCCGACGGGATTGTAGTAACTCGAGCATTAATATTTACAGCGACCGCTGGTCGATCTACAGTATTTACAGAATTTGTTTTAGAATATTGTTTATTCAATAAAAAGTTCTCATTTTTGTCGATTGAAGCGACTATAAATTCGTCGTCATAATTGGAAGGGCTTTGCCAGAAGGAAGTCGAGATAAAAGGTCTGTAAAGCCCATGTCCTTTCCTGGTAAATGAGAATTTTTAAAATTGAATGGTAAATGTCTGTTTGATTTGCCAAAGGTGCTGATAGTAATGCTTTATGGTCTGTTACTATTTGAAATTCCGTTCCGTACAGGTAGTTTCTAAAATGTTCTGTTGCCCATACGACTCCCAGCAACTCCAATTCGTTGGTAGAATATTTCATTTCATGGTTGTTTCAAAATCTGGATGCAAACGCGATTGTTTTCCACTGGTTGTCCTGTAATTGTTCTAGGGTCGCCCCTAGTCCGTTATGTGAAGCATCCGTTTTCAGTCTTGTCTTCTCTTTTATATCGAAGTGGCTGTTTTCTGTGATATTTACAATTTCCGTTATTAACTTCTCAAAAGCTATGGAATTGTTCATGTCCCATTTGTAGACCAATTTTTTGTTTAGTAGTGGTCGAAGGGGGGAACTTAAAGATGAAATTTAGGAACAAATTTTACGTATTGGTTTATCGAGCCGAAAAATGAACGTAGTTCGGAGATATTCTTCGGGGTTGGCAAATTTTTTTTTGCGTCTGCTTTACCGACCAACGGTCGTACTCCATCACCGGAGATTTTGAAGCCAAGCCATTCGATGTCGGATTTAAAAAATGCGCATTTCCCCCATAGTTCGGAGATATTCTTCGGGGTTGGCAAATTTTTTTTTGCGTCTGCTTTACCGACCAATGGTCGTAATCCATCAACGGAGATTTTGAAGCCAAGCCACTCGATGTCGGATATAAAAAATGCGCATAATATTGATAAAATTTTATACACTATTGATTTTTGTTCTTCCAAAATTCCACGCGAGGCTACCAGGATGTCATCTATGTAACAATTTGCGAAAGGGATATTTTTCAACAGTGAGTCCATGACCCGTTGGAATTCGTTGGGCATGTCTCCCAATCCGTAAAATCCCGTTAAAAATCGATACGTTCCGGTAATTTCACCGCCTACTATGCTAAAATTGCACTGTTTACTTGTTTGTTCGCATAGTTTAAGTTGACTATAAGCGTTTTTCAGGTCTAGATTACTAAACCAAGCTCGTCCGTTGGATTTTTCTGAAATTTGAAGAGCCACGTTATCAATCAGCTCATGGATGTTTGACATTTGGTATTTATTTTTAAAAACTTGATCGTTTAATAACTTGGAGTCTAACGCCAGTTTTATCGAGGTATCCTTTTTCCGAGTAATCACAATTGGGCTGATAAAACAATCTTCATCGCATTTCTCTAGTTTTACTATGTGACCTTCTGTTTCCATTCTTTTTAATTCTTCGTTCACTCCCGCAAGTAAATATAGTGGGACACTTCTCCCTTTGGACTGTATTGGTTTAAAAGGTGAGTGGAAGTGAGTTACCTTTCGGTCGTTGGGTATTTTCCCTACTCTAGTGAATAAATCTTTGAACTCGTTAAAAATCTTGTCAGATAAAGAAGATGAGTTTTTGTACTCACTCTCGAGTGTGGGTTGATTGACCATGCAGATTGGTTGGGAGCATTTCCTCTGTGATATTTCTATGCCCAGCTTGGGTGAATTGTCGTTCCCGAGAATGTTTCGCTCGTGTCCACCGGTTATGAAGAAAGGGGTATCTTCGCTGATCCACCCATTGGACTGTGTTCTGACAATTTTTTTTCCAAGATATTGATCGTATCGTTGGTGAATCCGCAGTATAGGTCTTTTATTCTTTTCTCAACTGGGTGTATCTTGAGGTTCGGGTATCTCAGTTTAATTTCGTGTATTACATTCTATTTTAAAAAACTTACAGGGCTTTTTGAATCTACAGGTATGTTCATATTTACAATCATATCCCAGCCGATGCCTAGGTTCAGGAGTTTCTTTGTTTCGAGACCGTTTTTGTCGTAAATAGTTCTAACGCTCAACACCGAGAAATCGTCATCGTCACTTTGTCCGTACTCGTTCCACGCATTTATAACATCGCAAGATTCTAGGTCTTCCATCCACGAGTTTTCCGGAGGAGCGTATGTACAATTATCATTATTTACATAATTATCTGATACAGTATTTACAATTGGTCTCTTATTGCGTGATTTACATAATTTGGCGAAGTGTCCTTTATAATTACAATTTTTACAGGTTATTTCCTTCGCTGGGCAGACGTTTAAGTGCCCTTTCGTAAATGTGTTCCCGCATTTCATGCACGAGTTACTCCGTTCGATGTTTAGGCTTGGTTCCTTTTTGATCTGATTGTGATTATTAAAAGATTTAAAAGTTGTCCAGTTGGTCGACGACCGTGACATATTTGCCAGTTTCTGGTGGTTAAAATATCCCTTTTCGTTGATTAAGGCTTGATTAAGTGCTTCCGACGGGCTTATGGTTGCTGATAGTAGCTTCCTCTGGGTATCTGTGTTCTTCATATTGCAGATGAAGATGTCCCTTATCCATTCCGCCTCGTCAGATTGCTTGATGTTGCACGTGCTAGCCAGGTCCGTCTGCTCCCCAGAATTGTTCGTACGACTCGCGATCTTTCTGTTTTCGATTTAATAATTTATATCTTTCGAACGTAGTGTTGGGCGGTTTGTTAAATGCTGCGTCTAATAGAGTCCAGAACTCGGAGAACGATATTGCTAGAATCTTGACTCTCGGGTTCTTTTGTGTAAAAACTCTTTTTCCTTCGCTCCCTAAGGCTAGGAATAAAATTGATCGCAGTTTCTTGTCCGCCTCCGTTCGTCTCATTCCATTAAATTTCCTCTTTTCTTCGTTGATCCGCTTCTCTTCGGCGGATTCATACTGTTTCATCGTGTTTTTGTTTCTGCTCTCTCTGTTGGCTTTTTCCACGTCCGACTCGCTGCCTGTTGCTTGTTCCAAGATTGGAATTTGAGTCTCTGGTATCTCTGGTCCATGCAGACTCTCTAAATCCAGGTTTTCTTTCGCAATGATCGCCAATTGGAATTGGTCGCGCCATTGGGACCAGGCATGCGGTGGTTCTAGTGTATGATTAGGCCAAAATGGGGAATTCCACGCACGTTCGAATCATTAGACTGCGCCATAATAAACTATTCTAATTCAATGTTTATATATATACAATTACTGTACATACACTTAAAAAGACTAAAACGAATAAAAGGAAGTATTTGAATTAAGAACGTTAAAAGAACAACTGAACTTCCGATTATATCGACCAATGGTCGTAACTAAATTGGTTAACAGGTAATAATTAAATACCGAAGGTCATCTAAGATACTAAAACAAATCACAACACGACATAATTTTTGTCGGCCCAAAATAACTATGTTGGCAAAAATGTCGGTTTTCTTCAAAATGTTTTAAGCAAGGGATATTTTTAGAGGGATTCTATCAGTCCACAGTGCAAGTGGCAGCTAGTGAATGAGATTAAGAATACCTGTGTCGACGCATGTCTGTTTAGGAGACATTCTGCAGAAGAAGGCGGACATGGCGGTGGCTGGGATGATCAGGAATTATGAGCGGGAGATAGTGGTGGACTTCTCCGCCTCCTACATGGACTATGGGGTGTCCATCCTCATCTCCAAACCACACAAGACCAACAACGTATTTGGGTTCCTCAAGCCACTCACAGTGCAGGTTACCAGCCCACATCTGTCCACGCATTTTTTGAGGGGGTCTGGATGAACAATTTTTACAAAGTTTCTTTCAGACGAGACATTTTCGTTTTTGGAGCACAGCCTAACCGAGGCTAGCATTACCACATTTCGCAAAAAAAATTGTGCCTCAGATCAGGGGCGGATCTAGGATTTTCTCGAGGGGGGCGGATTTTCAAAAAATTTTCCAAAATTTTGACGACCTTTTTTTTTTTCTTAGGTCGACCAAATTGATTTTTATTTTTCGCGCTCTCCTAAAGCACTGTTTTGCCCTTATTTTGGCAAAAATTTTTTGCGCCGCAGGCAAATTTTTTTTGAAAAAACAGTCAAAAAAGCCGTTTTTGGGCATTTTTTGAAAAATTTTGACTGCGTTTTTTTGGCGCGCGCTCCCCCTCAAAAATAGCATTTATTGGCGCCGAAGGCGCCTTTAGAAAAATTTTAGGGTCGGTCGGCCAAAAATGGATTTCTGAAAAAGTATCAAAGGGGGGACCCTTTGGGTCGGCAGGGGGTCAAATCCCTGAGGGGAGGGGGGGCGTCCGCCCCCCCCCCCCCTAAATCCGCCCCTGCCTCAGATGATTTTTTGGATGAATTGGCATTTTTGAAGGCGGTTTTTGGAAGGTTCGTTTTTGACTAAAAACCAAGCTTTTTGGGGGGCGCGGGGCGGTGGTCATCAAAATGAGCGAATACCGAGTGTGATGGTGTCTGCAGGTGTGGATTTCGATCTGTGTGGCCACCTTTCTGATTGGTCTGCTGCTGTTCGTCCTCTCCCAACTCAGTCCCTTCAGTCGCTTCAACCTCTTCGGCTCAGAGGAGTTCAACTTCAACAACGCCATGTGGTTCGCCCTCGCTTCCCTCATGCAACAGGGTAACCAATGAGTCAGATCTTCTTTTCTAGACAGATGATAATTGTTTCATGTATTCACTCCAAAAATTTGGGTCTTCGAAAAAAATAGTTTAAAAATATGCAAAATAACCAAGAAAAAATATATTACCTTTATGTATATCATTACTTATATACATAGAAATTATAAAGTTTAATGCCATCTTAAATTGCGCAAAGATTTATGGCATTGCCAATGAAATGTTTCTGCTGATCGAAACCACTTGGTAGTTCTATCAAAAGGCTGCCATCATTTCATCAAAAATCCGCTCCATGATCGTTAGAACGCTATTGTATCGACTTTCATATCGACTCTAAAATCCGCTCCATGATCGTTAGAACGCTATTGTATCGACTTTCATAGCGACAATCGATTTTTGGTCGAACCATAACGTCCAGTTAGAATATTGTGGTCTCGACTACTAGAATGTCTCGTCAACTAGAAATTAGAATATCGATACCGCGACAACTCGCAACAAAATACAACTCTTAACAAAAGACAACTTGCAAAATTTAAGGAAAGCGACAACTCACAAAGTTTGAAAATTGTTACGAAATTTTTTAAATCTAATGTCGATTTGAGGATGTTAGACAACGCGCGCCAAAAAAGAGCAATAACCGTACCGCGACAACTCGCAACAAAACACAACAGGAACAGGTAGCAAAAGACAACCTGCTAGTTTGAAAATTAATTTGTAACGGAAGAATTTTGAATTAAAATCGCCAGTGGACCAGCTACGCTAATTTTCTTATTAAATCCTACCCTCTGTTGGCAAGCTCGCAACACGTTGGCACAACTGCGGCGGTGAGTATATGGCGAGTTCTTTTTTGTTACGAGTTGTCTATTATTGCAAGTTGTCTTTTGATGCGAGTTGTCGCATGACGCTTAATATCGATCCGGGTCGTTATGATTAGCCTGTGCACTGCAGGGGGAGATGCTACTCCTGTGACTACGAGTGGGCGAATACTGGGCACGTTCTGGTGGTTCTTCAGTCTCATCATAGTGGCCACTTACACTGCCAATCTGGCCGCCTTCCTCACTGTGACCAGAATGGAGACCCCCATTGAGAGTCTGGAGGACCTGGCCAGTCAGCACAAGATGAGATATGGCACAGTGGCAGACTCCAGTCTGCAGTACTTCTTCCGCGGTCAGTAATATACACCACAAACTACGCCCTTTCTCACTCTCTAAATCCATTTGCTACAACAAAAATGTTAAGATTAAGCCAAATAAATACAAACAATTGAGGTAATATTTACGTTGGTTTTACGGTAATTTCTACATAATTTAAGTTTATGTTAATTTCACTTGAGAAAAAGTTATTTTTTTCTTATGAGCATGTCGTCTGAGAGTGGTTCTTTTGGTAATGTTTAATCTTAATTTTGCATTTTTTTTCATAACTAAGGAAGGCAAGGCATAACTAAAGTTGTTACTTATCGCACACATGCAATGTCTGTTGCTAAATGATGTGATGTGTGTGAGCTGTAGACCAGGCGGGTATGGACCAGTTGTATGAGCGGATCTGGACGTACATGAGTGAGACTGAGCCGACGCCAATGGTGCGGGACGAAGAGGAGGGGCTTCACCTGGTGCTCAACGGCGAGTACGCATTCCTCTGGGACGACCCAGTACTTCAGGTACACAACACCAAAACACCTTACCCCTCCCCATCCCCCGTCCTCCCTCCCGCCTACCCTCTACGCCAAGATACGACTAAACGCACTGGCCATTGATTCTTAGATTCGTAGCGAGTCGCATCGATTCACCCGCGGCGTCCTCCGTACAAATTGCTGCAAAGTTGTATCAACCAATCGAATGAGTGGTGGCAGTTATTTTTTTGCTTTGAGTCAAAATTCGCAAAACAAACTTATGACTACTGAAAATACGACCAAGATCAGAATGATCTAATGTGCCGCTGTTCAGACCAGTTAAATTGTGAGTTCCTGTTTCACTTTTTATCTTACTTTGCATTTTTACACCACAATTTGGAAATTTGTAGAGGTGATAGTCGTCAGGTACCACATGACATAGACATTTGGACTGATGAGCATCAAAATTCGTTTGACTTTTAGCTTTTTCTTAACATTGTTGTTTGTGTCTGTGTTATCTTTTGTGTTTTTTGTTCTAGTTCCACCGCAAGCAGAACTGTCATAAGCTGCAGGTGGTGGGGAAGCCGTTCAACAAGAAGAACTACGCATTCGCAGTGCCCAAGGGAGCCCCCTACAGGGAGACAATCACACTCTCCATCCTCCGATTGCAGGAGTCGGGCGAACTTGACAAGATTAAGCAGAAGTGGTTTGAGAGTGAGTCACAATTCATCATTCCATATCTAGTCACTCAAGTTTCAAAATTGCGCTTTTCTAATGGATAGAGACCTGGAAGTAGTATTCAACTCAGGAGCAGGTCTAGAATTTTGGCGAGGGGGAAAGATTATCAGATTTTTGTTATATCTGGCTGACCTTTTCAGCTCTCAACAGTTTAAGAACCATATTTTATCATAAATTTCCGCGCCGCATGCGTTTTTTTGCAAAACAATTGCAAAAGCTCCATTTTAAAAAACTTTTTAAATAATTTTGACCACAATGACCAATCTAAAAATTAGTGTATTATTTTTAATAGCGCGAAGAGCTTTTATTTTTTAGGCTCCACTACGTGTACAGAGGAGGACAAGGGGTCTGCGACAAAGAGTGCGGAGGGGATTGAGCTGGACAATGTGGCAGGCGTCTTCTACATCTTAGGGGCAGGCGCAGTCGTTTCCCTACTCACATGTGTCATAGGTAACATTACAATATCGAGTACAAACCAACTTTAAAGAATACATTCTTATTCGCTATTCCAAAGATGTCAGCCAATGAGTTTTTTAAAAAGATTTTTCTTCTCACAATACCAGTGAATTTTTTTGCAAAAAGACTCAAGAGCTGGTTTTTTCTATCTTTGCAAAGTTCAATTATCTATCAGGTTCAAATTGCTTTTGTTTATACACAGCCATGTCACTTGCTTAGCATATTCTATCAATTTTTGTCAAAACTATAGCATGTTCTATTCAAGCTTAGCATACTTTATTTATTATTGTCAAACTATTTTGGCAAGTCTAGAAAGTGACGGAATAATTGTGTTCAGGGTAGTATTTTTTCTTCAAGCAAGTTTTGACTTTTTAGTTGCTATTTTCGAGGGATTTTCCTATAACGCTTAGAGTGCGCAGTGAACTAATCAGGCTCAAAAATTATTCCAATCTGAAAAGACTCCAAATTTTTGATGCAAGAGATGACCTACTGAAAGAAATGAGCATAATTTGTTACTTCCAATTGTACAAGACGCGAAAACTTTCACAAAAAAAAAACATTTTATTTGAAAATTTCATCAGTTTCGAAACCAAAAAACACATTAGGCACCTAATGAGATTTTTTTTTACTAAAAACTTTGTTATCTTCATGTAAAAAATCATGCTTAAAGGCATCTTCGATATAGTAGCTTCAAAAATGCTCCCTGACTTTAAAAAAAAATAAGTATTAGGCAGAGGTGATTGACTTGTGTTTCGATTTTTGGGACTCAAGATAAATTTGGACCTCCTTGAAACATTTAACAAGCTTGTTCTTTACTAAGTGGTCATTGCTGGTTCATTGCTTAGTAATCTAGTTCAAAATTATAAGTCTCAACTGAGATCGTTAAAAACCTTGACAAGATTTAAAGTTAAAACATTGGTTTAAAAATATATAAATTGATGAGTATGGTCAGTGGTTAAATAAATACAGTTTGTATAACGCAAAGGAACAACAAGTTTTAATACTATTTACCTTTGGGTGGATCATATTCTTAGACTTGTCAACAGTTTGTGATCTTACTGGGGAAAAGAGAAGTCTCGTGTTCTAGTCACTGTATTAACTTTTCGAGTTGAAATCCGGCTCTAGAAGGTTCGATTTCTCGACTCTATCTGCACTTTAGACCTTCTGCTTCTGGCTCGTCCTGTGTTGTGTTGTTTTCTTGGAAGGGTAGTGTTCTTTGATTTTCTGGTTTGTGTTTTAAATTAATCAGGATTCCATTTTTGTTTATTGGATCGCATTTGCCTCAAAAAAGTATTTTATCAGAATTTAACAGCAAATTAAAATCAGAAAAATTACAAAGCTTACTGAAATTGGTTTTTTTGGTTTCCACAGTTTGTCACCGAAAATGTGAGGCGAATAAAAAATCGGGCCGGTTGTTTAGCCAGCACAAATAATGATTCAAAACTGTGCACCTGATAATTTTATCGAACGCCTACGGTCGACATCAACCCTGTCTTACATCACAAAGTGTAGACTTCAATTTTTTTTTGTTTTTCAGAAAAAATCAATTTTTATTTAAATCAAGGCAACTGATTTGATTTGCAGCTGCAATTTAATTTACACTTTAAAAGATTTTAACCAAATTTATAGAAAAAAGACCGGTGTTTTTTGCTCACAAAAATAGCAGTCGGTTTTAGTGTCGCTGAATTTATCTGAATTTTATTTTGAAAGTATAGATGACAAAACACTATCCATCTTGCCGCTTTCTTAAAACTTGAGCGTTGGTTTGAGGGAAAAAAAAAGAAACATAAAATATCTGTTCTGAAAAAAATCAAATAATGAGTTTGGAAATATCTTTAAACTGAATAGGCATAAACTCAATCCTCAATCACAATAATTTCCTAATTTAAAGGAAGAATTTGTTATTTTTTCTAAGTATGAATAGGTCGAGTCGACAAAAAAAGGCAATAATCTGAAAAAAAAAATAGTTTTTTTTTGTTAAATGCTACAATTCACTCATTTTTATGGAAAAACAGTTGTTCCACCTGTGCTTTCATTTCTTTTACTAACACTACTCAAAAAAAAATTGAAGTTCAAAACTCTAAGACTCTAAGTCCAGAAAAGTCAAACATAAAACTTTTTAACGCGTGGTTGATGATTTGCTCATGAAGTTCATTAATTTCTTTTTTTCTTTTCCTTGTCACTGATCATCAGTTTTTTCTAATTTTTTTGTGAGGCATTTCATCATCTAGGTTGAAAAAAAATTTATTCGGTTCTATCCAGATTTGACCACATATTCTTTTAGCGTTATGTTCCTGATTTTCCACAGATTATTTTGATCTTTAAAATATTTATTCTTGAAACAGTTATGGAAAATTTAATGTCTATTTGGTGTCATTGTTAGTATCAGTGACATACTCTGTAATATGAATTATTTCATGTGGACCCCAAACTTTAACAAAATTTCGAAATTTTGCTTTTAATTGGAGTCGGCATGAAATGGTAACAAGATTATTTATCAATGACAGCAAGTTGAATTTTTTTTTTGTAGCCAACAACGCAAGGTATTTCGGTGGCAAAGAAAAAAGTTTAGCCGGTAAAAGGGTAGGCAAATAATTTTTGCCATTTCAGAAGAACAGTATTAGAGACGAAATTTTTTGGGGCAGTGGTATAGCCAAGTAACTATTCCGTCAGTGTCCCAAAACATAGATCGGCTACCAGTTAGCTTGTATGCTGGTAACTTTGTGTTATTAAACACACATCATTTTATTGATTTTTGAGATCTATTTAGTTCTATTTAGTTTGATGTTTCATGCCAGACTGTCCGACTAGTTTAGTATTGAAATAGATTTCAAAATCTAACTTTACCCCCAGATGAAATTCATAATCAGTTTCATTGGCTACTACATGGCGCCAAAAAGGATCCCGATGTTTGTTTGTCATTATTTTCAGAAAGTCAGTAGAGGCAAGTAACCTTGCTTATACCTCACCGATACATCAAAAGTTTCATCTCATCTATGCTTGATTCTTCTCATTATCAGTGTTTTATAAAAAAATTCTCTTTTGACGTAGTTAGTTCTGGATTTACCAAAATTGATATCAAAACTGCCTGAACAAGAAAAAAGAAGAGACTACAGACTCAAAATTAGTTCCATATTAAGCTCCTGATTTACTGCAAACTTCTTGTTGCTAGCAATAATTATGAAAAGTTAGACTTAAACCATTTGGTCTCATTTCTTCACGCAGTATCTGATTTTGAGGATGGCCGAACTTGTTAGCGTACTTATCTAATTTCGCTTTTGAGAAAAACTTTTTGTTGTGACTACGCTATTTTCTGGCATGTCCCAAGTATAAGAATAAGGTCTAGGGACGTTGATCGTCAAATATCTTAAATCGCGTAGTTGCTAAGTTTTAGCAATAGTTTATGTTTTGGATGATGCTTTTTATGAAGAAACTTTTTGGTCTGAAAATATGAGCGGTTTGATTGACTGTCACATGCAGGGCCTTAGTTTGAATATACTTTTGTAAACAAATTGATGACCCAAGTTTTACAAATTTAATTTTGGTTCTTTGTTCAATTCTGCTTGATAGAAGCTGCGTTGTCGTCGTTGTCTCTAAGGTTTTTTGTTTGTTGACCTAAATTGGACAAGCTACAGTCTACTTGAGGACTGTTGTTTTGATGTGGAGCGTTTCAATGATATTTTATGGAGGTTAATTTCATTTCCATTTTTTTTGGTTGGGTGAAAAAGGGTGAAATTTATTCTCCCTTGATCTGGTTTTGATGTACGTGTAGTTGTGTTGAGTACGTGTTAGACAAATATGTATTTCAGAATTTCAGAAGTTTTAAATTACGTCAAAACTGGGAAAATCATTTTCAACTAGCCAAAAACATTTCAACTGCTGACCAGGATAACATCATCCTTGGAACAGTTTGGGAAAAAAAAGACATTCAATCTTCTCATTTCTATGGAAAATATATCTTCCAGATTCAGTTTTAAGCTCAATTGTTTTTTCTTGCAAGTAGTTACTTTTATAATATATACGTTTGATTTTTCATATAGTGATGCCATATACAAAGTAGGTAAAATTTTCAAAATGTGAAAAAAAGAACAATCAATTTTTACCACCACCAACAAAAATTTTCTGCGTGAGTAAAAATATATTTTTTCTGTAAACAGAAAGCCGCACTGAGAATAATTTTAACACATCTTCCTTTAAAGTTGGAATATCACATCTTGCCGTTATTTTTTTCAGGACATTATATGGTCATTCAAAGAATTGAATATAAAAGAAGTTTTTAATATGAGGATTTAAAAATGGAACTATTTTTGTAGGATTGTGAGTTATCAATACAAAAAGACAAAATTTTTCAGCCAATCAAATATCCTGTTTTAGCTGATTGAGTGATACATAATTCAGTATAAAAAAGAATGTTTTTAACCTTAAATTGTTGTACAAATTTTTTGTTTGCTATTTTTTGTAAGCTCTCCTAAAATGAATTCTCCTAAATTGAAAATTGAATTCTCGTCTGATAGGTTTAATAGAATTTATTTAACACGATCACATTCATAATTAAAATAGGGTACTGACAAATAAAATTATTTTTAATTCAAATTGATTGAGTTTGAACTGTTTTCAACATACTTTGTCATTGTAAGGTGGCCGGGTTTTTTGCTAAGCTTACTAAAACAAAAAACGCTTTTTTGTTTGGCAAAACCCGATTCATCCTTCAAAGGAATGTTGTTGTGAAGAAGAGTGCCTTTTCCAAAAATGCTTTCATCAAGTACTTGACTGATTGATGCAGAAAAATATTTTAAAATGAAAATGGCATCATGACTGCTCGTATTGTCACAAGTTCTGCTTCTTAAAATCTGTGGAGTAGTGTTTGCTGTTTGCTCTTCAAAAAGGACAAAGTTTTCAAAAAGTCGAAAAAAAAGTTTCTGAGTTTTAGTTCCAAAGTTATTTAATGCCGTGTTGATCACGTGCTATGTATAGTGCAAAGTGATACGTTTCTCATAAAAAAAGTTATAAAAAGACTATAAAGAACCCGGATTGACATAAAATGCTTATCACACAATTCCATAGAATAAAAAAATCGTATGAAAAACACATGATAATTTTTTTTTCATACAATGGAATTGTATGATGGGCATTTTTTCCATTCAATGGAATTGTATTATAGGCATTTTTCCATTCAATGGAATTGTACGATAATGATTTTTTCCATTCAATAGAATGGTATGATAAAAGTTTTTTACGGACGAATTTTGCATAAAACTCAGTTTCTGATTGAAAAAACAAAAACATAAAATGAGGCAAAAACTGAAAATGCCCACCCCAACGTGCCAGTCTCTCAACAGAAGATAAAAACTACGGAAAACTTTAGAGGTTTAAAACTATGTAACTGTTACTCCATAGAATGCAAAACGTATGATAAACATTTTTTGTGAAAACAATTTAAAAATGGGCCAATTTGATCTAACTTAATCAGAAAACGAATCAAGTTCATTTAAACAAACCAAAAAAACTCTTTTTAAAGGTTTTTCCTGAAAAAAAAAATTCAATGAAAAAACGTTTATCATACAATTTTTATAAATGGAAACACTATGATAATCGTTTTTTCCATCGAACCCATGCATGAAATTGTATGATAAACTTTTTTTTGTATGGAATTGTATGATAAGCATGTTTTGTATGGAGGTTGACCCGGGAATGCCTCAATTCAATTTGGAATGATTTCTAAGACGGATTAAATTTTACATATCATCGCGAATACAAATTTTCGTTATTGTCGTTATTAAATATCATTCGTTATTATCGCGAATACATATTGCGCGTCAATTTTTGCAAATTGGCCATATTGGTAGACTTTATACCCCCATAACTTTGCAAAAATTTATCACAAGTGAATATTTTTTGAGCTCGGGACAACAATATCATTTGAACAATTAAAAAATCTGTCAAAAATTGCTAGTTTAAAAGTTACAATTTATCTGGAGAATAATAACCGCCCCGATAACAAATAGTCGTCACTTTCTTCGAAAGTCGGAACAAAAAACTCTGAAAAAATGAGTTTGTAAAGGTAGCCTTTTGCTCCCTTTGGAACCATTCAAAAATAGCTGAACGGAATTGAGGATGCGTACTCGGACTATTCAAGCTATTTTCTTTACTTTTGCGACTGTTTTCAGACTTTCGTTGCTATTTTTCAGTCTACCGAGACTAATTTTTGGGCAGTCACATTATTTGAAGACTATTGCTTGACGTGGTTCACAGTTGTACAGTTTCACGTATTCTTTTGCAACACAAATATTTGGACGAAAATCGAAAATCGTCTCTTTTCATGAATCTACCATTTTCAATTTGAACTTTTTAGGAAAATTTTGAATGCATTAAAACATTCAACGTTATTGAAAGCGTGGATGAAGGTCACAGACTTGGGCGTAGCGGTGTAATTTAATTAATGCTGTGTTGTTATAGAGTATGTCTGGTTCAAATACCTCAGTGGAAGCTCAGACTCCGCACAGATGCAGGATATGAGTCAGAACAGTTTGAGAGTAGTCAGGGATCATCACAGGAGCAAGAGCCAGTGTCTGGACGGGGAGGTGATTCTCAACAGAAGTGCTGCTAGCCTCGCAAACAGAAGAGTTCTACTCAACGGCGGACCAAAACAAGAGCATGACACAAGTTCTCACATCATAATAAACAACAACAATAACAATACTAGCAAACAGATCAGAGGTAGAGACTACTGCTCGGACATGCTAAGTGTTGATCCATTGTCAATGCAGTCGGAACAAATTGGTGTGACGCATTTCAATCCTAACAACAATAGCATCAACAAGAACATCAGTGGCAGCAAAAGTATTAATGTCAATAATAACAATTACAACAACAACCGGAGGAGTTCGATCAGTCCGGCTGAGAATAACCAGCCGCCCTACCTGGACTACTTGCCCCTGAAGAACTTCAATCCAAACCTCAGCCGCCCCTCTGCCGTCCCTGCTCCAGGGACACTTAGTGGTAGGGCCCTTAGGGGTCATCAGATCAACAACAACTCTTGCGCATGAACAAACTATGGCAAAAACGCTTCAAGTTATTTTTACTCAGTAGCGAATTTAGGGAAGGGGATAGCGGACGCTTCTCTCCCTCACTCTTGGATTCAACGAAAGGCGCCATGAAAGGCGCCATGTACGCCAAATTTTTGAAAGGCGCCATGTACTACCTTTGGGGGGGGGGGAAGCGCGCGCCGGAAAAAAACTCAACTTTTGGTCAAAAAGTTCCGAAAAGTGCCTAAAAAACGCTTTTTTTGGCCAGTTTTTTTTTTCAAATTTTTATTTGACAAAATTTTCGACAGTTCGTTTGAAAAACTGCCCCCGCGAGAAAACCCTAGATCCGCCCATATGCGATGCTGTATAACATTTACAATTAAAACTGAAGTTAGCGCAAAAGTTTGTAGTCCTAGACTAAAAAAATTATTTTTTGTTTTGTTTCATTGCATGGTGTTATTGTTAGAATCAAAATCAAGATATTTTTTTGCTGATGGGCAAAAACATCGAAAAAGTCTACGCGAAAAATAGTTTCAAAGTTGTCAAGGTTTTTGCAAAAAATGACATCAATTGTAGTATTTTTGTGAAAAGAATTAAATTTTGGATTTAGAAAATGCAAAAAGTTGCAAACACGGGTTAAGTTGTTCGAACTTCCGTGTTTTCGACGAAATCTGTCAAACACACGGACGTTGCTCGACGTTAAATTCATGGTCGAACGCATTTTTGAAACGTGGGCAAAAACATGGTCGAAAATACTCTAACTCTACTTCGAATCATAGACGAACACAAAGTGTGATCGAAACACAGTCTAACGTTTTCTTCGGCTAGTTGGTCAGAACATGACTAGTGTAGTGCGAGTTGGTGGAAACTTGGCTGAAATATTTTGAAAATCCCTTACCCTCCAGAGAAAATCCTAGATCCGCCCATGAGCAATGCTGTATGAAACTTGCAATTAAAGTGAAATTAGCGCAAAAATTGTAGTATTTAGCTAAACGATTCGTTTTATGTATTTTTTTCTTTGTATGGTGTTGCTGTTAAAATCATAAACACGATAGTTTTTTGCTGATGGGCAAAAGAAACCAGAAAAAATTAAGACTTAAAATAATTTCAACGTTTTAACTGGTTTCGCAAAAATCGCACATCAGTTATAGTTTTTTTGTGAAACAAATTAAATTTTGTTTTAAGAAAATGCTAAAAGTTACAAACCCAGGTTGAGTTGTTCAAACGTCTGTGTTTTCGACCCAAAATCCATGAAACATAGTCGAAAGCATGGTCGAAATTAGTAAAACACTAATTCAAATCATAGCCGAACACAATTTGATCGAAACACATTCGGACGTTTTTTTTCTCCGGCCAAGATGATTAAATTATAACCAGTTTAGTTCGAGTTGGTCGGAACTTAGCACGCTTGGGACGTGTAGAATTGGTGATTCTACTGTATTACATGCTATAGTAACCTGAGCGCTAGACTGATTTGTCATTAAGTTAAGTAGTACAGCGTACAAAGGGTAAAGTTCCAAATAGTTCAATATTCGAAGATATCGTCCCTCCTATGCCAGAAGACAAAATTTGACAACATTGGCGACCCCCCCCTCAAAATCTGAACTAAGAAAGCTAATGTTATAAAAATCAGAGGAGTGATACAAGAGATGATTTGACCCGGGCATGCAAAAATCCAGACCCTTCAGACCCCCCGGCCCAAGTGATAACGTTTCCCGAAAGTGCAAATCGCCCTATCAGAACTCGGTAACTAGCGGTTGGAATGGGCTCAAATTCTGGTATGTTGATGACCTAGTTAAGGGAAGCTTAAGTTTGGAACCACAGACCCCTAAGACCCCCCCCCCTTTCCGGTTTTATGCCCTAAGTAAACAAACCCACCCCTAACTTCCGGGAGTCGTTTTACGGACCCAACTGAACGCAGGGAGCCAAAACTTTGGGATAGCATAAGTAACAACGAGATACATCAGGTATTAAATTTCGAACCAAATCCGTCGGTTGGATCGGAAGCTATTAGCACTTGAAAAAACACCCTCTTGGCGGCATAGATATGAACCCCGAAAAAAGACCCCTTGTGAGTGAAAACCCTCCGCCGACTCCTTCCAGTGTTAATAGTATTTTTCCCGAAAAAGTGATAATGGAAATAGTATAACTTGTGAAGTATTAATGGGATATGAATGAAACTTGGTAGTTAGGACCCCCAGGAAATTCTGAGCCCAAATATGGATGTTTGACCCCGGTTGACCCCTGGGTGACCTTAAGTTGACCTTTGGCCGTCCTGACCCCAAAAATTCCAAGGAAAACTCCGAGATTAACACAGGAAAGTGGCGTATTCCCCAGCCCAACCCCTGGAAATGAGAATGGGTCACCTTGCTAGAAGTTGGGAGGAAAAATTATATATTGGGAAGTAGAGCAATAGCTGATAAAGATATATGTTTTACAATGCAACCTTGGAGTAGTAGAGTTATTTCAAAGTGGACTTGGTAAACATTGGGTTCAGTTTAGCTTGGCGAATGATCTAATAATAGCAATTCAACTAGACTAAAAAAAAGTAGTCCCAGAGGAAATTGATAGTAATAGGATAATTAGGTCTCCTAGATAGTATCAACAGACGGGAAATTTACCTGGCTCTCCGGAGGTGATTTTTGGTTTAATTTGACCCCTAATAGACGAATTACGTTCGCCTGATAGTTAGAAGATCGGGATTGGAATAGAGTACAGATAGAAAATTTAGACGCCTGAAATGAATTAGCTAATAACGAAAAGGGTCTTACCCTACCGTTGTGAGGTCGTAATGTTAACGGGATAATTAAAATAAAGACCTTGGGAGGGTCACTGAGTAAACATGGCATGCATTGGAGGTTGAGTTGAACTCGAGGGCTGAAGTCACTGAGGTCAGGAATTAGTTGATTAGAATCGTATGACATTTGTTTGCTTGGTCGGATTGTGACAGCTACTGCATACGGCGTATCTAATAAGTGTGAAAAGATTGATAAAAAAAACAAAATTGGCACGTGGCAGAGTTGACAGGGGGAGGGATATAGTCTTAAACATGTGCGGACGGTTAATTTAAAGGGATATCAGGACTGATAGGGAATGGCGTGACTTAACTGAAACTAAGTGTAAAGAAAGATAAGGAATTGGAGGGTAGCGGAGAGCCTTTAAGAGTCAGAACAGTGTTAGCTACTATTAAGGGTAGTTGGTTCTCGTCAGAGAAGAGAGTAATTGATACTGAGAGAGAGTATAGTTGTTTCTCCGTTAGTTAGAGAGAACAATTATTCCTAGTTAGTCAGGTAATTGGTTCTCGGAGTAAGAGACCAGTAGATAGTTGGTTCTCATCAGACATTCTCTAGAGAGAGAGAGAATAGTAAGTGTTAGTAGAAATAGTTGGAAGTTAATTGCAATTAGGCAATTTGTCCGATAAATCGCGGACCCTTTCCTTTTGACTTGATTATTAAATTATATCCTGGCCACTCAGAGCCTTCTGTAATTGGACATATAATCATCTAAATTAGTTTATCATTGGAAATTCTTGCGATTGTATTGAGTAGACGAGACAAGACAACCGAAAAGCAATACACAGAGGGGCAAGCAGTATAATACAATACAGAATAGTTGCCACCAAAGTAACCCTTTCGGGATTGTAGATAGTAGTGAAGCTCGGTCGCCCCACTGAATTCACTGCCCAAAGGACGACTTTGCGGTGGCGTTAGGAAAGAGAGAACGAACCTAGAAAAGAAATCCCCTAAATCTACTGGACGTTTGAGTAGAACTCAGTCAAACACGTTTTTCCTTCAGCCGAGTTATATTAGTGTGGGTTGAGTAGTTAGTGTGGGCTGAGTTGGTCAAAACATCTCAGTCAAGCATCACACATCAGTCAAACATCTTATCTTCGAGAGATGAATGAACATTACTGGACTAGAATTTTGAAAGAAAAGGCTCTAAAATGTCAACAAAATCAACTCCTAAAATAAATTGAGCAGCCTGCTAAAAAAGAACAAGCGTTAAATTTTGTTTTATGAAAGAAATGCGAGTTGGTAACTGTCTTGAAACGGATAAGGGAAATTTTAATCAGGAAAATTTCATCAGAAGCGATAAATCAGGTGCAGGCAAAGGAAAAGTTGTGCACACAAGCATAGTTTTATTACAAAGATAGAGCAAAAAATTTCTGATGTAAACACCAATATTAAACTAAACTGCATCTGATAATCGAAATGCTTTTTGTTTATCAGGAAAAACGAATGATGAAATGAACTAAACAAACGCCCTGTCAGGTTGCCCGCACTGACAAAAATGGATTTCGATCGATTTTAGTATGAAAAAAGTATGCAGATTAGATTGAAATCGATTTAAGTTGTAAAAAAGTAAGTTAGTCAAAACAAAAAATTCAGATCGATTTGGATCGATTTTAAATCGATTTAAATCGATTTAATTTCAACGCTAAAAAAATCGATTCCAGTCGATTTTAAATCGATTTGAATGGATCTTAAATCTGACCCAAAATGAAATCGATCCAAATCAATTTTAAATCGATTTAAATCGATTTTTTTCCACTTCTTTTTTTTCTTCAAATTTTCGAATGACAGAAAAAAGAATAAAAGTTTTTGTCACGTGTCGTTACAAATACCAAAGTTGACTAAAATGCTTGCAATGCTAAAATAATGCTTGTAAACTTGACTAAGATTCTTGTAAAATGCCTCCCCCTTCCCCCCCCCCCCCCCGAGGATACAGAGACTCTCGCTACGCCACGGAGAGAATCTCCGGTTAAATCTGCCTAGTTTTTAGGTAATTAATTTTTTAGGGAAAAATTGGTTTTTTTTGAAAAATCGTGTTTCGTCCCACGGCTTTGCTTATTTTTCCTCTGTCTCGAAGAACTATTCTTAAAATGTTTGTTGCTATCTGTAGCCCAAAATCGTATTTGATATTGATATAAGGGCCATTGGTTAAATCTTCCTAGTTTTTAGGTAATTAATTTTTTAGTGAAAAATTGTTTTTTTTTTTTGAAAAATCGTGGCTCGTCCCACTGCTTTGCTTATTTCTCCTCTGTCTCGAAGAACTATTCAAAAATGTTTATTGCTATCTGTAGCCCAATATCATAGCTTGATTTTGATATAATGGCCACTGGTTATTTCATCCTCGTTTTTGGGTAATTAATTTTTTAGTGAAATATTGGTTTTTTTGAAAAATCGTGTTTCGTCCCACGGCTTTGCTTATTTCTCCTCTGTCTCGAAGAACTATTCAAAAATGTTTATTTCTATGATTTCATTGCATAATTTTGAAAAATCTGGTACGTGTGTTTTTATTTAAAAAATCAAGAATTTTAATTAGTTTTCTAAATTGCATGTTTTTTTTGCCTTGTTAGCAAAAAAAAATCGATTTTAGTGTGTCGTGAAATCCATCGAAATCGATTTGAATTGATTTTTTAGACACTTAAATCGATTTAAAATTTTCAAAAAGATCGATTTAAATCGATTTAAAATGGATTTAAGTGAGATTCCGATGGATTTAAGTGAGATTCCGATGGATTTTAGTGAGTCGGAAAATCCATCGAAATCGATTTAAATCGATTTTTTAGACACTTAAATCGCTTTAAAATTTTCAAAAAAATCAATTTAAATCGATTTAAAATCCATTTGAGTTCGTAAAATGGTCATGGTTAATCGGTTTAAATCGATTTAAAATCGATTTGAAATCGATTTAAATCGACCGGAAACCATTTCTGTCAGTGCGGGTGGGTTCAAATTCCAATTCGGTCTAATAAAAATTTAAAAATTCAACAACGGTAAAGAATTCAAACTGTGTTTTCAACATGCAGAGCAAGGGAACAGGTATCACTAACAACTGCATTACACGATGCACTAATTGAGAATGTAATTAGAAAAAAGATAGAGCCATAATATAACTTATTGTACTTTACGAGACCAAACTGTGCATTCTGCAAACTGAAAGCGAATTCCAGAACAGGCCGATAAAAATTTTTGTCGCCGCATACTTGACATTTCTGTTTTCTTGATCTTCTCTGTTGTTTTGTTTTCCAGGAACAAATACCTAAAATATTGTTTTTGCGAAAATTGCTCCAAAAACAGCCAATTATGTAGAATCAGCAACAGCTTTTGGTGAATCCAGTACAGGTTATGGAATATTTACACAATTCACATCATATGTGTTTAAATTTAGTGATTAGGCCTATAACACTAAAAAGATAATCTTATATGCTGATAACGCAACATAACAAGGTCAGATTTTAGAGAAGAATTAGAGTTTTAATCATTGACATGTTTTCAAAACATGACCAAAACTCACTAAACCCACTTAATGATTTTGCTTATGAATGAGTTCATCCACGATTTTAGTTAAGCAATGATATAAAATTTTTTCGGGGATTGAGCTGACAAGGGCTAAGCCGGTGCTTTTAAACTGCGCACTTGTAAAAAAAATGTCTCAAGTTCTAGCTTCTAATTCTTCATACGCAAAAACTGGTTTTGTTCAATTCATAAAACAAAATTGCGGAATGCGCCGACAATTTGCCGTATCCTTTTAAATTTGCGGAATCTACTTTGAAACTATTTGCGGATTCAAGTTAAAATTGCGGAATCCAATTACATTTTGCGGACTTTACTTGCAGTTGAAAAATCCAGAATAACTAGCTATATAAGCTTTTCGTGGAATGATCCACAAACTAAATTCGAGGACAAAAGTTGAAGTTGCAGGTAGGTGTACGGTGAACGCACGCACGAAATTTTTGTAGTTGGAATCCACTTAATTTTCGCAAAAGTTTTGAGGAGTTCGCAATGCATCATTAACAATGAAACGTCTCCTTGTGTGAGCCATCAAATCATTTTGTTCTTTTTCATAGCTGTAAATTACACTTAGGTTTGTTTTTCAGAAGCCAATCTTTTTGGAAAAAAGTCAAATCTAACGCGTGTCAACCAAATTTGAATTATATTTTTTCCTTTTATTTTTTTTCTAAGTGCACACGTTTCTATTGAAAGATCTCTGGCTGAAGTTGCTCAAATTGATAGAAAATATATTTAAAAAATGAAATTAATTTTTTTGAGACACGCTCAGTCAGTGTTTTTTGGCATCAAGAAATTTAAGAAAAATTTAAAGCTGAACGCAGGTTCAGCTTAAAAGTTAAATTTGCGGCCGGAAAAGGATAAAAGTCAACTGAAAAAGTTTCTACAATCATAACGTTTCAGCTTTTAGGTTAAATTTTGAGCGACGTGGAATCTTGTAGTAACTTTGTCGAGCACGAGATCGAACTAGAAGAAGTTGCCGTCCCCCACACGGAAGGAGCGAGGTGCGTGACACCTACAAGTCGGAGACGTGCCGAGTAGAAGTAGAAATGCTGCTCAATTAGAAACCTCGAAGTCACCTTGGGAATTTGGCGTCTTTATGGCCCAGAGGAAAGGAGTGATAGCCACACCCACCTTGACTGACCATTTTGACAGACTTGATGAGATTTTTGAATGCATGAAGAGGGCTGGCTTGGAGTGCAAACCCTCGAAATGCGAGATCGTTAGGGACTTGATAAAGTATCTGAGAAGAACGGTGGATAAGCTTGGCGTGAGGCCGGATCGGGATGCGGCGGAGGCCTTGTTAACATGAACGGCCCCAGAACAGACACACTGATGAGCTTCCTAGGATTTGCGAGTTGTTATTGAGAATTCATAAAATGGTACGCAGACAAAGTCTACCCGATGCAGCAGCTGATGAGCAACAAAAGGAATAAGTTTGAGTGGAATGAACGAGCTCAGGAAGCCTTCGAGAACTTTGAACGAGAGCCGTGTGAGGCGCTAGTGCCAGGCATGCCCACAAAGAAAGGCAGGCAATTTCTCGACACTCATGCTTAAGTAGTAGCCATTTTCGGAACAGTGCATCAGGAACAAGAATGGAGTGGGAGAACTGTTTTCCGTCCCATTGTTAGTAAAGTATTTAGCGACGCTGAGATGAAATATGGTGCGCCAAAGCATGTATAGTTGCGGTAGTCACGTTTGTTGAGAAGTATCGCGCCTACCTAGGGAGCGCTGCCTTTAGGCTGTGAGTGGACAACCGAGCCTTAACCTGCTTGAAAACGTACTCGAGTTACATCGGTCGTTGGATAGTTAGGTTGGACTGCTACCACATGATAATCGAACCCAGGATGCGTGACGAGCACCAGAAATGCTGACATTCTCAGCAAGAAGACCGAATTTTATGATCAATTGAAACCGCAGCAAGCCAATCAGAAGAAAATTAAGGAAGAATTCGCGTTTTCAGACAAAGACGATTAGGATGCACTTCCATTGATGAGATGGTTGGATAAGTCAGGACATCAAGTAACGGGATACCCTAAACTGCCGGTGGAAAAGGCAGCAGAGATTATGATTTTTTCCAAGAAGGATCTGATGCCCTTAAATCTGTTGTATAGTTCAAACCTGGTTCAACAGGAGCTGTCTCACATGAAAACAATCAGCCGCTCATTGCTATACAAAACGGTGAAGGTCATATTAGAGGTGATGCAGATGCTGGGTCGATTTTTGGAAAGAGGAGTGAATAAAGATAATCCCGAATGGACAGCAGCCATGGCATCGTCGACGGTCAGTGAGAAAGTACGGATAAAACCATCAAGACATCAGCATAAAGAAAATGAAATGGATTGTAGGACAGTAGTTCAATAAATAGTCTCCTCAGTTCCTCAAAGCAATTAATGAAAACCTCGTACAAGACGAAGGAACAAGAGAACCGGATTCAAAAGAAGACATTCACTTTCGACACGCCTGATCAAGGACTGATTGAAATTGGGTCGACGCACTCGGAGCGAGAAATTTTGTCCGAGGAGTCGGACACTGAAGGAAGTGGAGATGCAGACGCACAAGACCAGGTGGACAAAGTTTTGTCCGGGAAATTAGACGGATGAGTAGATCAAGTATATTATAATATGCCGTCGAGACATGCTCCACGGTAGGCTCATTTCTCGAGAATATCTCCCTGTCCAAGAGACTTGGACAGGGAGGTATATCAAAAACCTGATGATTATCGCTATCCGTTCTCGAGTGAAAGAGTCTTCGATAACGCGGCAGATGAGATGAAGATGTCAGCGGTGTCAAAACGTTCAATGAGCCTATTACCACAGAAAAGAGCAGTCAGGATTGAGCTAGATCTATTCAAACAGGAGACAAAGCCATTGGCAAAAATTTGCTGTGTCAAAAACGACGAAAACGCACATCAACCCGATGAGCTGAAAAGATAACTTAGTGTCAAAAAAATATACTGGAAAGCAAGATACAGACTCTGGGACTTACTGAGAGCGCAGCGGAATGATCTGATGACAACTAGCCTGAAAAAGTGGGTCGAATATGGGGCGGCAATAGACAAAGGAAATCTGGAGGAAGATAGTTAACGGATCTTGAGACAGTATTACATGCAGGAGTTCGGTTGATTATATCTCAATAAGGATGGACTCGTTACCTGCAAAAGCAGAGAAGAGGACAAGGTTCTGTACAAATCTAAAGCGATTATTTTTATTCAGAAAATATTATTCGGGTTGCATGATCAGATGGGCCATCACTGGATTGATAAAGCGTACCAGAGGATCTTGAAACGCTTTGAGTGGCTTGGGATGGTGAAGGCATGTGAAAAGGGGTCAATGCATATCTGTCTTGCCAGCAGGTGAAAGACTCTAAGAAATTGAGATTCCCATTGCAGATGATCGAGTCGCCCGAGTCCGACGAAATGGTACAAATTGATCATCAAAAGGTATGGATGACGGATAGTGGTTACAACCAGGTCCAAATGATGATTGACCACACTTCACGAAGTACGCGGAATCTGGTATGCCCTGTATAACGGCCTTAGCCGAAGAAACTTGCGATCATCTGATCAAAACTGGGATAGCTTGACATGGATGCCCGATTACTTTCCAGTGAGTTACTGGATTTTCTTTTGTAGGAGAGCTTACTAAGGAGCTCATGAGATGTTTTTAGGTAGCACAAGCTAATTCTACGATGAGCAATCCCCAGACGAGTGTCTTAGTAGAAAAACAAAATCGGACTCTAATGGTGTATTGTTCAGGGTGTATTGTCTTCGAGACATGAATGCAAAATGCCACAGGTAATGGGAGCTTACAACAGTACGCAGCACTCTACTACAGGATTCGGTCCGCACATGATGCTGACAGGGCATGAGGAGGCTCTGCCTTTAATAATCGTTTACCCTGAGTATGAAGGCAAGAAGACATCGCCACATGTCACTGTAAAAGATGTGTTAATATGACAACTGGAGCTCAATGACTTATGTAAACATAACACGCAACAAGCTCAGGTTTCGGCAGAGGAAAACGTTTGACAAGAAGAAAGCCAGTGCAAAAGCATACTCAGTAGGAGACTACGTGTGAGTTTTTCAGGACGTGATCCCACTAAAAGCTACTAAAAAACTCCTGAAGATACAAAGGGGGCCGTTTATGATATCGGAAGTACACCAAGAGGGACGTTTTTACAGACTGCACTTTTTGAGAACCTCAAACCACATAAACCATCCACAGAAGACTGGTGAATGCCTGAACACATGGAGGAGGATGATTACTTAAGGATGAATACTGCTTGCGAATTTAAGGAAAAGGGCACCAGAGAAAAGAATGATTGGAATGAGGTATCGAAAGAAGGAACAAGCCCGCTATTAGACCTGGATCCTAATCAAATAATCACTGCGGATGGAAAAAGTTTGCCCTATGCAGAAGAGGATTGGGAAAAACCCCGAACAATAAGAGGTTCCCATCAACTTGGAACCAAATCTACCGTTTTCGATGCAGACAAAACAACGTGACAGGGAGAGACCTAAAAGATAATCCTAACGGGGACGACATCGTGGTGGACAGGATGACTTGAACAGGACAGCAGAAGCTGTAGTGTCTTGAAAAAATAACCGTGTCATAGGTTCTAGACATTGTCGATGACCAAGACAACGAATGGCTCGACGATCGGTCGAAGCCAGAAGTGGAGTTCGACGACGAGCAACAGCAGTCATACGAGAAAAAAATGATGAATCTGCGCGTCTTGGAGTGGTTGATAAAAATGACGTCAGACCCCAGGGAAACCAGTGTCACCATTCAGGACGTAGACCGCGGGAGCATGAAGTACATTAAGAATGAAAAACATGATTCTTCCTGGGCAGCCCAGGAAGGGCCATTGTTCATTGCCGGGCCCAACCTAACTTTGTATGAGGTATGCGATCGATTTTTTTTGTCCAAGGAGTGGGGGTATTATTTACCCGCAATGAAAAATAATTAAAATAAAAATTAAAAACCGAAAGAGAAGAGGTGATTTAGAGGCAGAAACAGACAAAGGCCCTAAGAAACCAGACATAGGGAAAGTAGTAGAGTCGTAATTTAATTTGTGGAGTGAATATTCAGATAGCATAATACTAACAGATAACAATTTTATACTTACGGAGAGGACACGTGCGATAGCTGTCACCGAATTAGCAGCCGACTTTAGCAGCCGGATTAGAAAAGCATTAGCAGCCGACCTCAGAAGCGAGTACAAGAACAAGAAGTTTTGCAAACACCAGGGAAGTGTTTATGCTTCTTGGTGACGAGAGCGACGAAGAAACAACACGAAGACCCCGGAGATTTGGTTTCTCAGAAACAAAACTGAGAGAGTGGAGAGGGGAGTAAGAGAACTCTCGCTTTAAATGTACGACCCAAACAGAGGACGACTGCATCCTTAGGAGCTGTACCCGATAATAGACGTAACTTTTTCAGATATTAACATAGAATTGTATTTAAATAAATTTTATTTTATAAGGTATAGGTTGAGTGTAGGTTGTGTTTATGTGTCATGTGTTATGTTATTAGGGTTACAGGCTGAGAAGTGTTAGTGAACACGAATACATAACCGACAGTATCAGGAAAAGATCGAAACTGTTGACTGTCCACTCTTAGATCAGTTTCCATGAATTTAGATTGAAATCAATCTTAATACATCTTAAGATCAAAAGCTTTTTTTCGGACTGTTTTAATCTAGGTTTTAATGCAAAAAAGGAGTTATATAGACCGATGGGATAGTCATGACCTTGTTTCTAGATCCTGACTGATCGAGTTTAATTTCTGATTTCAACTTTAGCTCGACGGAAGCTTTAAGGTTGACTGATTTCGAGGGACTGCGCGCGAAAACACCATGGGTTCTGTGAATGCCAGATCATTGCAATATATGCGAAAGCGCCACAGGCGACAGACTAGAGTAGAAATGCCGGTAAGATTCTTGAAAAAGAGAGCACCCACAGCTCAACATGGAAAAATCTTCAAACAGATGCGAGCACCTCCAGCTCATGTGAAAGAGAGAGCCTACCCAAAACAAGTTCCATAAGAGGGTGATGTAGAACGGTACGGTGAATTGAAATTCAAAATTGACGAAACCATATTCACCGCATACGATTAAGCAGAGATGAGAAAAACAAAGAGTTTGGTGATTGCAAGCTTGGACTTTGTGACGAGCTTTAAGTCCTCTGGCAAGATGTCTTAATGTTGCAACAACCGACCTGGATTAGTTCCACAACAGACAGAAATGATTCCAAAAACACTTTTGCCGGCATTATCGATCGTTTACATATCGGAGGTCAGCTGAGCAGACTCAGAGAGCCAGCGAAGACAGAGGCTCCTGTGTGGCTGGCTATCAAAGACGTTTTGGAATCCATGGGCGAGATAAAGGAAGGTGGTATCCGGAAAATGACCCCAAAACCAGTGTTTGTACTTTTCCCGGTATATGCGCATCTCCCGGCCATGTTGAAATTCGTGTACGCAATAATTGCGCACTTCTCTGAAGGAAAGTATGACGTGATCATACTTGCCCGAATTCGGAAAATGGAAGCAAGAAATTTGAGACTCAAATTTGCCAGCAGTATGGTCAAACATCTCGAATGCCAGAAGAGGAATAAAACAACACTCGCTACACATGCTAGTTTTGGACGAAGTGTTGGAATTCGAGCTGTCCAGTTTCAGCAGCCATCTGAAGATGAAGCCAGGGATTGATGACAAACACCACGTGATAGTGGATATGTCGAATGACCTGTGGTTCCTTGGAATGGAAGTCAAGTCGGAAGAAACAAAGAGGCAGAATGCCAAAGAGACAGAATTTTACATGGAAGGTATGGTTTTGAGGCGAACAACCCTAGCAAAACCTAGCGAAAGCGCGAAAGCAGTAGGGGAGAAGCCAACCGAATTTGTAGACAGAATGATTCAAGCGACACTTGAAGTGTTTTGGACCGAGAAAAAGGTTACGTGAGGACGGATAGCAAGCTGAAAGGATTGGGAGCATGATGGATCGCGTCTTTCTTGGCAAAAATATACCCTAGAATTTCTCGCTATCTGATACGGAAATTCCTCAGAGCGGTCACGGATTTGTCAATGGTGATGATCTTGGGACTATACGTGACGTTTGGAACGGAGAACTTCAGAAAGGGACTGGTTGTGTTGCTGATGGCTGGGAAAGAGAGCCTACGCCTGGATGGACTGTTAACACTGATTGCTATAACGTATGGAAGGTTAGGAGAGCTAATAACCTTAACACGTTACCGGAAACAGATAAGGGAGAATTTGAGGAAGGTTGACATGAAGAGAGCCACAGCTTTTTGGACAAAACAGCGGTAATTGAGTCACACTTTAATTCAGCACTTTAGGCAACAAAATCGTTTCAGCACGGGGGAATATAAGAAGATTGTGATGGAGGAAGACGTACGACTGTATGTGGGAGGCATGCCCATGCTCACAGAGTTGTGCCTAGTTATGAAGATTGATCCCTTAGAATTTGTCAGAGGTGTCAGCGAGTTTGTGACTGTGATTTATGATGCCACCGTGACGTTTGCATTCCCGGACCCAAAAGTGGGAACATACAGAAAGTCGGTGTTGTACCTGATCTTCATTTCAGTAGTGGAGTACAATCAATTGGTGCGAACAGAACGTGTTGCTTGAAGAGAAGATCCTCTGTTTAGAAAATTAGCAAAACCAGGCATGACGGCTGAAAATTTTAATAAACTTTTTTGCGACCGAATGGATGAAGTGGACAGAGGGCAACTTGAACTATTCTCAAAGCTCTGGAATCTACTATCGTACGACAAAACGAATGGCGAAATAACAAGGATTCCTCGATCATTAGCCGCGTACCAGAAAATGAAGAAAAAAACAGAAGGTTGGGGCGATTACAAGAGGGTAGCAAAATAAATACCGGATTTTCCTTTCATCCGTAGGCTGTGGCTCGCAGCAGAATCCGTAGAGTACACGCCTAGACCTAAGCAATTGAAACAAACGACAGAAGGAAGGTAAAGTTCTCTGATGCGATGTACCCGTTCTTTTTCGGCAGAAACGCTGCCGTGCTGAAGTTTACACAGTTCTCGTACGTGGATGAGTCGACAAGGAGAATAATGAGTAGCTTCGCGGTTCCTAAGCCGGGAAGGTTTGAAGAGGAGTGGGCCAAGATGGACCTGGCGCCATCTATTATGTGAAAGAAAGTCGATTTACAGGAAGCTGCATTGATAGCTCTGAATGTGAGGCCAAAAATGACAATACATGGGAAGCTGCTGACGAGGACTGCTCTAGCGCCCAACGGCTGCAAAGAAAATGTAGGCTGCGGAGTTGGTGACGACTGGGAAGCGACTGACCAGAAAAGATGCGAAGAAGTTGTGACGAGGTACGAAGAACAATAATTCCGGTCAGTAGGTGAGCTGATCGTATTGAAGCTACCAGCTGAAACCATGGGCAAGGACCTTCAGGATTGGAACAAAGAAAGGAGAGGGATTACGAAGACCAAGCGCATGTCAACCAGAGGAGCCGATGGATTAGGATCCTGAGCAGACGGGGAAGGATGACGATAAAGCCTCAGTAGGTGGCGCGTCAGGACTGGTCTTCAATTTCCAAGATGAAGACGAGACGGAGACGGTGTCGGGAACAAGTCAAACCGCGTAAGATGAAATTCCCACACTGAAACTTCTCTCAGCCTTTATGAGTACAATTCATAACTTGCCGGAGAGCAGCTCTCCTGTCAAAGTCGAAGCAACCAAAACAAAGAAGTTTTTGACAGAATCACCATGCAGTAGAAAAATAGAAATCGCAACCAGAGTACATTTCCTAGGAAACCTATCGGAAGAGGATTGGGAAGTTCACCAAAGTGACCACGAGAATAGTACAGGCTGTGGAATGAACAGAGTTGCTTTTATGAAAGAGGTCTGGACGGTAATACAGAGCTACGGGACCCAGCCATTGCTGAAAACAGGGCTCAATAGGCCACTGATGCAGTAATTCCGTAATAAATTGGATGATTTTGAAGGAACAATGAGTTAGTTGATCATTGGTTTAGGTAACGATGAGATTGAGAAGAACTCTCCTATCAAGATGACGCATCAAGAAAACAACGATGAAGTGCTGTATCTGTTCAGGATGTGGAAAGGGACAAGGCGATTGAGGCTAGTGATTGAGAAGAACAATGAATTGAAAATGAAGTTGGGCAGCAAAATCGTGCTGAGGAAGTCGGGAAAAACGAAGGTGGACTCTGAACCTCCAGCGAAGACAGCCAGATCAGCCAAATGGAAAAGAATAGAAGGTACTGTTGACATGGGACAAGGCGATGACAGATTGCATGACACGTCGAAAATGATGACAGAATTTGCGATGGTGCCAACCATCCTCATGGCAGGATTAAGAACAACCAGTTTTAAAAGCGAAAGAAGTGACCCCACTCTTACTGGAGCGACGTTAGCATTGGAGATACTCACCCAAAGTTGTGAGAGAACCCCCAGGGATTTCAAACGTTCAAGTGTGAAACAACGAAAAGTGAGCGTCGCAAGAAAAGCCAACTCTGGTTGAACACAATTGAATGACAGTACCGGAGACAGTGACGATAGACGAGCCATGGAGATGATGGAATACAAAAGTTCGGCTAGAGAACATCAGATAGCTTTAAAAACCAAAGGTGCTATGGAGTGTTTTCTAAAATAAATTATCAACGGCCCAACGATGAAGCACAAAGCTTATACAACACTAGCCTTTTCAGAAGAGCACACGGAAACAGTGGATGAACTTAGCGTGGAGGACATTTACAGACCGAGCAGAAGCATATCACAGTTTTACAGACTGTGCAGAAGCACAGTTTTACAGACCGAGCAGAAGCATATCGGAAAATGGAGAGAAGCGATAGAAGTGGAGATGAATATCCAGCAAAGTGAAACATATCACAGACCGCCTTATAGGCTCGACTATGGCTCCCATATGCAAAAGCCGATACCCAGTACAATTCGAGGCAGTGGTTGTGAAAATATGAGGACGATAGACGATCAGACTTTCTCAACGCAAAATTGTGGAAGAACTGCGAGATTATTGGAAAATTCTCTACGAGATACTTTGCAAGTTGTATGCCGCAATTCTAGAAAGAACTAGGGACGAATTAGAACCTTGGAAAGAAGTTTTTGGGATACGTCAGTGGAAACTTCAGCCATTTTGAAAGACAAACGCAGAAAGGATCATTAGCGACGGATTACAATGCAGTAGACAAAAATGTGAACCCCACCGAGTGATGATGCAAGCGGAGCCACTGCCTCCACAACAGCTTTTGCAGAAACCAGGAAACGACTGTGGATACTCTACCTTGTTGAAAACAAAGGGTAGAAGAGCAGAAAAGAAGAAGGACTGCCTCCAGCAGCGTAAGAATGGCCACTGATTTGTTGCAAGGCACTCAAACCGAGAGTGCAGAGTCGCCGTCGCAGGAGGAGGAAATGGGACATTAACAACAGCCGAATGACATGACGTAAAAGAGCGATTACAAAACTTTGGAAATTACAGGACTGCTAAACGGAAAAAAGTAAAAGAAGGAGATGAGCAAAAAAGTAACAAAGAGGAAGAAGTTACAAATTGGAGAGGGGGATTATTTCATTGTTTTTTCTAAACACCGAATTTCTCAGTTTTAATTTTCAGAACCAATGACAACTAAAATTCCAGAAGCCAAGAGACCCACTGGAATAATTTTAATTTGTTGGCGTCCTGCGTCCCAACCCTTTGTAACCCCAGTAGACAACTTTTAATTTCGAGAAGCTAAAAGTCAGGTACGATTTTTATCTTAAGTCATATTCTCAGAGTGCTGACTCGCTAAAATGTTAGAGGTTTATAGCAATGTAGTATGATGCATTTATAGCGTGTAGTGAGTGGATATGATGTGAATAAAGTTCTTTTAGTGGATTTTGTAAAACTGTTCTCGATTGCACTGTACCATTCTGATGAGTTATTCGAATTTCAATGAGGACATTGAGCGGGCTGTCCGCAGAGTATGTGCCAATCGACCAGAATCACTTCGAAAAATGCCTGTCATTAACGAATTCTTACAGGAGCAGTTTTGTTGGAAGATATGCTCATTTTGAAGTTTTTATTTTGATTTGGGCGTGCATGACTTGTATCAATTTTTTTTCGCTATAACTGAAAAAGCGAAAAGCAGACAGACATTTTTCGCTGGCAGAATACAGACGGACGAGTAACTCTAAAATTTTTTAAACAGCTTTCAGGTTTCTGGAAAGGCCTGAATTGTTTTTAAGCTGAAATCCAATTCACATTCAGATAATGAGATGCTAGAAGTTGAGGGAAAGGTTGTTCAATCTCCGATGGATATGACGATTTTATGTACTCAACAAAAACAATAGTAAGTTAGTAATAGCCTGTTTGTTTCGTTAAGTTTGTTTGTTGCTACCCTTCCTGATTGTAGAGGTACCTTAGAGTAACCCTAAATTATTTTTAAACGACTGTTAAGTTGTTGGAATGGCCTGAATTGAAATTAAATTAAATCAGATTCATATTCAGATAAGGAGAAGCTAGGAGTTGAGTAAAAGGTTGACCCATCTCCGATGGATATGATGATTCTATGTAACGAAAAAAAACGTTTAAAATAAACTATCTTAGTATGAGTCCTGTTTTTAGGAGTGTCTTTGTGGTCTGGGGATACTGAAACACAGCAGGTTATCATCATTAATGGCAAGATATCATCAGTAAAGAAACCATCATTAATTCGATTTTCAAATGATACAGTCGCTTTTCAGCTATCGCGAGGTATTCATTTTGGCCCGCCTAATAACCTAAAGAAATTCAGCACACTAGCAGAGCCTACCACAGAAGTTCAAACTCCATCAACTATGATGAAGCTTAAAAAAAGTTCTTCCAACGGCAAACGGCAAAGTTCGATCTCAGAACGGTCGAAATCATCACTTGAGGGCGGCCGTTGACAATTGTGCTCATACGAACATCATCACCCTACAGGTCATGCAGCGACTTGGCATCAAACCAACATAAGCTCCAGAAAACATAACTAGAGTGACCCAGAAAAGCGCTATGTCTACCCATGGTCGAGTGAACCTCACAGTTCTACCAAAATCTGCTAACAAGTTCGAAGTATCTTGTGTGGTTTTCAAAAACATCATGGATCACGAGCATCAAAACACCCATATCGCAGCCACAGACCTACCAATGGTCAGCCACTACAACTTAGCAGATCCACCTTTCGACAAGCCTGATACAATTGATCTCCTGCTTGTTGGACAGTCCGTCTGCGCACACTCATAGTGAAGTCACGGAATGTCAAGGAAGGAGCTATACTGCTAACCGACCAAAAGATTGGTTGGATAGTCTCAGGTATCGCTGATATCGATCATACAGTCACAATACGAAGACACTCGCCACGATATCGAATCAACTTCCTTGACAGCTAGTCACCACATTTGACAGATTCTGGGAAATCGAAGCTATTCTTTCAGCACTCATCCAACAAACTTGGATGTATCCGAAACTTCGATCAGACTACGACATACGGTCCACACGGACGAGCTATGGTGAGATTGCCAATCAACAAATCACCGGGGATCTATGACGAATTCAACCATGAATGTTTGCCCTTTTTGGTCACGCAACACACAAAGCTTTCCAGCAATTCATTTCTAATGAAAAGAATCTAAAACAGAAGCCAAGGTAATTGCGCTCTTCTCTGAAGGAAAGTATGACGTGATCATACCTGCCCGAATTCGGAAAGTGGAAGCAAGAAATTTGAGACTCAAATTTGCCAGCAGTATGGTCAAACATCTCGAATGCCAGAAGAGGACTAAAACAACACTCGCTACACATGCTAGTTTTGGACAAAGTGTTGGAATTCGAGCTGTCCAGTTTCAGCAGCCATCTGAAGATGAAGCCAGGGATTGATGACAAACACCAAGTGATAGTGGATATGTCGAATGACCTGTGGTTCCTTGGAATGGAAGTCAAGGCGGAAGAAACAAAGAGGCAGAATGCCAAAGAGACAGAATTTCACATGGAAGGTATGGTTTTGAGGCGAACAACCCTAGCAAAACCTAGCAAAAGCGCGAAAGCAGTAGGGGAGAAGTCAACCGAATTTGTGGACAGAATGATTCAAGCGACACTTGAAATGTTTTGGACCGAGAAGAAAGTTACGTGAGGACGGATAGCAAGCTGGAAGGATTGGGAGCATGATGGACCGCGTCTTTCTTGGCAAAAATATACCCTAGAATTTCTCGCTATCTGATACGGAAATTCCTCAGAGCGGTCACGGATTTGTCAATGGTGATGATCTTGGGACTATACGTGACTAATGAAAGGAATCTAAAACAGAAGCCAAAGACTAATATAACGATTTCTTCAAAGATATGATTGACACTAGCCATATCGAGAGATACCTGTGTCAGATCAATTTCTGCCACTCGGGAAGTACTTTATCATGCCTCATGATGCAGTTTGGAAGTCGGACTCAACAACAACAAAGTGCAGAGCTGTTTTCAACGGATCAGATCCAACTTCAAATGGACAATCGTTAAACGATTGTCTACTGGTTGGTCCCTAGCAGCAGCCAAACCTCTTCAAAATCCTTGTCCGGTCCGATTCGAAAAAACTGCACTATCTGGTGACATCAACAACATGTACAGGCAAATAGAGCTACACCCTAAAGACAGAAATCTACATCAGCTCTACTCGAGAAGAGAAGAAGAAGAATCAATTGAGAAGTACCGGATGACTCGTGCCATCTGACAGATTCTGGGAAGTCGAAGCTATTCCTTCAACACTCATCCTACGAACTTGGGTGTATCCGACATTTCGATCAGACTACGACGTTTGGTCCAGACGGACGAGCTATGGTGAGATTGCCAATCAACAAATCACCTGGGATCTATGACGAGTTCAACCATGAATGTTTGCCCGATTTGGTCACGCAGCATGCAAAGTTTTCCGTCAATTCATTTCTAATGAAAAGAATCTAAAACAGAAGCCAAGGACTAATATAACGACTTCTTCCAAGAGATGATTGACACTGGCCATATGGAGATATACCTGTTTCACATCAAGTTATGAGTTTACAGTTCATAACTTGCCAGAGAGCAGCTCTCCTGTCAAAATCGAAGCAACCAAAAAAAAAAACTTTTGACAGAATCACCATGCAGGAGAAAAATAGAAAGCGCAGCCAGAGAAACTTTCCTAGGAATCCTATCGGAAGAGGATTGGGAAGTTCACCAAAGTGACCACGAGATTAGGACAGGATGTGGAATGAACAGAGTTGCTTTTATGGAAGAGGTCTAGACGGTAACACAGAGCCACGAGACCCAGCCATTGCTGAAAACAGGGCTCAATGGGCCACTGATGCAGTAATTCCGTGATCAATTGGATGATTTTGAAGAAAAATTGAGTGAGTTGATCATTGGTTCAGGTACCGATGAGATTGAGAAGAACTCTCCTATCAAGATGACGCATCAGGAAAACAACGATGAAGTGCTGTATCTGTTCAGAATGTGGAAAGGGACAAGGCGATCGAGGCTAGTGATTGAGAAGAACAATGAATTGAAAATGAAGTTGGGCAGCAAAATCGTGCTGAGGAAGTCGGGAAAAACGAGGGTGGACACTGAACCTCCAGCCAGTTCAACCAAATAGAAAAGAGTAGAAGGTGCAGTTGACATGGGACAAGGAGATGACAGAATGCATTACACGTCAAAAATGATGACAGAATTAGCGATGGTGCCAACCATCCTCATGGCAGGACTAAGAAAAGCCAGTTTTAAAACCGAAAGGAGCGACCTCACTCTTACTGGAGCGACGTTAGCATTGGAGATACTCAGCCAAGGTGGTGAGAGAACCCTCAAGGATTTCAAACGTTCAAGTGTGAAACAAGGAAAAGTGAGCATCGCAGTACAGCTAACTCTGGTTGAACACAATCGAATGACAGTACCGGAGACAGTGACGATAGACGAGCCATGGAGATGACGGAATACAAAAGTTCGGCTAGAGAACATCTGGTAGCTTTAAAAATCAAAGGTGCTAAAGAGTGTTTTGTTAAAGAAATTATCAACGGCCCAACGATGAAGCACAAAGCTTATGCAAATCTAGCCTTTTCAGATAAGCACACGGAAACAGTGGATGAACTTAGCGTGGAGGGCATTATTACTTTTAAAAAGCGCTATTTTAAAAAAGAAATGCGAACTATCCCGAAAGTACACGCTCTGAGATCAATACCCTACGTTACAACTGAACTGAAGCTCAGACTTGCTTGATGTATGGCGCGACTGACGATGGGTTTGGAGGAAAAAAAATATCGAAGGAGAAAAGGTGCTTTCGATGACGCATTTTATAGACCTGATGATTTGTGTTGGTGCGGCAGTGGCGTGTGCATAATGGAGAGACGCACCCTCTGTTTCGACCGGTTCTTGTTGGAACAGATGTCGGCATCAGCGCTGAACACCTGCCACCTGCACACAAAAAGGCTGATAGAAGGCAGTGAACTGGAGAAGACCTTGTTCTTACAAGTGCTAATATAGATTCATCAAAGCAAGCCACTGAGAGTGAACATGAAAGAACCTGTAGAGCTTGAGCACTTGAAAAAGACCGATGAAATCCGAAGATTTTCTAACAAGGAGCTGCGGATCACGAAAGAATTGATGAGGACACTTCTGAAGTCCAGTGAACACTGTGGACCAACCAGGAAGAAGTCTCACCACTATTTGCCAGGAATTGTTGGAACCGCGTACAATTCTTTCATCAACGAAGACTGCTTGATTGCTACTTCGTTTATGAACCAGCAGTATTGCTAAATTTCTGGTTATCTAGAATATCAACAACTAAAGTATTTCCAGTCAACAAGTCAAGTTGGACTTGTGTTGGAAAAAAAGGTGACTGAATCTTCCATACCGAAATCTGATAACAGACTGTAGTTTGGGTTAGGATTACTGAGGACAAGTTTGAGGGTTAAATGGGAACCAGTGCAGATATCGTGCGGCCCAAATCCAAATGCCCATTCAATATTGCGAGCAACAAAGGATATACCAAAATAACAAAATGCGGATTGCAACTTGCGCGCTTTTAACATCATCAATAATCTGATGACTAAAGCCTCTAGGAGCAACCGAAAGAAAAATGTGGAGCTGACTGGCTTGGGTCCGGAAGACTGGGTTAAACCTGGTAGCTATCCTGTGAAAATCTGTGGTTTGGAAGGTCCCCTGTGTGGAGGTATTGACTGCGAAAAAAAAAACACTTGCGAGACAGCATAAGCAACTGATTAATTTTTTGGGAATTTTGTGAATAAAACGAGAACGGAAACAAAACTAATAATGTATTGTAGGAACCGAAGTGAATCTAGTGACTGCACTAGGATTCTACAGCATGTTTGCTTATTTAGGTTAACTATTGATTCTGGAACAAAAACATGAGATGGTCACGGTCACCAGCGTAGAAGGGTTTCCGGGAGTTTTACAGACCGAGCAGAAGCATATCGGAAAATGGAGAGAAGCGATAGAAGTGGAGATGAATATCCAGCAAATTGAAACACATCGCAGATCGATACCTTATAGGCTCGACTATGGCTCCCATGTGCAAAAACCGATACCCAGTACAATTCGCAGCAGTGGATGTGAAAATATGAGGTCGATAGACGATCAGACTTTCTCAACGCAAAAGTGTGTAAGAAATGCGAGAATTTTGGAAACTCTCGTGAGTTACTTTGCAAATTGCTTGCCGCAATTCTAGAAAGAACTAAGGACGAATTGGAACCTTGGAAAAAAATTTATGGAATCAGTCAGTGGAAACTTCAGCGATTTTGAAAGACAAACGCAGAAAGGATCAACAGCGGCGGATTACAATGCAGTAGACGATATTGTTGAGTCCCACCGTGTGATGATGGAAGTGGAACCACAGGTGGAAGCGTCAGGAAAGCGAAATTGGAGAAGCATCATGTTAACGTATGATGAAATCCCTTGCCAATGTTTGTTACAAACATGTTGGTATCCTGGGAATGTATTCTGGTGATGATCTGGGACTCTGGAGAGCTGCTCTTCATGGGTTTTTACCAGATTCATCACAGCCCATACCAAAAGTCATAGTCGGAACTTTGATGGCCATTAGATGGCTGGAAGTTCATGATAGAAAGAACAATTGGCAGGAAGCACCGACTAAAGAACAGTTGGAAGAACTTGATAGTCTAAAAGCCTTAGATATTTTTGGAACTATGCGCAAAATTATCAAAATTAAGAAAACTCCAATGAAAGTGAAGAAAACATGGACCAGAAGACGGCTGATAGCATGGTTCATAGCCAACATGACGGCCTGTGTGTACAAATACGCCAAGAAGCATCTGTCGAAACACAGCATAGTGTACAGTTCGTATAAGCTGGACATAGGACCAGAAGCTTTCAAGCGAGCTTTCGTGACTCATCCGAATGCAGTAACCACTGCTGTGAAAGGAACCTTGAATACAATTGATTGTGACAGAAGCAAAAATGAAGAAACATTGAAGGATCATCTAGGGAAAAATTTGACGTTGTGCCTCCACAACAGCTTCTGACACAAAGAAACGACTGTGGATACTCTACCTTGTTGCAAACAAAGGGTAGAAGTGCCGAAATGTAGAAGGACTGCCTCCAGCAGCGTAAGAATGGCCACTGATTTGTTGCAAGGCACTCAAACCGAGAGTTCAGAGTCGCTGTCACAGGAGGAGGAATTGGGACCTTAACAACAGCCGAATGACAAGACACAATAGAAAGATTGCAAAAATTTAGAAATTACAGAAGTTCTAAACACAAATGAGCAACCGAGCTAATTAAGCTTGAAATTGAAATTTAATGAAGGGAAAACGTTAGTTATTATGAGTTTATCATTGCTGCAAATATGAATTTGCTTTATGATTTTGTTTTTGGTGTTTTCAGAGACTTTCACTTTTTTTTTAGAAAGTCGTGATTGGAAATCATATTCAAATTACTCCAGCTTGCATGATTGTTTTAATGAAATGGGAGGATTGTTCATTTCGTGGTGACATGGAAGACTTGAGTAATTTCGTGAAATTTATAGAAATTAAATCGAGAACGGAAGCGAAACTAATAATGTATTATGGGAACCCAATTGAATATAGTGACTGCACTAGGATTCTACAGCATGTTTGCTTCTTTAGAGTAACTATTGAATCTTGAACAAAAACATGAGATGGTCACAGCCATCAGAGTAGAAGGGTTGCCGAGAGCTTAACAGACCAAGCAGCAGCTTATCGGAAACTGGAGAGAAGCGATTGAAGTGGAGATGATTATCATGCAAAGTGAAACATATCGCAGACCGCCTGGAGTTCGATACCTTATAGGCTCGACTATGGCTCCCATGTGCAAAAGCCGGTACAATTCGCGGCAGTGGTTGTGAAAATTTGAGGACGATAGACGATCAGACTTTCTCAACGCAAAAGTGTGTAAGAACTGCGAGAATATTGGAAAATTCTCACGAGTTACTTTGCAAGTTGTTTGCCGCAATTCTAGAAAGAACTAAGGACGAATCAGAACCTTGGAAAGAAGTTTATGGGATACGTCAGTGGAAACTTCAGCGATTTTGAAAGACAAATGCAGAAAGGATCAACAGCGACAGATTACAATGCAGTAGACGATATTGTGAACCCCACCGAGTGATGATGGAAGCGAAACCACTGCCCCCACAACAGCTTTTGCAGAAACAAGGAAACGACTGTGGATACTCTACGTTGTTGAAAACAAAAGGTAGAAGAGCAGAAAAGTAGAAGGACTGCCTCCAGCAGCGTAAGAATGGCCATTGATTTGTTGCAAGGCACTTAAACCGATAGCGCAGAGTCGCTTTCGCAGGAGGATGAAATGGGACATTAACAAAAACCGAATGACAAGACGCAAAAGAACGATTACAAAAATTTAGAAGTTACAGGACTGCTAAACGGAAAAAAGTAAGTGAAGGAGATGAACAAAGAAGTAACAAAGAGGAGGAATTTAATACTTGGATTTTTTTTGTGAAAAAACTCAAATGAGCAACAAGCTAACTAAGCTTGAAATTGAAACTCAATGAAGGGAAAACGTTAGTTATTTTGAGTGTATCATTGCTGCAAGTATGAATTTGTTTTATAATTTTGTTTTTGGTGTTTTTAGAGACACTTAATTTTTATTTGGAAAGTCTTGAGTGAAGATTATATTCGAAGTACCCCAGCTTGCATGATTGTTTTAATCAAGTGAGAGGATTGTTCACTCTTAGGTGGCAAGGAAGATTTTGGTAATTTCTTGAAGAGGGGGATTATTTCATTGTTTTTTCTAAACAGCGAATTTCTCAGTTTTAATTTTCAGGACCAATGACAACTAAAAATCCAGAAGCCAAGAGACACACTGGAATAATTCTAATTTGTTGGTTGGCAGGTCTGTCCTGCGTCCAAACACTTTGCAACCCCAGGAGAAAAAGTTTAATTTCGAGACGCTAAAAATCAGTAATGATTTTTATCTTAAGTCATATTCTCAGAGTGCTGACTCGTTAAAATGTTAGAGTTTTATAGCAATGTAGTATGATGCATTTATAGCATGAAGTGAGTCGATATGATTTGGTTAAAGTTCTTTTTGTGGATTTTGTAAAATTCGTTTCGATGGCACTGTACCATTTTGGTGAGTTATTCGAAACTCGATGAGGACATTGAGCGGGCTGTCCGCGGAGTATGTGCCAATCGACCAGAATCACTTCAAAAAAATGCATGTCATTAACGAATTCTTACAGGAGCAGTTTCGTTGGAAGATATGCTGATTCTGAAGGTTGACCTGATTATTTTTCTATTTTGATTTAGGCGTGCATGAATTGTTCCATTTTTTTTTCGCTATAACTGAAAAAGCGAAAAGCAGACAGACAATTTTTGCTGGCAGAACACAGACGGACGAGTAACTCTAAATTTTTTTGAACAGCTTTCAGGTTTCTGGAAAGGCCTGAATTGTTTTTAAACTAAAATCAGATTCATATTCAGATACTGAGAAGCTAGAAGTTGAGGGAAAGGTTGCTCAACCTCCGATGGATATGATGATTTTATGTACTCAACAAAAACAATAGTAAGTTAGTATTAGCCTGTTTGTTTCGTTAAGTTTGTTTGTTGCTACCCTTCCTGATTGTAGAGGTACCTTAGAGTAACCCTAAATTATTTTTAAACGACTGTTAAGTTGTTGGAATGGCCTGAATTGAAATTAAATTACATCAGATTCATATTCAGATAAGGAGAAGCTAGGAGTTGAGTAAAAGGTTGACCCATCGCCGATGGATATGATGATTTTATGTACCGAACAAAAACGTTTAAAATAAACTATCTTAGTATGAGTCCTGTTTTTAGGAGTGTGTTTGTGTCTGGGGATACTGAGACCCAGCAGGATATCATCATTAATGGCAAGATATCATCAGTAAAGAAACCATCATTAATTCAATTTTCAAATGATACAGTCGCTTTCCAGCTATCACGAGGTATTCATTTTGGCCCGCCTCTTAACCTAAAGAAATTCAGCACACTGGCTGAGCCTACCACAGAAAGTCAAACTTCGTCAGCTATGAGGAAGCTTAAACGAACTCAAAGAAACTGTCTGCGAAGTCTGAAACGGTAAATTTCTCAAGTCAACGATCTTTGTGCTAACCTCGATTGTAACCAAGACGAGTTGAGCGTTGAAACAACCAAAATTGAGTGTTTCTTGGCTCACTCCTCAACTGCTGATCACAAGCTGCTTGACGCTATCACCGATGATGCAGAATACGATCAAGTGATCGATCAATGTTCGCTAAACTCTACAAGCTGCAAAGAGAAAGAAGCCGCATCAAGTCAGCCTATCAACCCTGTTGCAACATTGCAGAATAAACCTACAAGGATAACACCAAGATTTCCGCAGATCAATCTGCCCAGCTTCAGTGGCGATTTCACTGCCTGGCTAAACTTTCTTGATCAATTTCGATCAAATGTCTATGACAATTGCAAGCTGTCATCGGTTCAAAAACTGATGTATCTCAAGAGTTGCTTGAGGAGTCATGCTTCTAAGTCCATCATGAACTTGGAGACGACAGTAAGTAACTACGAGGTAGCGCTTCAAAAGAACGATCGCGTCATGCTTCTAACACTTTTGTCCCGAGTTCACGGATTCACTGCAGTTCAAGCGAAGAATGTGTTTCAGCTTCGTCAGCCACACCCCGTCTTCGATGAGACTTCGTTTTTCTTTAAAACAGTTTTCAAACCTGCCAAGAGCGTGTTCCAATATGACAGTGTGCAAAAAAAAGATCGATGACAACATCAGAAAGAAAGAATTTCGTGACCAGCAATAGGATATGCTTCAATTGCTTGTCTGCCAGACACGGCATCCAGTAATGTCCTTCAGCATCACTGCGCAAGACATATCAAAAGAAGCATCATACAACTCTTCATGACAATTCTAGTCAGCCCAGTCCTCATCTCGCAGCGACAATAGATGCTCTCCAAATCAACCGAACTGGAACTATCAAAGTTCTTCCAACGGCATAAGGCAAAGTTCGATCTCAGAACGGTCGAAATCATCACTTGAGGTCGGCCGTTGACAATTGTGCTCATACGAACATCATCACCCTACAGGTCTTGCACCAACTTGGCATCAAACCAACATAAGCTCCAGAAAGCATAACTAGAGTGACCCAGAAAAGCGCTATGCTTGCCCATGGTCGAGTGAACCTCACAGTTCTACCAAAATCTGCTAACAAGTTCAAAGTATCTTGTGTGGTGTTCGAAAACATCACGGATCACGAGCATCCAAACACCCATATCGCAGCCACAGACCTACGAAAGGTCAGTCACTACAACTTAGCAGATCCAGCTTTCGACAAGCCTGATACAATTGATCTCCTGCTTCATGGACAATCCGTCTGCGCACACTCATAGTGAACGGAATGTCAAGGAATGTCAAGGAAGGAGCTATACTGCTAACCGACCCAAAGATTGGTTGGATAGTCTCAGGTATCGCTGATATCGGTCATACTGTAACAATACGAAGACAATCGCCACGATATGAAATCAATTTCCTTGACAGCTAGTCACCACATTTGACATATTCTGGGAAATCGAGGATATTCTTTCAAAACTAATCCAACAAACTTGGATGTATCCGACATTTTGATCAGACTACGACGTACGGTCCAGACGGACGAGCTATGGTGAGATTACCAATCCGCAAATCACCGGGGTCTATGACGAATTCAACCATGAATGTTTGCCCGATTTGGTCACGCAGCATGCAAAGCTTTCCGGCAATTCATTTCTAATGAAAGGAATCTAAAACAGAAGCCAAAGACTAATATAACGACTTCTTCCAAGAGATGATTGACACTGGCGATAACGAGAGATACCTGTGTCAGATCAATTTCTGCCACTCGTGAAGTACTTCATCATCCCTCATGATGCAGTTTGGAAGTCGGACTCAACAACAAAAAAGTGCAGAGCTGTTTTCAACGGATCAGATCCAACTTCAAATGGACAATCGTTAAAGGATTGTCTACTGGTTGGTCCCTAGCAGCAGCCAGCCCTCTTCAATATCCTTGTCCTGTCCGATTCGACAAAACTGCACTATCTGGTGACATCAACAAGATGTACAGGCAAACAGAACTACACCCTAAAGACAGAAATCTACATCAGCTCTACTGGAGTAGAGAAAAAGAAGAATCATATGAGAAAAACCGGATGACTCGTGCCATCTAAGATATAGCTTACGAGTCAGACACCGCCGCCACAACAGATAATGAACAGACAAAGCTAGCAGTTCGCGAGTCCTTCTACGTGGACGATTACATTGGTGATGCAGATACAGATACTGAGTAACAGGCCAACAGAATACGCCAGAGTCTCACCGACACTCTGGACAAAGCCTGCCAACACATTTGGAAGTGATGTGGCAAGCAACAGCACCGATTTTATTGAGGATATATCCGACAAATTGCATGAAAACCAAGAATTATTCTTAGCAGTAAATGACCACAGCGTCACAACTGTTGGGGTCAATTGACATCATCAAATTTCTGATTGTTTCCAGTACCAGTGTATGGATAAGTTGGATTTTTTGAAGCCTAATGGCATGCCTCAAGGCACCGCAAACCTTATCAAACTTTATTAAAAGTCTCGAGTGTTGATTTTGAAGCGCTTCCAGTTGTCGCCGAAATAGTCAAAAATATTGCCAAGTTCAACCCCTCATATGACAAGGATAGAGGCATCTCTGGAAACTAGGGCCTGATGCATTTGAACCCCAGCAAAAGCCAGATGAATCGCTTAGATTTTTGCCTAAGATCAAAAAAATTAGAAGACAGATTCAACGAGGTCCCAAATCACACTGATCATTTCCGGACGCTTAAAAAAGGCTGAACAAAAAAATAAAGAGCAACAAATCTTGACAGTCACATTTGGCATGATTGCCCCAAAACGACTAGACATGAACGAAAGTCAAAAAACTAATTTTTCAAGTTCAGATTATGATTTAACCCAAAAAGTGGCCATTATTGGAAGAGGTTTTCCGACCTAAAAAAAACAAAAATCGAGAGCTAACCTGCTACAGCACAGTTTTACTGGTTTGCCCCGCTGACAGGAATCATCCAGATACCTCCTAAAATATACAGATAAAAACAAACAGATTACGAAAAAACAGATCAAAAACTAAAACAAAATTCAAAAACAATGGTCATCCATCTCCTCTTCCTCATCTTTCTACTAAACGCCTACCGACATTTCCTATACCAATTGTTTCTACTCTTTTTCTTCACCACAGGATCAGGGGCTGCATGATTCAATTCCAGACGCCTGAGGACTACCCGAAACTTCCAATTGACCTTCGCCACCTTCTCCACAAGATCCACCTTCCCCGCAATCAATCCCGACAACTTCACTCCCACCTTCTTTTTACTGCTTCCAAATTTCATCTCCATCTGATATGTGAAAAAATTGATCAAAAATCAACGGGGGCGGCAATAAGTTAGTAATGGCCCTGTTTGTTTCGTAAAGTTTGTTTCTTTAAGTTTGTTTGTTGCTATACTTCCTGATCGTGAAGAAGACGCTTCTTAACGCGGATCCAGGAAGTCGGAAGGGTTACCAGAAGAGTTACCGTAGAGTAACTCTAAACTGTTTTTAAACAACTTTCAGCTTCCTGGAATGACCTGAATTGAAATAAAATTTTATCAGATTCAAATTCAGATAATGAGAAGCTAGGAGTTGAGTAAAAGGTTGATCCATCTTTGATGAATATGATGATTTTATGAACTGAACAAATAAAACAATAAAAAGTTACTAATAGCCCTAATTTTAGAAGTGGTTTCATGGTATGGGGATACTGAGACCAAGCTGTTAGAGCAAACATAGCATGTTTTAAATGGCAAAATGATATGTCACATAAACACAATTAAAAACGCATGTTATTTTTCCCATAATTTATTCATTTCAAATACCCGCAATTCACAGCAACTAAATCATGATTATTTCAACTTTCTTACAATACAGTCGCTTTCCAGCTATTGCGAAGTATTCACCAGCCATGAGCTCACTATTTGCCATATAACCTAGTTAGTTTTCGCGGTTTGGCCGATAGCCTTCAAGTTGTAATGACTACGTCGACCCGATGTCACGTGAAACTCATATTGAACTGGCTTTGGTAGAAACGGTTAAAAGCATGCCGAGCTGTGGTTAGACGCTAGCCAGTCGTTTTAGAATCTAGCTTTATTTTCCGTCGGTAAGTACTTCCGGGCTAATGTTACGTTTTTTCAAAATTGTTTCATAAAAATTGATATACACCTGAACAGATTCTTGATAAGAAAAATAAACTTCAAAGATTTTGCAACTATGTGCATCGTCAAGATTTTAACAAAAAACAAATCTAAACGACGACAAAACATCAATTTTCAATTGTTATTTCCATTAATTTATATACACTTTGGTTCTAAACCATCATGTTAAAAAATTAGCCAATCAATTTTGACTTTTAAAATTACTATTTAGATTAAAATAATTTCAACCTCTAAAATTAAATAATTACTTGGCTTGGATAATTATTGAATAATTAATTAAGTTTCTGAGTCATACTTTTGGTGTAGACATGTACGTTTAAAATCGAGAACTAAAAACTTTTTTTGACTGACTTTTTAGTGCTTATTCCCTGCTCCCAAACTCATAGTGCGTGTTCAAGACCATCAACCTGCACATACCATGAATCATTACACTTGAAATATTCTTTGCTACTGCCATATTCAAAAGCCTTTTCATGGTTGCTCTTTGAATTTCAGGAAGAGACTTCTGTGTGTACAGCTTCTGTAAACCAATTTCAATTGCTTCCTTCAGTTGAACATTAAGGTACAAACTTTTCCTACTCAGATACATTATGGTTTCATCCGGATCTAGAGCAATGTTTCCAATTATTTTTCTGGAATCTTTAGTATTGGTTTCTATCTTAGCTACATCGATGTTGTCAAAACACTTTGCATGCGTTTTGTTAAGATTCTCATACGGAAGTCATAGTACTGGTCGTAGGGGTGTCTCAGCCTTTTGTACCTTAGCTAAACTGTACAAAGCGCTTGTTGTCTCCCTGTTGACCTTATCTTAGAATATAATTGATCTTTTATCTCGTCTCTTTTGTTCTTGGCAAACAATTCTTTGTTAAGTTCTGTATCAATTTTCATAATAACCTCATCGATGGTTGCCTCTTTTTTCCAAAATGGAGCAGATTGCAACAAGGATTCCACCTTTGATTCATATGTTTGCTTTCTCATAATGCAAAACCAACCCCCTTATCAAAAGGCACAGCGGCTCTGTCTCCTGGGGTTTGCTAATTTTTCGGCATCGGCCTTTGCCGCGGCTTCTATTTCACATAAAATTCCACCAGGTGTTTTTTTGGTTTTTTTCAATTGTGAGAGGAAAACGTTGATATCAGCCAAAAAGTGCGTTTCGTTAAATTTGGCTGTGATGGGGTCCTTCGAGCCCATTAACAGCACTTTGTGTACCCATCCAAGCAGTTCAATGTTATCAAGCACCACAACTGATTGCTCATTTGTCCGCCTCAAGAGGTTTAACTTGTCTCTCGGAGAATTTTTTAAAATTTTTTCTATGATTTTCTGATGTTGTCATTAAGGTTGCCTCTTGGACAATTGCTTTTTACCAATTGCTTTTCCGGTTTTTCAATTGTGAGAGGAAAATGTTGATATCAGCCAAAAATTGCGCTTCGTTAAATTTGTCTCTGATGGGATATTTTGGGCTAATTGAAAACTTTTCATGTACCCATCCAGGCAGTTCTATATTATCAAGCACCACAACTGATTGCTCATTTGTCCGCCTCAAGAGGTTTAACTTGTCTCTCGGAGAATTTTTTAAAATTTTTTCTATGATTTTCTGATGTTGTCATTAAGGTTGCCTCTTGGACAATTGCTTTTTACCAATTGCTTTTCCGGTTTTTCAATTGTGAGAGGAAAATGTTGATATCAGCCAAAAATTCCGCTTCGTTAAATTTGTCTCTGATGGGATATTTCGGGCTAATTGAAAAGTTTTCATGTACCCATCCAGGCAGTTCTATATCAAGCACATTAACTGATTGCTCATTTCGCCCCTCAAGAGGTTCATCTCTCGGACAATTTTTGTAAATTTTTTTCAATGATTTTCTGATGTTGTCATTAAGCTTGCCTCAGCTTGACACCTCACGAAGCGGAAAATGAATGCCCAACACGGTTCGTTGATTTAATTTTGCGCCAGCAATCGGGCTTTCACTAGCTTCTCTTCGTACACTTTTCTGTCCTCATTTGCCCTAGAAGTTTCAATCCTTAGTAGTTGCAATTGAATGTTATGCACAACTTGGTCCTTAAAGGCCCCGTTCTCGGGAACCCTAAACTTCAAAAAGTCCAGTATTACATCGTTTTTTAAACATTTTCTCAGAATATTCATTCTTTGTACAGATTCTTGAACTTTTTTAAAGAACTCTAAATAGTCTAGCACAATTTTCTAAGAAAGTTTTCTTTTTAAAAAAAATTTGCGAGCCAAACAGCAGGCAAAAGTACTGTGGTCATTGTTCTGCAGGCCACGAGTAGTGAATATCACAAAGCAAAAAACAAAACAAATCACACATTCCTCACCCCTGTCTTTGGAGCGCAGGCATTTCCTCTGCATTCAGCATCTGTTCACGACTTGCTTTCACCTTCCTCGGTGTCTGCGATGGTCTCTGTTGTTTGCCCCTGATATTTCCAATAAGAGATGACAGCTTTTCTTTGTCTGCCACTACCAATTGCAAAGACTTCAGCTCCAATTTAGCACTCTGGTGCAGCTTCAAATATTCCTAGAGCTGCTCCTGGTTGTTTTTTTTTGCTCCTGGAGAGTAGCCGTTTTGTTGCTTGGATAATGAGCACTCCTGTGCCGAGTCGTTGACTAAACAAGTCGAGCGTTCCTTCCCTTCTGCAATATACGATTGCCAATATCTGCTGCCTCTTCGACTCCAACTAGTTTGTCAGCTCCTCGACATAGGCTGGGCGATAGTTGTTTGTTCTGTGGTTGCTAATGGTGTTGTTTACACGTCGTGCCACACAACCACTTTTTTCTCCTTCAACGGACTGTCTTCCACTAATCGTCGGAGGTTCTTTCCTTGATTCAGTGAGTTGTTTTTGAGGGATAGGCCAGGAATTGCTGACGTCTGATACACTTGCATAACTAAAAACACTTGCATAACTTAAAGCAATTTTATAAGACAAATAAATTTTCTTTCTAGTTGATGCAGTTCTACATTTTCTTTTATTTATCTGGGTCCATGGGTCTTTTAATGATACAGTTCTATAATTTTCTAAAAGATCAAAAATGACTGGTCAAATACAACACGTGGTGAATAACACCAATTAGCAGCCAGAGAATCAACAACTATCACTCAGCCTGTGTCGAGGACCTGACAAAATATTTGAAATCGAAGAGGCAGCAGATATTGGCGATTGTCCATTGCAGAAGGGAAGGAACAGCCGACTTGTTTAGTCAATTACTTGGCAAAAGAGTGCTCATTATTCCAGCAAAAAAACGGCTACTCTCCTAAAGCAAACAAAACGACCCGGAGCATCACTATAAATATTTGAAGCTGCACCAGAGTGCTAATTTGGAGCTGAATTCTCTGCGACTGGTAGTGGCACACAAAGAAAGGCTGTCAGAACTGAGTGGCAATATCAGGGGCAAACCACAGAGACCATCGCAGACACCGAGGAAGGCGAAAGCAAGACGTGAGCAGAAGCTGAAGGCAGAGGAAGTGTCTGCGCTTCGAGGACAGGGGTGAGGAGAGTGTGATTTGATTTGCTTTGTGCCTTGTGAATTTCATTAATCGTGGCCTGCAAAACAAAGACTACAGCATTCTTTCCTGTTGTTTGGCTCAGACAAACTTTTAAAAGAAATCAAACTTGGAAATTTGTGTTAGACTATTAAAAGTTCTTTAAAAAATTCAAGTATCCGTACAAAGAATGAAGATTCTGAGAAAATGTCTAAAAAATGATCTAATAGCGGACTTTTGAAGTTTAGGGTTCCCGAGAACGCGGCTTTTTGGACCAAAGTGTGCAAAATTTTCAATCAAAACTACTAGGTCTGAAACTTTTAGGGAAAATGAGGAAAGGAAAACATATGAGGAGATGCTAGTGAAAGCCCGATTGCTGGTGCAAAAAAAATTGACGAACCGTGTTGGGCATTCATTTTCCGCTTCGTGAGGTGTCAAGTTGAGGCAAGCTTAATGACAACATCAGAAAACCAATGAAAAAACTTTAAAAAAATTGTCCGAGAGATGAACCTCTTGAGGGGCGAAATGAGCAATCAGTTAATGTGCTTGATAATATAGAACTGCCTGGATGGGTACATGAAAAGTTTTCAATTAGCCCAAAATATCCCATCAGAGACAAATTTAACGAAGCGCAATTTTTGGCTGATATCAAAATTTTCCTCTCACAAATGAAAAACCGAAAATTACCTGGTGAAACTTTATGTGAAATAGAAGCCGCGGCAAAGGTTTTTGCCAAAAAGTAAGGCAAACCCCAAGAGACAACGAAGAAATATCTCAAAGATAATGGTTTGCTGGCTGTGCTTTTTGATAAGGAGGATAGTTTTTGCATAATGAGGAAAGAAACGTATTAATCAAAGCTGGAATCGTTGTTGTAATCTGCTCAGTTTATGAAAAAAGAGGCAACCACTCATGAGGTTACTCTGAAAATTGAGAGGGAACTCAACAAAGAATTATTTGCCATGTACAGAAAAGGCGAGATAAGTGATCAATTATATTCTAAGTTGAGGTCCACAGGGGGCAACTTGCCCATTTGTACGGTTTAACTAAGGTACATAAGGCTGAGACACCCCTATGACCAGTACTATCTGTTCCGGGCAGCTCGTATGAGAACCCTTACAAAACTATTGCAAAGTTCTTTGACAACATCGATGGAGCCAATTTAGAAACCAATACTTAAGATGCCAGAGAAACAATTGAAAACATTTTTCGAGATCTGGATGGAACCATAATATCTCTTGATGTGAAAAGTTTGTAACTTAATATTCCCCTGAAGGAAGCAATTGAAATTGGCTTACAGAAGCGGTACAGCCAGAAGCCTCCTCCTGAAACAATGAGTGCTTCAAACGCAGTAACTCTGGAAAACCTATGGCTGAAAGAATACGGGTTTGCTCTAAGACAAGAAACACCGGTGGGAACTAAGATACAGCCAATGAATGACCAAAAACGGTTTGTGCACTTGCTGCCGCAGGAAAGTAACAAAAAGATCAAAGGGGTTTGAATGCGATTGTTACCGAAACTGGTGAAATCTAAAATGCGGAAAAATACCCGATGAGGTATACGCATCAATAACCGAGATAGTCTGGTTCTGTGAAATCTGCTGCCGCGCTATGAACAAAGAAAACGATGCTCCACAATTAAAAATTGTTCCTCAGGTATGAGGATGACCTTGTTAGAACATTCAGAAGTGAGCCAATTTGCGTCCTCGATGCCGCCCAATTCTCTTAACCCAAATCTACAACTCACTCTAGAGGAAACTAGTTCAAAGGGAAATTTGCCGTTCCTGGATTTTAACATAAATGTTTTGCAGGATAGGTGTGTAACCTGCAACTGTTATCAAAAGCCAACAGATACTGTGACTAAACTGAACTATAGAAGTTGCGCCCCACTGTAATTAGAGTTTTTTGGAGTACATCTAACTGGCAGCAATTTGATGAGGCTATGGAAATTAATAGGGCGCAATGGCTGACAAATCAGTACCCTGAAAAATGATCCGCAAAGGTGGCGGTAGACACCCTGATCAAAATTATGGAGGGTAAGGGCAAGCCTCTGATTAGCGAGAGGACTTTGTCAATTCAATCGCCAAAGGATGTGAATACCCAATGCTGATGGTACAGTTTGGAGGTAACCAAAGCCAACAACATTTTGCAAGCAGTTTAGGAAATTTAATCAACGTTTATGTGGTTATCACCGCAAGAAAACTAGAGTCATAGTATTCATCACTGAATTCAGCATTTTCTAATGACCTCAAGTCAAGTGTGGTTTATAAATTGTCATGTAGTGGATGCACTTCCACCTATGTCGGACAAACTGGTCGACATTTGACCACTAGAATTGAGGAACATAAGACAGCAAACTCACAGGTATGCCTCCACCTTCAGCAATGCAGTCTTGATGGAAATAGTGCAGATCTTAGTTGGGAAATTATAGATAGGTCAAATAACCAAACAGAATTGTTAACACCAGAGGCAATACACAGGAAAGAGAAACCCAGCTTGAACACGGCCTTATGAGTTTAGGAGCAGGAAAGTAACACTGAAAATTCAGTCAAAAAAAAATGTTTTTAGTTTTCTATTTTAAACGTGCATGTCTACACCGAAAGTATTAACCATCGAAAACTTCCAGACCAATTAATTAAAAATTTGTTATTTAATTTTAGAGGTTAAAAGTATTTTAATCTAAATTGTAATTTTAGAAGTCAACTCTAATTGGCTAATTTTTTAACATGATGGTTCAGAACCAAAATTTATGTGAATTAATGTAAATAACATTTGTAACTTGAAGTTTTATCGTCATTTAGATTAGTTTTTTCTGAAAATCCTGACGATGCACAGAGTTGCGAAAACAATTTGAAATTTACTTTTTTTCAAAATTTCTTTAACTGGTCTGCTAAAAAACCGGTTCCAAGGACCATCGCTTTAATGATTTTCCAAGAGTTGTTTGGAGCGGTGCATGTACAGAGAATTTTGATAGCAAGAAAGACCAGGCGGAGTTACCACATTCCTAACTCTGCCTATTCTTAATCATAGTGGTCTGATAAACAAGTCGGTCTGGTAAAAGACCTTGCACCATTGTGCTTTTTTACTTTTGTACATACTAAAAAATCGTTGAAATTTTGTAAATGATGTTAACACTGAATCAATCGTTTTTGATCTAAGAAAGATTCATTTTGTAGTATTCATCCGGTTTTTATTATTCATCCAAGGGCATATAGGCCCATTTCCAGTTTGCACACTGTAAATTTTTCAAGCTCCCTCGACGAAAAAATTAGGGAGCTTGAAAAAATCTCGGATGTCATTGACAAACTAGACGCCCATTATGGTTTTTACCTCCTGAAAAATTGCTTTAGCATGCCAAAACTCCTATATTTTTTTCGTACGAGCCCTTGTTTTTTGCAAAATGATTTTTTGGAACGCTACGATAAATTACTAAGAAATTCGTTATGCAAGGTCACTAACGTGAAAATGGATGATAACCAGTTTTTACAAGCAGTTCTCCCGGCAGCCAAAGGTGGCTTGGGCGTTTCTTCCGCTCGTCTACTCGCTTTACCCGCTTTCTTAGCCTCAGCAGTAGGAGCGAAAGATGCCTTGAGCGAAATCTTTGGTTTGGAGCATGTGGATGGAACCTATGATGATGCGCTTAAACGGTGGTTTGACCTTGGAAAAATTGAAATGGCTCCGGAAAATGAAATCCAAAAAAATTGGACGGAGCCAATTTTTGACAGCGAAATTGCAGACTTGATTTTACGACTCGAACCAACGGACCTGAAAAGGTTCAACGCGTTCCAAGATAGATTTGGATCCCAATGGTTGAACGTCATCCCCTGCAAAAATTTAAGGTTAAAACTGTCGAACCAACAACTCAGAATTGCGATAGGACTTCGATTAGGATCAAAAATATGCGAACGGCATAAATGCGTGTGCGGAAAAGACGTTACCGAGGATGGTTGGCATGGTCTTTCTTGCCTCAAAAGTACAGGGAGATTCTCTAGGCATTCAAACCTGAATGCCCTTATAAAGCAGAGTCTATCATCTACTCACATTCCGTCTGTTTTAGAACCACGACACCTCTACAGGACCGATCAGAAGCGACCAGACGGTTTGACGCTCGTTCCATGGGCTGATGGTAAGCAGCTCTTGTGGGATGTAACGGTAGTAGACTCCTTAGCCCCTTGTAGGATTAATGCCGGGTCTGTCTGTAACCCTGGTACGGCTGCCGCTGAAGCGGAAGAGCGAAAAATTGACAAATATAAAGATCTTGTAAATGATGGATATCTTTTTCAACCGCTAGCTTTTGAAATTCAGGGCGCGGCCGGCCCCAGCACAAGTTTTTTTGAGCAAGCTTTGTAAGAACCTAAGCATATGCACTGAGGAACCCAGAGCAGGCAGCTTTTTAAAACAGAGAATCTCCCTGGCAATACAGATTGCGAACGCCGCTTGCGTACTCGGAACAATAAATGACAAAATAACTTTCGACGAAATTTTTTACTTGTAACACTTGTATATTATATTATCTCGTGTCGAGTTGCGTGTTCTTATTGAAGAAGCGTAACCCGTATCGATTTTAAATGAAAAGGACTTAAACACTTGACATCTTCTTTTATCATTATCACTTCCATATCTAGAAAATTCCAAGGATTTTGACTGGAATACATGATGAAGGGACTCATGACTGTAACCTCGGTTACTATGATACTTTTGACCTTCTGATTACCTGAAAAAAGTTTGAAAAAAAAAAAAAAAAAAAACAGAAATGTTGAAAAGTTGTGTGCATACGAATAAGTTGTGTTCATACGAACAACCTGTTCAGTTAACAGTCTATACGCTTACATATTTTATCAGTTAAGAATATCAAAGTATTTTTAAATAGACTCTTGTTCGTTGAATTTCAGAAAAGGTTGAAGGGGCTCTGGAAAGAGCCGGCATGTATTTTAAAAATGATACTCCTGCTAGTTTTTTGCGCTCTATTTGAGGTGATAAATATGCTGCAATCATATAGGGAATACTGTTCCCGGTTTTATGTTTGTTTCTGACCAATGAGATTCATTGGTTCCAGTATAAAAGGAGATTGGCTAAGGTGCTCAATTGGTCATTTTAGTGCTGGTTAATCAGTTTACCTCTGCTACGATCTGTTCTTCTTTCAATTTCCTTCAGATTTCAGAGAAAAATGAATCTGAATATCTGCTCCGTGTTTCGTTAAATTTGTTATGACGTTTGGCTTTAACTTGAGCGACGTGGCTTTTGATAATGGCTGATAATGCTCTACAGCGAGCCGGTGTGGACACGACGCGAGAGCTTCACGATAACTATCATAAATATTCAGCACTTCCATCATCCTTCCAACCAACTTTTCAGCGACTCAACTCAGTGACCACAAAAGCAATAAAGCAGGATGGTGAAAATTACGTGGTTTATACTGATAACCATTGTGCCATGCTCTACAGTGACAACTCAAGAGAGAAATTCCCGGTTAGCTTGCATTTTATCGTTTTTTTAAACAATTGAGACAGGTAATTGTATTTCAATTCGGACACTAACTGTTTTTCATGCAAACATCTATAAGACAATAATAGCCGATTTTTATACATGTAAGCATTGAATGTTCTGACGAGTTATAATTGAAAAAATACATGGAATAAAACTAATTTTAAATGAAACGGTTGAACCGTCAGTTATACTATTTTTTAAGTTAAACTTATGATAACAACTGTATTGCAACCGGGTACTAGACTTTCCGTAAATAATTTTGTTCACAGAATAGTCAAAATTTAGAAAGGGTAGTTTTAGGTTCTGTTCAAAATGAATTCAAGTTTCTTTGCGTCTCTGGCACACTTGGTCTTGGAGGTAACGAATGCGCCTGTATCGGCAAATGTCCCGAGCTCGTATCTGACAGGACCAGATTTTTTTGCGCTGGAAATATTCTGTTTCAAAAAATGTCGGTTTGTTTTTTGTCAGCTTCTGTTTTGTCGGCTTAGTTGCCACATCGTAGAATTTTTTGCTGTACCCAATATGCATTGTAGTTGCGTTTAGGGTTTTGATTTAATTCTGCTGTTTGTGTTTTTTACTTACCTTGACTTCGTTAGTTTTTTTCCGCTAAAAACTTTATTATGCTCAAATGATTTCGTCCTATTCTTTTTGGCGAAGTATCTTCATATTGCGTCGTTTGATGACAGAAAAAGTTGTTCGTGTGCTGTTCTCGGTGTTTTGAGGCGGAGGGGGATTAGGACATTTTTAAATTAGTTTTTGTCTTTTTGAAGTTTTTTAGGCTCAGGAATTTTCCGCTTTTACTAGGCAGCTTGCGTGCGTTAGTGTAATAGTACGAACCTTCTTTTCTTCTAACCTAACTCGGAAATAAAAGTGTTCATTAATATTCTTTAGCATTGGAAGTTTCATAGCATCTGTTCTCTGATTTATTTGTGGCTAGTGTTTGTGATTTATTAAACGTCCGTGGGTGAGTTGTTCGTGCGTGGGGCTCAAAATATCTAGGTCGCAGATTGATTCCGAGACTTTTTAGAAGTGCCAGGCTTATTTCTACTTTTTCTTATTGAACTTTATAGAGCTGCTTTTTGCCATGTTCTCGCTAGTGTTTGCGAAGTTCTCGCTTTGTTTTGAGATGTAGATAGAATTTTTGTAAGGGCTATTTTCGAGATATGAATCTACTCAAAACATTTTTCAGAATTTCCATAATACATTGAAAATAATGACAAAATTCTTTTATTGTCATGTTTTCGACATCTGGGAGTTTTGATAAAAGTTGTGAGCATTTTTGTAACAAATTGTAATTATTCGAAACTTTTTTGTCATGTCATTGTTTTCAACCTTTTATTTGCCTAACTAGAAAGCTTTCTGTTGTTTCGAGATTAATCTAAAAATTGCGACTCCCAAACTCTTTACTTTTTGAGATGGTTTTTTAAATGTTTCTTTTTTGTGCATTATGTCAATGAAATGCTGCAAAAAGTTGCTTTTTTGAGTGAAATAAGGTGCTCTTTTTTGCTTTTTGGGATGTGGATTTGTCATACAGATTTCCCGAAAGTTATTTGAATAACTGATTTGGGTTGTACTTTTTTTTGTTTCTATCTTAATAGACGTCGGTGTCTCCCAACTTCGGATCGGGCTGCAAATAGGAGATTACCAAACTTTTTGCTTTTCGAGTTCACGAAAATTGAAGCAAGTATGAGATTAACAAACCTTTCGCTTTTTGAGATCCCTAAGTTGAATTGAGTTTTCCAGGATTTTCTCCTGAAACTTATGATTGGTGACACTTTTGCTGTAAGCACCATTTGTAGCATTCAAAGTTTTATAATATCTGTTCTTTCTTATCTGTGACTATAGTTTGCCAATTGTTAAGCGTCCGTGGCTGAGAGAGAAGGACGTGAGACTCCTAATTCGAATCCGGCACGTAGCAAAAGTTTTACTAATTCGATGCTTATTTCGACTTTTTCTTATTCGAGTTTTTAGAGCTGCTGTTTTGCCGTTTTCTCATAAGTGTTTGCGAAGCGCAGTTTCGCCTTCGCGTGAAAGAATTCAGGATAGATTTACGAGCTTTGGCAAGTTGTCGGCTTTTGATTATTTTTTGGAATATCCTTTGAACTATTAAATCTTCCTAAATTTTATGGTTGTCGTTTTTGGTGCTGGAAAAAAACGTTAAAAACAGCGGAAAACGAGAGATCAAATAAGTTTCAATCTAAGCCTTTTGATAGCTACTTGCTTAGATAAAAGCTGAAAATTAATTGGCCTAATTTTTTTATTTTAATTTTAAAATTTTGAAAAATTCGCTGGGATCATCGTTTTTTGCCCAACTTGTTACGCTTTTGGTTTCTGTATGTTGTTTTTTCTCAAAATGGAAAGTTATTTTTTGTTACGTTCTTAGGGGATGTTTTCCAATTTGTGGATTTTTTGTTTCGTATAAGTTTTATCTTCTCGAAATGAAAAAAATTCTCCGAAATTAAAAAATCAAATTTTGTTGCTTAGATACCATGTTCTATATATTACTCAGCATAAGGCTATCTAGTTTTTTGAGGTATCAACTGATCTAAATACACTAATGTTGACTGCAAATAAAAATTAGTTCACGTAATCGAGGGAATTTTCATGATTTTTGGTTTAATGTTTTTTGGTCTACCTGCCATCTTTTTTTATTTTAAAAAGTTTATCCAATGTTTTGTCAAGTATCTTCAAAAATGATGGCTTGAAATTGATTGATTCATTTTTAGGTTTTTGGGTGGCCTTACTGATTAATTTATTCCATTTGTTATATGATTTCCATTGATTCAAAAAGCCAGAACAAGAACCTTCGTAGATTTTTTCCTGATCGTTTTTACGAAGCAGATCTGTACCTACGTATGATTTCTTAAATTAAAGGGAAACATTCTTAAATTACAGGGTAAGGCTTGCGAAGCAGCCCGTATTAGAAGCTGACAAAGGTCTGAAACTGAAGTGTTTTTGAATTTCTTAAAACTTTGATTTGGTTATTTCAACATAAATAATCAAGAGATAACTGTTTTATAATCTTAATTTTAATTTCGTTTACAAATCAAGCCCTTTATAAAAATCATTTGAGAGTATTTCGAAAGTCAGAATCTAGATTTTTATTTTCATCCGATTGAACTATAAAGTTTTGCATAAACCGTTTTAATAGTTTGATGTAGTTTTAATACGAAACAAACCTGCTACTTGTATTAACAAAAGTTCAACCGAGTTTTTACCAAAAAAAACTATTGCACAGAATTCATCTATAAGATTATGAAAAAGACTGTCTAATTTAGTTGCTGGGCCTTGTGTTCTTTCACAAAAATATCTAGTTATTTTACACCATCTTATTGAAACGAAGTCTTTCTCGTCCACTTATTTTTTTGTCAAATTTGTTCTTCACGGATGTACTGTTGTAATCCGTGTGTCACTTAAAAGCTGCTTACAAAATTTTCACATCTATAATTGTATGTTCTTTTCTTATGACTTTAGTTTTTTGAAGACTTCTTCTGCACGTGTTTCTTCCTCAATGTTGTTTGCTGGCGGTTCCTCAAAATTTTGAGGTGCAACCAGAAATCAGTATTCTCTATTTTGATAAATTGATAGTATGTAGCTTTTATACACTCTAATGAGTTGTTCAACCGACAACATGTTTCTAGTAACATCATTATCTGTTTCGACACAATCCCTCGAAGCTTTAAGCGTTTTTGTAATTTCTTTGAGCTGAATACTTGTTTCGGTTTTGTCTAAAACTTAGCCATGTGTTAGCATCATCTGATGTAAAGTAGAAACAAAAGTGGACCTAGAACTGATCACAAAGCGACCTACTTTTTTTTCTGTTGTGTGTTCTTCGTTGGATTAATTTGAAATAGTTGGTAGCGGTTCTCTAGATGTGATTTTAGAATTCAAAATGTTCTTCTTTATTCATACTTTGAGCACTTTCGAAGCAGGATTTAATTATTCACAGTATCAAACGTTTTTGATAAATCAATGAGCGTAAAAAAATATTATTTTTTTTGACGATAAGTTTCAATTGATTAGAGAAATTCTTCAATTCCATCAATTCATGATTGTTCTGACAAAAATCCTTTAACTGTTTGAAAACATTTTTTTAAATAAGAAAATCTAACAAACCTCCAGTATAATTATATTTTGAATAGTTTTGCAAAAACATGTAGAAGTGATTTTGACCTGTAATTTGTGTTTGATTCCTCTTTCGTTTTATACATTCCAGATCAGACAAAGTTAAACAGATTGCCGGGTTAATTCTTCTAAAGAAACTTCTAGAGTCCTGAGCAAGCATGTCTTTTTTGTCAATAAACAAAATCAGCAAAATGTCTATCGTTTCAGATAAATAACATGTATTCTCTAGTTTTCTTTCATTTGAAAAATTTCTCCGTGATACAGCTCCATTGGGTCCAATTTCAACAAAAAAATTGATTTAAAGTTTCAACTGATTTTTTTTGCACTTGTAGCATTGTTCATCTCCGTCTTTATTTACCGTTGGCTTCACACTGCTGACGAACTTGAAGAAATTTGCTGTTTCTATTTGTCTGATAGTAATTACTGAGCGAGTTTCTAACCACTGATTTATTTTTGTTGCGTTGTCTTTTTTGTTGTATCGTTTCAGACATAGTTTTCCTTTTTAATGTTGACATTGTAACCTCCGCACGCCAGTGCTTAGCGTCTGTTTAGGTTGTTCAAGCGAGCTCGAGTAAGTGATTTACCAGCGTCTTCAAAAAATCAAGTGGTTGTTTTGGTGATTTACAAAGAATTCTCAAATAAATTAGGTTTCTCCCAATTTAGTTCGAATTGTTGGTAATTGATTTTTGTCTGTTGTAGTACAACTTCACCATTGAGACTTGTTCTCCTTTAAAAACAGCTACACCACCACGTCTGTTGGTTCTATTGAACCTGTAGAGTTTTTGGTACTCAGTTTTTGTTAAGAAAAAATGGCTCGATGATTCATTTAACCACGGTTCCGTTAGTACTAAAGTCCTTGGTTTGTCTCCAAGATTGAACTCATATGTTTTTAGTTCTCAATAATGTTTGGGAGATTGTGTATATTGCATCATAATGTGATTAATTTAAATTTTTGCTCAAGCATATCTCTCGCGTTTTGTGCAGGCTTTTAATTGCAGAGCATTATCTAGTTGGCTTATATATTTTAAATATTGGAGGTATTCAGCGGAAATCGCTTGCCACATTCAACTTTTAAACTTACACATTAAAGTGTTTGGTAATTTTGATACTCGATACTGCTTTACCGCTTCCTGTCTTGTAATCATTATTTTTCAAAACACTTTGTTTAAGATAAGCTGTACTATTTCAAATCCTTACTATTATAATGGTAATCTTAGCCGAATTTGCTTTAGATTAACAATTTGCAAAATCCTTGCATTCAGAGTAAGTCACTTCGTGCATTGCACACATTTTTCTGTTTTGTATTCATCGTTTTCTAGTATCAACCTAATTAATTGTTATTTTTTATAAAATCGAGAACGATTTTTAACCAATTCTGAGAAAACGTATCGTGCTTCTTGTTTTTTGCCGATTTTACACTTTCAATTTTGATTTACGTCACCTTCACACGTCATTCTTTATCATGGATTTGGTTCATTTTCCGTAGTCTACCAAGTTATAATGTTTCAGATATTGTTCCTTGCCCGTTTTTTCATTCCCATTTTTATGGCGGGATTGACGTTAAGAAAGATGTTTAGTTTCGAGAGTGATTTTATCTTTCAGAAATTACGCATTGACCTGATTCTCTCGAGTTGGTTTAGTTTTGTGTACAAAGTGTCCACTATAGTAAAATGTTTTGAAAATTCAAAGAGCTTTAACGCGATATATTTTTCTTCAAAATTTGAAAGTTGAAAGATGTTCGAAATTGAGTCAATCATTTTTTTGGCTTCTTTGAGTTTTGTTACTTTTTCCAACTGTATATTTGATTTCTTTAGCGTTTTCCGGTTTTAGACAATAGGTTTTTGTGCTTTGAGATACGCTATCATTTGAAAAACCTTTGATCTCCATCGACGAATTAACGCTAAAGCACCCAGAGCATTATACTCTAAAGCATTGGACTGAGGTTAATTTTCTTTGAGCAAAAGACTGTTATTTGGTGAAACAAACGCACTGAATCAAAATTTTGCCTTCACAACGTGGTTTGTGGTTTGCACAAAAATGAGTTAATTATAACTTTTTTTTCGCATTAATGTTTGTATGGCCAGCAGTTCGAAATTCGGTTTTACTTTTGTGCAATATTTTGTATTTACACTTGCGAAGCAAAGTGTATTAGTAGGAATTTTTTTCCCAACCTAAGTCGCCAATATTGGTGCCATTTTTAGGGCACCTTTACAGCTTATTGATAGCGTGTGCTTTAATATTCGAATTTTAATAAGCTTACACAGTTTATGCATTTTAAATTCATCGCATGAACTGAAAATAGCTATTTGTTTCAAACAACATAACAATAAATAAAACTCGTTTTCAAAAAATTTTCAACTCAATATATCTCGCAATTTTTTTAAATGCATATTTTATACATAATGTGATTTTATGCTTTGCGTTTTACTACATGCAATATTGTATCTTTTTTTTATTTGGTGCTACTTTTGCTGCATCGAATAGGCAATTTATTCGCATATGTATCTGCATTATTGGTGGCTAGTTTTTGAGGATTTTTAGCATCCGTGGCTGAGGGTTTAGTGCGTGAGACTCAAATTTGTTAGGTCGCACATTCGAATCCTACACGTAGCCGAGTTTTTGCTAATTCGAGGCTTATTTCTTTTTTTCTTATTCTACTTGAAAGAGCTGCCTTTTGGTCGTGTTCTCGCAAGTGTTTGTGAAGCGCAGCTTTGCCTCTGTGTATACTCTATTTGCTCTCCTTAATCTCTAGGTCTCCACCATGATTATACTTATCCATGAAAAAATACTTGGTTCATAAACGGAAATCTTGAAATGTTCTGTCGTGTTTCAGGTATCGAAGAGCTGGATTCAGAAACATATTAAGATGAAAACTTGCTACGAGTTCATGCCCTCAAACATAGCTGATGTGTTAGTAATTCTTTTTCCTTCTATTTTTGATTGTCCTCCAATTAGATAAATGATGAGTTTTTTAAGAGTCGATGAACGTAGTTCAATAGGTCTCAATGTTTTTTTTTCAGGAAAAGTCTTGAAGTTTGTTCAGGCTCAAAATTACTTTTTCGCGGTTTGACTTAATTTCTTTTTTAGTTTCCTTTGTTAAAAGGAAGGCAAACTCCAGTATCGAACAGCGAAAGTGTAAAGGTCACGAAAAACGTGATCGACTTCTTTTTTCGAATGATTTTGGTCCAAATAAAAAACAGTTTAATTTTTTGTAAAAAAGCTTACGGCCATCTATTTATTCTTTCTAATTCGAAAGTCGAGATTTTTTTTTTCTGTTTACTTGTGTTCATTGACACTTTTCCGACTATATGTTGGCTATGTTTTGTCTTAGATGTAAATGTGGTTACAAAGAGAGCGACCATTTGGTTGAACAGAGTTACAGACCAAGGACCAGAAGGCGCAGAAATGGGAGGTCATACATCATGACTACCAGGGTTCCGTGCAATACTTATGGAGTACTCGACTTTCAGGGAATCGGAGTGGTCAATCAGGCGCCAGTAAATGCTGAAATTTATAATTTAATTTAAAAATTGAAATTTTACTGGGAAAGTTAGTGACCTGCATAGATTCCATTCCTCATTGTTTTATTGACAGGATTAACTTCTTATTCATAGCTACGTTAAGCTCTTAGCGTTATGTGGAAACACTCGAACAAATTTTTGAATTTTTCCAGTTTTTTAATCCTAGTCTCACGTGGAGCGCAAATTACGCTCGTCAATATCAAGTGTAAAAATGGCGTTGAAAAATAAGTCTGTGAAAAACTGTAAGAGAAGAAAAGTAGCCAGAACAACATTTTTTTCAATGTGTTTAGTACTGTAGGATGGCAGAAGATATGAATGCTGCAATGGTGAGCAAATTGCTTTTGAATGTGTGGAAACTACCTGTTCCTAACCTACTCATATCAGTGCTAGGAGGCACCACAGATTTCGAACTACAACCCAAAGTGAAGCAGTCAATCAAGACTGGGCTAGTGCAAGCGGCCGAAACCACAGGGGCCTGGATTATAACTAATGGACTGAATTGTGGTGCCAGTAAAGAGGTTGGGTCGGCATTGAAGAATGCGTTCAAGAGGAACAACAGAATCCCCTGTATCGGAGTGACGCCCTGGGGAATTGTGCAGGGAAAAGAAGGCATGATTGGAATAGAGGTTAGAGTCAGATGAATTCGGTTAGCTAATTGCCACTAGTCAGCTGGCTTACAGTTGCTAGACGTCATAAACCGAAGAAAGCCAAGTAATTGAAACAACTTGAATGTCAGATTTGAAAGGCGCTAATAATGAAATAGTATTTGAACATGTGACAAAACTTGCTTCAAGGAGTTTTCATGCTTCTAAGATGTACTTGCGCATGATGCACTTTCGCGTGAGTTGGTGGTTATGAAACTACTTCTAAATGAATGAATTTCAACATCAGTTATTTGTTTTTTTTTTACATGCGGATACTCGACAGAAGCAAGATACATACACTCCATTCATAACCGAGCATTAGCATGGGTTACATAATCGAAATGCGATAAGTTTGGTATTTCTCGCCTGAGTAAATGGGTAAATAGAGTGATTATGATCGACGTTTTTCAATTTAATTGTTATCAATGTTTGTTTGTACTCTGGGTCGAAGTAAAGTTTCCGGGATTAGTTGAGCAATCTCCCCCATCCCCTCATTTCAGCTGTGGCCAAGTGAGCAATGCACGCGTCTCTCATAATAAGGGTCGTGTGTTCGAATCCCACCTCGGTCTCGTTGGAGGGGTCCCTGTGACAATCGCCTCAAGGTGAGACTGGCTACAGCGAAATGGATGAGTCCCGTCCCCCACGGTTGGTCCTGCATTGACTAGGGCGGGGTTAAAAAAATCAAGCGTTGGAGAGAAAAGGGATGGGAGAAAATGACCCAATTAGTCGCATATACAGCAGGCTTTTTTCTGTTATAAATGTAGAACAATGTGAATTTTAAGATTCTGGAGAGAACCAATTTTGGTATACAGATACGAAATTAGGGAAGCATCAGCCCTGGTAACTTGTTTTCTTTGAGGCAATTATTTCCCAAACAAAATAGTTGGAAAAATATTAAACCTTTCCGATGTTTTTCTCATAAAAAAACCTCAATCGATCAATTGACTGCATGCTAACTACAAATCAACTCCCTGCTCGCGTTGATAACGCCTTTTTTGTGCTTTGCATGGTGGAGATATCTCCATAGGTCAGTACAGGGGGGGTATTGCTCAATTGATCATATTTCCACTTTCTCGTAGGAAGATTTGGACCACAAAATTCAGGTGGTCGAATTCACAAAGGGGTTAAGAAATTCTCACTTCAGCTTCGACATCGTTAAGTGTTCGTTATTGTCGACTGAATTTCCTTCCATTTTCAGCATAAAGTGCGGTACTACAGTAGAAAGGCAGAAGTGGGTAAGCTCAACGCACATCACAGTCATTTTCTGCTGGCGGACAATGGAACTGCATCTTGTGACGGAGTAGAAGTGAGATTGAGGCGAAGTCTGGAGAGGTATCTGTCCGGCAGAAGTGTCCAGACTAGATTCCTTGGAGAGCCATCGGAGATACCCCTGGTGTGTGTTGCAATAGAAGGAGGAGTGAGTTTGATCAGGACATTGGCGGACTACTTGTCAGAGAAACCGCCAGTTCCTGTGGTTGTATGTGATGGAACTGGGAGAGCCGCCGATATTATTTCATTTGCGCATCGAGTATATGATGAGAGGTGGGTTTTTCATCAATATTCATTCTAAAGCTTGAACAAACAGATGTCGCCTTTTTAAGGAAGTTAAAGCCTCATTGTGAATTAAGTCTGCATTGTTACATTCATATATTTAACTTTTTAAGAGTCGATGAACGTAGTTCAGACTCTTATATAGGTCGCGATGATTTTTTTTCAGGAAAAGTCTTAAAGTTTGTTCAGACTCAAATTTATTTTTTTTGCGGTTTGACTTTGATTTCTTAATTTCAGTTCAATCCCTTTGTTAAAAGGAAGGCTAACTCCACTATCGAACAGCAAAAGTCTAAAGGCCACGAAAAAGGTGATCGACTTCTAGTTTCAAAAGTGGAGTTTAATTTTAAGTTTACCTGCGGAATCAAATTTTTTCCTTTTAATCCAGTTTTCTCAAATTAGGGTAATTTTATCAAAAAAGTGTCTATCATAAAGTGTTCTAGAAGTTAAACTAAAGGAAAACTATTTTTTTTCTGGGAAATTTTGGAACTTGACACTTGCTTTCATTGACTCTTTTCCAACTGTCGTCTGTTAGCTATGTTGTTTACTAAACTTGGTATAATATCATGTACAAATAACTCAAAATGGTAGTTTGCCCACGATAAAATGAGAAAGTCAAGTCAATGGGGAATCGCTCGTTTGCCCATGGTTAAGAAGGACGTGCATTTATTGATTAGTTGATTGGACTGGGAAATGTTATCTTGCCATCAAGCAACGAGTACGCATCATAGTTTTTTGTGTTTTAGAAAATCGATTCCGGAGAATGTTCGCCCCGAGTTGATCAACACGATGCATCTGTCTTTCAACATTACCACTGAAGATGCCAGCAATCTGCTGGATGAGCTGGTCAACTGTTTCCACATTGGCCACGAGCACATATCCATCTACTCTTACGGATCACAGGCGGACGGAGTTGCAGATGTCGACGTGAAGATTCTCTCGGCGCTCCTGAAGAGTCACTCTGAATCTTGTCTGGAGAGGTTTAAATTGACCATGTCCTGGGGACGCCCGGATTTGGCAGACAATGAGATTTTCAGACAGGGAAAGGTAGCAATGAAATTTAGTGTTTTAGGCTTGAAATTTTAATAATTGTGGCGACAAAGAACCTCGACATGGAGACTTCAATCTGCTTCATTATTTTTTTGTCAGTTTGATCTCGGCATTTGATTGTGGCTGGTATTGTTTCCAATTTTATTATGTGAAAAACCTCCTGGGGAAAATTGTGTGAAACAAATACATCCTTGTGGTCATGGGGTTTAGAATTGATTGTATTAAGAGGAGAGGTCTTTTCCATCTCTGATTTTTATCTCCCTTTTTAGTCGCCTGATCCTTTCAAAGCAAAATTGAAATGAGGAAACAAAAGTAATTTGTCTGTGCTTCCGACTTTAATCTATCCCTTCGGGATTGAAGCCCATCAGAATTAATTAACTTTTGTTTCCTGGTTTTATCCTCTTTGTTCCTCCTTTTAATCCGGCGGGATCCACTCGCCCCAGGATGTAATTAGCCTAATCCTACCGGACTCATGTTGCGATATTTAAGGATAAAATTAGCAAAAATTCATTCGTTTTCATCAAAGTTTCATGCTTTTTGCCTAAAAGGAGTTCCAAAATAGAAGTGCGAATTTATGTCAATCTAATTTTTTTTCTAGTCACATCCAACAGTAAGTTTGAATGAAGAACTGAAATTTAGATTTCTAATCCACTATATAGACTTTTCGTTAAATTCTCTCAATATTCTTTTCTGAGCTCAAAATCAAGTTTCTACTTCACTTTAAATGGTCATTTTGTTTCAGTGGAATCTGTGGTCATACATTGATTTTTAAATCAGTAGAGCCCCTTCATCCATTCAAATGAATGATCTTTCTAATCCGATAAAATTGGGGGCCTATTGTAGTCTAATTTGTTCTAAAAAGACACCACGAGTAGATTTAAATGGACTACAAAGCTCTTACCTTACATGTACTGACGACAGACTGTTTGCCTGATACGGATCAGTTTGGTGTGGTGTGCTACTTACCGTGTATGGACGCACTAACAAACAGTTTTGTTGATTAATCTGCCGTTTTTAAACAGATGACGCACTTGTATTTACCGTGTGCGGCATTTTTATGTTCAGGTCTTCGAAGGACAATATTCAAATCAACTTCTGTTTTTCATGCGTCACTTCATTTCACTGATCAAATTCAAAAAAGCTAGCACTCAATCTCCCTAAATGAAAATATATTGATAAAAGACAAGAATAGCTGTTTCCATAATTAAACATCATTTTAATATCGGCGCTTAGAAAATAGATATATCATGCGGATGTCATTTTGTTAGTTTTTCCAGATGAGAAATATGATGCGCTGATTTTTTTTTACTTCGAGTTAAAGGTGAAATGAAAGATCATTAAAGGTGAAATGAAAGAGCATTAAAGGGGAAATGCAAGACAGAGCTCACCGAGGTCTGTAGTTTGAGATTATTTGTGATCTAGCGATAGCAAATGTGGAAGCAGGTGTCAACCAGTTACACTGCTGGAGAATCATCTGGCTAGCATAAGAGTTGATGATGTTGTGATGCTATTGGAGATTAACAACTGTTTCAGGAGTGGGAAGTGAGTGACCTGCACGAGGCGATGATGTTGGCTTTACAGCAGGACAGAGTGGACTTCGTGAAGCTGCTGCTGAACAATGGCATCGACATCCAGAAGTTCCTCACGTTCCAGGCCATGGAGGAGCTGTTCAACAACTGCAGAGCACCCAACTCCATGCTGGCCAAACTCCTCAAGGAGGTCAAGGTGGCACAATTTTGCATTGTTTAACTCGTAAAGCATCCAACATTCATTCAAACACCTTGTCTTCAAGTCGTTTTTCTCACGAACGTTCTTTCTCGCGCTCTTTTTTTGATGATTTGACATATACAAATTAGTTTCCTAATCGAATTCATGTTCCAAGCGCAGCTCAAATTAAACCACCGAGATGTTTGCTGTTTAATTTGTACTATTTTACTAGTTGATTCATTTTTAGCACGATACCCAATATGTTGTGAAAGAACAGGTATGAGTGCATGTACAAACATATATAGGTAGATTATGTTAGTTGAGAAAATCAGTCAATGCATTTTCGATCATCGATAGTTGTCCGTTTCAAGGTGTTCTAGCTGTAGAGGTGATATTTCACTGAAAGAGAGAGCTATTCAGCTGAAATGTCCTCAAAATTGTTTGATTTATCATCCTTGTTCTGGAAAGATAGATTGTTCATTCCCCATGGATTGGAATTGGAATTGAAGCATCTTGTTGATTAGATTGGAATGTTTTGCCTGATTATGAAAATCATTGTGCTGCAATTAGTAGCCCCATAGATACAGCGGAATTCGCATTGGCAGATCTTGTTGAAATTGATCCCTATATTAGGTAGTAATGGCTCTCTGCACCCCTGTAATGAACTGCTCCAACCGCTAAGCGTATAGAAATATTGACACTTGTCATGAATTCTTCTCCCCGTACCGTTTTGCAATAAGGGAGGAGCAGAGTGCTTGATTATGTTCATGTTGACTAGTGTACGTTTAGAGCAAAGCTGCAAATGAGGAGCACATGGCTGTGTCCTTGATTGACATCGGAAGTATCATTGAAATGTTAATCGGAGGCGTGTACAGAAGTGCCTACTGTCGGAAGAGTTTCAAGATCAAATACAAGAGCCACAGACAAAGCTTAGTAGACCAGGAACTTAATAAAAAGAAGCTACGAAGGATCAGTGTGAAAGACAAACTTTTTGCTCTCAGTTCAACTCATAGTTTCAAGAACCTGACAGATCAGGCCAGTAATCACGAACATTCAGAAGGAACAGAGGACGCGGAAAGTAAACCAGAGAAGGTTGTATTTGAATACCCGTTTCATGAATTGTTCGTCTGGGCAGTTTTGGCTGAGCGCCAAGAAATGGCCAAGTTTATCTGGCAACAATCACCAGAACCTCTGGCGAAGGCAATCACGGGTGCGAAATTGTACTTCTCAATGAGCGAAGAGGCAGAAAAGGATGATTCCGATTTAGGATCAGCTGAGAAATTGAAAAGATGTGGGGACGAATTTCTGGATTTGGCTTTGAATCTATTGGAGGAGTGTTACGTGAATGATGTCGATTTGACTTGTCAGTTGTTGACATACGAATTGCGTCAATGGAGCAAGCAAACCAATCTCAGCATGGCCGTCAATGCTAATGCGAAAACATTTGTGTCGCATAATGCATGCCAGTTGCTCATCAACGATTTGTGGATGGGAGGTCTGAAGATCAACAAAAACAGTAACTTCAAAGTGATAGCGTGTATCCTTTTCCCGCCAGTTTTGTTGCTGATGGAGTACAAAACGGTGGAACAGTTGAGACTTATGCCTCAAACTGCTGAAGAACATGCCGAAGTCGACCCGCTTCACTACGACTCAAGTTCGTCGTCTTCATCGTCATCGTCGTCTTCTACTTCATCAGAAGAAGGATCTAACACGGGTGAAGATGACCATAAAGTATGGCGAAGGCTCAAGCGGCTGAAGAGACGTCGGAATAAGTCAACAACTAACAGTGTGAACGAACAAATTATACTGCAGTGTGTGAATAATGACGGATCTCAAGCTATAGACTTGGTGACGGTCAAAAATGGGAAGCTTAGTACCACCAGCAATAAAAAGATTCCGGACGATATTGCCAGTGATTTAAAGCAAGTCGCGGAAGAGCATTTTCCACGTGCAATTCAGAAGGAGAACAATGAAGTATCAGGTAACAATGATTCCACTGTTCGAATTGTGGGCCCCAAGGATGAAAGAAATCATTATGAAGATGTGAAAAGTGTCGTGTCCTCTGCACGAGTAAACATAGAAATCACGGCGAAGAAGAAAATTTACGAGTTCTTCAATGCACCGATAACCAAATTCTGGACGCACACGATGGCATTTTTCGTGTTCCTGACATTGTACCATTGGATGATTCTGGTGAAATTGCCAGTGTATCCACACTGGACTGAGATCTACGTGATATGCTGCATCATTTCTATGTGCCTCGAAGTCTACAGGGAGGTAAATAGTCCATATTCACTGGAACCTGTTGAATGCAATAAAGTGCATGCTTAGGCCAGCGAAATCATTGTTAAATTTCATTATACCTTTGTAAGATTAAACGTTTCTTCATTTCTTATCCCTTGCTCGTCATTGCATCCGAGAATTACGTATAATACCATTTTTACTAATAATATAGATGACTTTTTACCGCGTTTTGTGTTGTTGAACAAGTGTGCAAGTTATGGTGTTGTATTTTGTGCGTCAGATAGCGACTAGTGAGCCTGTGAAAGTTCGCCTGAAGGTGAGTGTGTGGTTGAGTGACCCCTGGAACATCATCGACTTCCTCGGCTGCACTCTCTTTCTCATTGCCCTGCCCTTGCGCTGTACCCCGGCCACTATGGCTTGGGGCAGGTGGCTCTACTGCCTCGATGTCATCTTCTGGTATGCCAAACTGCTCGAGGTATTTAGCGTCAACAGGACTCTGGGACCCTTCGTGCAGATCATTGCGCAGATGGTAAGACATGTTGCACTCAGTCACTTTCAGCTAACTGGGAACAGTATGGCTCATTTCAGTAAACCGGTATCTCAAACAGAGGTTATAGAATGCTTTTTGTGAAGAATAACGGCCACTAATGATCCATAGAAATGTGAAATATTTGAATTAGTCTAGGATGAATTTTCCGTTTAGATGTTGGACATGATATCTTTCATGGTGTTCATGTTCCTGGTGCTCTCCTGTTATGGTACAGTAAGACAGTCAATTTTGAACCCGAATGAACCCTTCCGCTGGAAGAACATCAGAGACATCTTCTTCCACCCCTACTTCATGATATACGGGGAAGTGTATGCGATGGAGATAGCACCCGAGTGTGGCACGGATCACTCTCCCGAATGTGTGACCGGACACTGGATCGAGCCGGCTCTGATGTCAATTTACTTGCTAGTAGAGAACATTCTGCTTGTGAATTTGCTCATCGCTGTTTTTAAGTGAGTAGTGAAAAATCATACTTAAGCTGTAAGGTGTGCACACTTCAAACTGATTTGTCATAGTTAGATTATTGGGAAGCGGAATTTGATGTCTTCTTGGTCCAAAAGGCCCCACTTTTTATTATATAGATGAAACTAAAGGCTTGGAAAAATCTCCAACTTGTTGATGCTTTCATTTGTCTTGTCAATTGTATTTGTTTAGCAACACCTACAACCAGGTGCGCACCATGACGAAAGAAGTGTGGAAGTACCAGCGCTACTATGTTATCATGCACCACGAGACCAAATCAGTGGTACCTCCCCCACTCACTTTCATCAGCTACGTCTACTTCTTCGTCAGGTAATATATATTTATTAGCTAATTTTCATCACTCGGGTAATATATTCGTTTAAGTAAAGGTATGAAAAGTTTTCGGATATAAACGCCCAAGAATAATTCCATATTATGTCCCAGTCTGTTCATTGTGTAATTTACTCAAGATAACAATAGCAGCATATATCTTAAACAGCATATATATCAAAATGGAAAATGTTCAGATGTGTGGTAAAGAGACGCAAGTTGCACGCGTACGACAAGGGTCTGAAGTTGTTTCTGAGTCGGGAGGAGGAGCTGGATCTGAACGGGTTCGAGAACAAGTGTCTGGCCAACTACCTGCGCAGAACTGAACATGATTCCAGACAGTCCAGCAACGAACGCGTCAAGCTCATCGACCAGAGGTTAGAAGCGGTTATGTCCTTGAGTTTTTGTCACTCTTCCTTCTATTTCCCGTATCTGTTTGTTTATTGTTTCCAATAATTGCATCTAGATCAGTCCCGCTCAAGTCTAAGGCTATTCATATAGTGCGCTGATTATGATGCGAAAAACTTCGTCATTATTTTTGTAACCTAAGAACAGTAGAATCTAACTTAGAAATGCGGAGCTATAGTCATAAAGTGGCAAGTTTTTCATACGAGTAACTCAAAGTAACTTTTTTCATTAGACAGCTGCATTTCTCTTCTATGAGGTAAATATTTGGTGACATTCAGATTTTTTTTGTTAATAGCATATTAACAAACGCCGCAGCATACTGAAATTTAGATCTAAAATATCAGAGCGGCAATGTGAATGCTTAGGATGAAGGGAACCATTTCCCCAGAAGTAACACAGAAAACGTTCTCCCCTAACGCAAAATTGATACATGTATGGGTGAAATTATCCACTTAAATTCAGTGCTTCATTTAGTCTTTCTAGTCATAATTACTCTTGCAATCGGGTACTAGACTTTTTTCCTGTGATTAACTTTGTTCAATGGGCTCATCTAGACTCATTTCCTGGAAACCTTTTTTAGCAACAAATTTACAGGCACAAAATAGTTTCTGCTAGTTAGCATTTTAAATATCTGTCCTATTCGATTTTTTTGACGTTGGTGTATTTTTACCAACTTGATTTTTTTTGTTATAATAGGTTTCGGCCTATATTATATCGGCTTAGAGGCCTCATATTGTTTCATCTGACGAGCGAGTAAATTTTTTGTGTATGTGTGTGTGCGTGTGTAATTGAGGGTGAGGAGATTTAATCAAATTTTATGTCTTGTTGAATTTTTTCGGCTTAAAGGGCTTCTGCAAGAAAGGTATTTTCGGCTTTGTAACCGCTGGGTAAATTTTCTTTCAATGTTGATTTTACTTTCTATTGTCTTCTATTGTTTCAAAACTAGTCTTATTCATTCTGTTATATCTAGTTTTTTTTGACATTTTCGAAATCTTTTCAATCTTTTTTATTTAGCGGCTTTCTTGTTTTGTATCGCAAGTTGTGCGAAGCTCAGCTCAGCTTTGCATCTGTTTGAAGAGTTTTATTTCCATTAATTCGGGCATTTTCTCTCAGTAATTGTTTTTAAATTATAGCCACCTAATTTTTGGGTTCTTTTTCAGGTTAGTTGCTACCAAGAAGTGCGAAATTCACTTTTCAGCTTGCCGTTGTTGCTGATCTTATTATTCTATGGTTATTGCCCTAAGGCTGAAACAGCTGTAGCGAGTACTGAATTGGTTCATTAATTTCGATTATTTTTTTTTTTTTCGCAGGTTTAGTGGGTTTACGGACGTTTATACTCGGATCTCATGGCTATGTTGCGCAATTTTAGGACGGAGCAATTCGTATCCAGTGTCGTACCTCAGTATATTTCTATGAGGTCTCTGAAGGTTGCTCTTTTTACAGCTAAGCATGTTTGACAGTTTCTGATATATCTAGCTAAAAATTCTGTAAAACCAGGGAAATAAAACCGTTTTCGAAATTCTTGAGTTGTCCTACTTATTCCTAAATGACCTCCTCTGGGTGCAATGTGGATTCTGTATTACTCCTCGCTTCTTAGGTTTATTGGTACACACACATGTCGGTGACTTACTTTCCCTGTATCGTCTTAAAATTTTCTATACAGCTTCCCATCGATTATTTCGAATCTTAGCATGTTTTTGCGATACTTTTTAAGATCGTAGCTAGAGTACGTCAATCTTCATTACATCCTTTTTCCATCCATTCAACAACTTCCTTAATGTCCTGATCTTTTTTCTGTTCGTTTTATAGATCTACAGGTAGCATTTCATCTTTATAAATTATCGAGCTATTTTTTGGATCGCTATCTTGAATAGAATTAACTTGTACTTCTCTTGTTATTTGAAAAAAACTCATTTATTTTTCGTGAGCTTCCGGTTTCTTTCACCTTTAAAACATTTTATACTTCTGAGAGTAAACTGATTTGAAATTTTAAGGCTTCTGCTAAATCTGGTTTCATTTGATTTTCCTCAATACTTGCAATATTTTCCTCAGGTAATTCGCAATTTGATATTGTTACATCTGGTGTTTTCGCTTTTGAGTGAACTAAAATGTCTCTAGTTGGAATGGAGTCCTGTAACTCTAGTTCTGCTGTCTGGTTTGGTTCAGTTTGCATTCTTGAAAGGAAATCAGCTGCCTCATTAGCCTTTCCTGGTGAATGCGCAATCACTATATTGTACGTTAGCACTCTGTCCAAAAAATTCCAAATTGATGGTGGCATCGAAAAATGACGTTAAGCTTTTATTATCCGTTAGGATTATAACAGGTTTTTTGCATCCCCAAATGTAGTTTGAAAAACTTTCCAGTGCAAAATACAAAGCTAGGAATCTCTTGCAATAAGTTGATATTTTCAGTTGACCTGAGTTAGATAGTCTTGAACCGTATGAAACTGGTGCATAACTTTTAACTTTGGTGTCAGTTTTTCCTTTTTGATTATAATCCTCGATCATGAGAACAAAACCGTTAATATGGTAACTAGCATCACAGAGTAATCCATACTGCTGATCAGGTTTTACTAATCTTAATGTGGTTTTTGTTGCTTTTGAAAGATCATCTCTCAGAATTTGATGGTCTTCGTTTATCTTAAACTCTACGTTTTTTCGTAAAAGATTATAAAATGGCATTAGTTTTTCAACTAGAATAGGTAGAAATGATCTAAAGAATTGAACGAGGCCTAATAATTTTTTTGTTTGCTTGACTGTCTGTGGAATTCTCATGTTTCTCAGAATTTTTTCCTCTTCAAGTTGTAATCCCTTTTCAGTTATCATGTTTCCCAAGAAAAAGATTGGTGGCATTCCGAACTGGCCTTTCTTTGGTGACAGTTTCAATCCTTAACTTCTCAAACATTCAAAAAATTTCCTTACATTTGGAATCGTTTCCGAAAATCTGTTACTACTGCGCCTATATCATCCTTGAATTGTGTACATAGATCTGATGTCACACAGGGGTCTAGATATGATCTGATGAATCATCTAAAGCCTGTCTATGGCTTACTCAAGCCTTGAGCTAGAGATTTATATGCAAAGGTGCGTGAAGCAAAGTTAAAAGCTAACAGTTGTACTGATAACGGATATGCCATTTGTGCACAACGATATGCTTGTGAACAGTCAAGTTTTGTGAAGTCTTTTTTCCCTGCAAAGTGGTTTACTGGGTCTGTCATGTTGGAAATTGGGAAGTTATTATTATTGTAATGATGTCGGAGTAGATGATTTATTCGTCTTAGATCAAACACTTTGCGCAATTTTCCTGACGTCTTTCTTTGTGCAAAAATCGTGCTGCTGTACATTGAATTTGGTAAAGTAGTTACTATGTTAAAGTATTGCATTAAAGCTACTTCTACTGATAGTTCTTTCCTAAGGTGTATGGGCGTTGGTGGATTCTGTATAACTTGGTAAATTATGCTCAAGTGTTAGCTTTATTTTCAACACTGTGTTATAACCAACATCGAATCTGTTTTGCAAAAATGTCAAAAAAACTCGAGCTGAAGTTCCTTGATTTTTGATGTCTGTTCTGTATCTAGTGCCGTTTCATTCCAATTAAATTGCTCATGGATTTGTTTTTTATCATCTGGATTTGATATATCCAGCGTATCAAGTCCATCAATTCCTGAATTGAGTAAAAAGTTCGTTTTTGTAACTTTGGCAATGTTTCTGGCTCATGGCAATTTTCAGGTGTTGGGAACCAAAGTTTTTCATATTCAGGTTCTGGTCTTGTGGTGCTGTGCATTTCTTTTTTTATCGACTTGGACTAGTTGATTGAGTTCCGAAAAAAATTTTCCTTGTGTTAATTTATTTTGTGCAAGCATGTTTGCATCTATAGGAATTAATTCACTTGATTCCGTAGGAGTGAAAACTTTAAAGAAACCTAACTTTGTTCCTTTATTAATTGTCACGGGATGATCCAAAAGATTGATTGCTAAAGTTTGGTTTCGGCCTATATTATGTCGGCTTAGAGGCCTCATATTATTTCATTTGACGAGCGAGTAAAATTTTTGTGTATGTGTGTGCGTGTGTAATTGAGGGTGAGGAGATTTAATCAAATTTTATGTCTTGTTGAATTTTTTCGGCTTAAAGGGCTTCTGCAAGAAAGGTTTTTTCGGCTTTGTTACCGCTGGGTAAAATTTTTTTCAATGTTGATTTTACTTTCTATTGTCTTGGGTTGTCTTCTATTGTTTCAAAACTAGTCTTATTCATTCTGATGTATCTATTTTTTTTTTGATATTTTCGAAATTTTTTCAATTTTTTATTTTTAGCGGCTTTCTTGTTTTGTATCGCAAGTTGTGCGAAGCTCAGCTTTGCATCTGTTTGAAGAGTTTTATTTCAATTAATTCGGGCATGTTCTCTCAGTAATTGTTTTTAATTTATAACCACCTAATTTTTGGGTTCTTTTTCAGGTTAGTTGCTACCAAGAAGTGCAAAATTCACTTTTTTTTAGCTTGCTGTTGTTGCTGATCTTATTATTCAGTACCCATTTTCTAACTATGTTGACCATGGTTATTGCCCTAAGGCTGAAACAGCTGTAGTGAGTACTGAATTGGTTCATTAATTTCGATTATCTTTTTTTTTTGCAGGTTTGGTGGGTTCACTGACTTTTTTACTCGGATCTCATGGCTATATTTCGCAATTTTAGGACGGAGCAATTCGGATCCAGTTTTGTCGACATTAACGACAAAATAGCGGTTAATAGAACAGCCCTGCAAAGCCTCGAACATCAGATCGAAGAAATCAACCGAAATACCAACGAGAAACTCGACATGATGTTCTCAATGTTAAAGAAGTTGACTGAAAACAGTGAAAATATCCAGGACCAAACTTTAGTTGGAGACTCAAATCAGGATCTCAGCGACAATAATTCGGTTATGAAACCTAAAAGGCAATCGAGTGAAGATAGTAGAACAGGTCCAAACCCTCCTTTTTTAACAGCAGTTCAAAAGCCGTACGAAAGGACTCATTCGTGTGAAAGTCAAAACGGAGCACCAGTTGTCCGGCGGATTCCTAAGTTCAGTCTCAACAACCGCCAATTTAGTGTTTCAGGAGAAGCGTTGAACAAAATGTTCAGCTCCAGTCAATCAATTGCGAACAAGGGATTACATCATGATCATAGTTACTCTTCACAAGCATACGCTGCATATTTAAACCACATGCTCCCCCTTAGAGAGCGCGACTACTTATCAATCACAGATCACATAGAAATCCACTACATGTCCATGGAACCACAACGCTCTAGTATGTCATCACTAGGAGATGAGGGAGATGATATCATTGATAAAGAGAAGAGATCGGAAAAGAATCATCTAATGGCAGTGACTGAGTTTATGAGACGTAAGTTTAGGTACTCGTCCTATAGACGCAGACGCGGGTCAAGGAGAAGACGTAGAGAAGTTGAAGATGACAATGCAAATCCAGGCGTGAAGATTCAAGTTGGAAGTGAAAGTGATGAAGATGATAACACTGATGGACAAACAATTGTTGACAACAATCACGAGGAAGAGATTAATTACTCGAACGAAGAACTTGATTTTGAAAATGAAGACGATATTGAAGACGAAAACTTAGATGACGACGAAGATGAAGACGATGATGGCGAGGGATCACGCAAAGCTTCAAATATTGTGGACGAAGTTCCAGTAAACGACGATGATGTCACACTTTCGCAGCTTCTGTCTTCCAATTCATCCGGAATACTTCAGGACGCATTCAACGAACAAGCTCTGGCAGCTCAGAGACAACGAGCGTCTAACAGTAACCATAAAAGCTCAAGTTCATCTGTAGATACGCTTCCAAGGTCGCCAATTGTGAAACCATTTTCACCATGGAGTTCCGAAGCTCCAGACGCATCCAGTCAGTCTCAGGGATACCCGACCGTCGGCAAGTCAAGTTTTCCCGCAGTAGATATCCTCAGTTGCCTTGTTGAAGAGAGTGCTGCTAGTGAAAGGAGCTCCACAGACGTTCAGAATAACCCTTAGAGCCCCTTTAGATATGGACCAATTTGTGAACTTAGAAGATAAAATTAGTTATTCAGCTTTAGTTATTATTAAGTTAATGAAGGGCAGTTGAAATCTATAATGGTGCTAGTTTTAATTTCTGTTGTACTGTCTTAATTCTGTTAAATATACAACAGCGGGATATTTTCCATATTTTTGCTTTTAATTCGGGTAACTTTAATATTACTAACTTTTTGTGTTCAATTTAACTTTAACTGAATTTTTAACGTCTGAGAAAAACTCACCTAGCTAGCAAAACGTCAAATCCGAAGAGGTTTCCGCAGCTGATAAAAATAATTCAAGGACTGAAAGAGACGACTGTCAAAAGGCAAGTAAATAACAAAAAAGCAAAGCTGACCCATTTTTGGGGTACAATTTTGGTTCCGAATTTCGCGAAAATCAATTGCCCAATGATAATACTGGAAAAATTTAAGCAACTTTTGTTCTGTTAATTTTTTATCTAACTTTAACCCAATATGAGAGAAATGTCTCAGCAAATTGAGAAGAGCACCTCAGAGCAAATGAATTAAAAAAGCTCCAACTAGATAAGTGTCATTGACTGCCAATTTTGATTTTTTTGACCGCTTAGTGAAACTTATTGACGTTTCCAGAAAATTTCCGACCCAAATCTGATATTTTGGTTTGAATCGAAATTAAAGGTTGCATGAATCTCTTCTGCATAAGCGGTTACACCTAAGTTTTTTTTCGCTCAAAAAGCCATGGTTCTCGCTATCCTGCTAAATCTGAAATTAAAGGTTTAATCGAAACAACAAGTTTTTTTTTATAATTGTCTACGCCCAATTTCTTTTGGAAAAAAATAATGGCCTTCAAAAAAGTCAAAGTTATGGAACTTTGACCGTTCTGATGAACTTTTCTCAAAACTACTCTGTCATTTCTCAGGTTAAGTGTTCAATCGTAAAGGCCGGTTTTAGGAAGCGCCTCTACTTGAGCAGCAACGACCTACTTTTGCAGGAAAAAGTTGTGGATTTCGGAAAATAAAGTTTTGAAAGTTTGACCGTTTTTAAAAGAAACTTGTAAATGTTCTCGATATCTACCCTATCAACACTGAGATGAAAAGATCAATCTAAAGAACCGTTTGCGAACATTTTTCGTACAGAAGTTGCGACTCCTTAGCTGTTTGTAAGAGAAATTTTAAGTCCTTGGGAAATTTCATCCTAGTACTTCTCCGGAACCCCCGTTTCTTGCTCTAGGCGTCCTGTGCGCAGCCCACTTGCACCGTCTGGCAGGCGTCCCACGTGGCAAGCCTTTTTTTGTTGATGCTGCTTACGTCGTCTTGTGATCATTACATTTTCTGTCCTAGTTTTTGTCTTTCAGTGTTGTCTTGTATTCTGTTGCTGATTGCAAATCTAGCCCCCCCCCCCGAACATGGACTGGAAAAGAACTATTTTTTCTGATGTATTTTTTCCAACATAAAATAAGGTGTTCTTTTTCAGGTTCCCGTAATAAACTTCAAATTAAGTCGAGTGATATACCGAATTAAAGCTAAACGAAGTTTTCAATTGCGATGTGTTCGATTTTAAACAATTTTTAGCGAAACCGAACAGAAATTTTTGCTTTTCCATGAGACTTATCCAGTAAGCCAAGAGCACCTAGAGCAAATTATGGCTTATGGTTTTGTGGAATTGTTTTGTACCTAAATTACGAAAACAACATAATGTTTAAAGCTCCACTTCATGCATTTGCCGTGTCAGCAAACGTTAAGCCAGGAATGAAATTTAATAGAAATATCGGAATATTAAATTGGAATATAGATGTCAGTATTTTCGGGTTAATAAATCGTTTAACAAAATTTTTTTGATAGTTAACAGTATGGCCAAATCGAAATTCTTTGTCAGAGATCGATTATGCCTGAGAGGCGAAGGACCTTCGCTCGAATCCGGTCAGGGCCTGTGGTTTTTCAAACTGTTTTTACAAAAGTTTGTCGGTCTACCGTTAGTGCGATGATTGCCAACCCATCTGATTTGTCGGCTTAATTGCCACATCGACTTTTTTGCACTGCAGGCAACTTTCAATTCACTAGCAAGTTTTTTTATTTAATCCTGTAATTTGTAAATTTACTAACCCTGACTTTGCATAGTTTTGTAATTTTCGCTTAGAAATTTCATTCGGTCTAAACTGTGTCGTCTTGTTTCATCGGCTTAGTGATCTAATTTTGGAGCTCTTGAAGGGACAAACAATTTCAACAATTATTCTCTGGAAACACACCGAAGAAGAAAAATCTTAACTGCAGAGTTTAATAGCTCTTAATTTTGATTTGGGCTCAGCTGGAGTTTACGAAGTTTTTTCAGCGTAGTTCTCATTCGATTGTTATCTTTGATTGCTTACGTAACGCCGACGTTTTTTTCCTGTATGCCGCCAACTGAACATTATTTTAAGCAAAGTTTTGAAATTTTCATAATTGTGATTTTTTCGACATCTTTCGACTTATTGGCCTGCGTTTCATTTTCTTGGCTAGCTCGCCACGCTAGCTTTTTTTGGCATCGCAAGTGATGTGAAGCTCCGCTTTTCCTGTATTTTTTGCTTTTCCTGAGCTATTGATTAGTTCATTAAACCTACAAAAATTGCGTCTGGAACCTAACTCAAAAGAAAATAACCACAGAATAAAGATGATATTTGTTTGGGCCATTACTTAAAGATTTGAAAAACTTGACAGAAATCTGAAAACTCTCTAGAATTGACAGTCGCGAACTTTTAAAAAAGATTTTAAAATATTTGTTCTCTACAAAATATTTATAACGAAAGTCAAAGCATGCTAGACGATGAAGAAGAATGAATAGTTTTTGGCGTTGGTGCTTTCTCGACCGAGTCTACAGATACATCACTACTAGCTGGCGACAGACACAAATGATGTCTGTTTCTTTCCAGTAGTCTGTCTAAAGTGTCCGAGTAATGTCCGACATCTAATTTGATTTTAAGCACTTTGTCGTTGACGTCTGAGAGTGAAAAGTCTGTTTCGGCTCCACTCGTTTCTTGCTCGGGTTGCTCAGCTTCATTCTTACCCTGTTTCAGTTCTATTTCATCGCTTTCCGAGGTTTCTGAGCTGTCGGAGTTAGTATGTTGTTTCTCCGAGAACTCCCGACTCACCTCAGCGATGGGTTCTTGTTTTTCACAGCATATGTCTCCAGCCCCGTCCATGCAGAGTTTAGCGTCAAACCTGAATACAAAATTTTTCTCTACATCAGTCTGATGATCGACCAAAAAAAACATTCTTTGACTTGAATTAGCAATGTCCAATTAATATATCCGTTCAAAATTTTGTTATTTCGAAACTATTAATGATAATTTTACAAACAAGAACAACTTTAATGAAACTTAAAATATGTCAAACTCACATGAAAGCAAGGATAGCCGGTAACTGTGCAAGTAGCACAAAGTTCCGACCTTAGTCTTAAAAGACATACCAAATTTTTTTTTCAAATTAGTGTTGTTTCTTTATCTGCGTGGTGTGATAAAAGGATCTGAACAAAAAGATTGAACTTAGGTATATTCGACCTTCATAGTAAAATAAGCAGACTGGACAACAGTTTTTGAAAAAAAGTGACTCGAAAAACAAACAAAAATTCAAGTTCGTGATTCCCAAAATTGCAATAAAAAGCTCCAAAACTAATTTTATTTATGTAAACTATTTTTGTGGCGTTCGATTCCACATCACAATCATCAAACTGGCATTCGAGCAATCTTAAACCTATTTTGTATGATTTAAATTTTTCGAGCAATGTCCTTCATAGCACAAATAACAAAACTAAAACCAAGCCCAAGCTATAATTTTTTAGGTGGGGGAGGGGGTTACTTGGTCGCGTCATCTTTTCAGCTAAACGCGTGGGCTCTGTTTTCTTTTCAACACATCACATAAGCACTGCTACACGGATTCTTATGCCTGGAAAAGAAATGAGCTGAGCGTGAGCAAGTGAAAAAATACAGTTATTTTATCACTGCACGTTGGCTCTTTATTAAAAGTAGGACTATTTGTTTCATTATGGGCGAAAAATATTACTAGAAAAAAGAACCACGATTTTGTGCGTTGGGGAGTGAAAAGTTTTTTTTTGTGCTCACCGCGAGGAGTTTCCCGATCTTTGTGCCTTGTGATTTCCCATAATTGATAGAATTGTGTCCCGTTTCGAGAATGCGTCTTTTATAACCCTGTGCGTTTTTCTACTGCACTCTTTCTTAGCCGAGGCCCAGCCGAATGAAATGGGATAAATTATTACGTAATCCACGAGCAGTACTTTGTTCACGAAAGATGCAAGGCTTCCTCGTTTACGATCGGCTGCTTGAGGCGCATGAACAAAAAGAGTGTAAGGAAATCGTTTCCGAAGTTTCCTTTTCGAAAAGAGTGAACATTTTTTAAGACCTCTGATCATGTCGTTGTAAAGCGATTCCATAATAGCGTTGGTATTTGATGCAATAATATCGCCGATAATGAGCAAGAGTCTTTCTGCGTCCATTTGAGAAGGACATCCACCAATTTGGAAATTATGTCCAACACCGCACAAAAGAAGATTCGCTAATGTGTACAACTTAAGCACATGTTTTCTGTCCCTCTTGCGGCGTTTTTTGGACTTCGAATTCGAATATTGAGTTTCATTTCCTACGGTGGATTGATCCAGAATCTGTTGGCACAACTGAGAAAGCTCCAAAAGCAAACATGTATCCATAAAAACTCATCGAATTCAATAGTTAACTCAAGTAGCTTGATTACTAATTAGACACGTGCAAATACCGCATGAATCCAAATACATTAATCCCACTGTAGCAACCAGTTTGAGAACGTTCAATTGAAAAGTGTAATGCTGACATCCCGGGCCGAGTTTGTGATTTTATTATCAGACCACTGTGACCGATTTTTGGTATTTCCAGACTGTCGAGTCTAACAGTCTTTTTTAAAATCCCCACTTGCAAAATTTTACAAATAAAAGTTTTGTTCACATTACTCGATTGTTATGAAAATTGGCATACGGACTAATTAGGCCGCGGCAAACATATTTGGTCTTCATAATTAACATTGTAAAACCACTCGTTACACCATAAATTTGATGCTTGTGCGAGGTGGAGGGAAAGGAAAAATACAGCCGCGACTAAAATTCGGCAATTCCAGACTGCGCAGAACGAGATGTCCGCGACCAGCGCTCCCCAGGAAAGGTTATCCGCGACAGGCGCAACCGAAGAAAAATTAATAGGGATCGGCGCAACTTTTGCTTCTACTTCATTCGTCCTGAGCTTAAATTTGAAAAAACAGTTCACCTGTGACCATTTTTTGTAAAGTTATGGTGGCTTAAAAATTTCCATTTTGGCCAATTTGAATCAATTAACGCGCGATATATTTCGCGCTACTAACGCGTAAGCGGAGATTAATTCCGTCTTCGAAACTGTGGCAAATTGATTGAAAGAGCTTATTTGCCAGAACTGATTTGTTACAAGGAGCAAAATCTTTTCTTTCGTACTTAATATCGCGTGTGAGGAGATGATTTTCCTAAAAAATAAAAAACTTAATGTAATAAAGCAAAATGAAATTTTTTTTTTTAAATTTGATTTTCTTTTTCAAAAAAAATTTCATTTTATTCTATTACTTTACATTTTTTAAGTTATTACTGCTCTATAAACCTAAAAAAGCAATCGGAACACTCAGGGCTGCGCCCTGATGTGAGCAGTCTTGTTACGACTTTTGAAATTAAAGTAACAAAATATTTGTGCTCGGGGTCAGACAAATTTCGAGTTTTGACGGGAATTTTTTGTATCATTCAAAGAGTATTGTTGCCTTGAGCTTGAATATGAAAAGATATCTCACCTGTGATCATTTTTTGTTAAGTTATGGGTGTTTGAATAATGAAATTTTGGCCAATTTGGGACAAATAACGCGCGATATATTTTCCGCTAATATACGTAAGCAGAGATTTAATATGTCTCAAAAATTGTTCCAAATTGGTTGAAGGAAGCTTATTTGCCATAATTGATGTGTTGCAAGGAGCAAATTTGTCACTGTGTACTTTAAATGGCGTGTGGGGGATGATTTTTTTACAACAAATCTCACAATAAAAAAAAAAAACATTTTTTAAATTAGCATTTAATTTTTTCATGTTAATACTGCTCTATAGACCTTAGAAGGCAGTCGGAACATTCAAGGCTTCGCCCTGGTACGAGAAGTTTTGTTAAATTTTAAGAACACTTAAGTATCTTTTCCACTTTTACTTCACATTTAAGTTTCAGCTTTGAAAAGCTATTTTAACTTGTCTCAACGTAATTAAAATTTTCATGGTGATTAAATTCATCATTGTGAACAAATTTTTTATGATAAGTTTTATCGTAGTATCACGCTTTCAGCATAACAACATGTAAAATTTTTACAGAAATGGTTTTTTTGAAATGTGAGGGGAAAGAGGAAGTCACATTAAAAGTCATTATAAATAGGCTTCAATAAATTAACACAGCCAATAATTGTTTCTCAGACTTTGATTTGAGGTCAGAAATTTATATCCAGACTGTCTAGACTATGCCCTGGCTATCGAGACGCATTTCCAGTATAACTCGATTTATTTTCAGATTATCGCCTCTAAATGCCTCCACTAATTTTTAGACTAATGCGAGAAAATTTTATACCCTAATGATTTAATTTAACACCATCAAGACCAAAAAATGATTCTTTAAGACTTTATCCGCTACTAGAAAAACCTGCACAAACTACGAACTTTTGGTCCAGAAACTAACATTGGGGCAACTTTGAAAGTTTTTAATTAAGTCATGGACCTCAATTTGCGGTAACCAAGAATTTTAGTATGAGGACGACCAAGAATTTTAGTATGAGGACGAAGCGCTGAATGTTTTGAGCGTTGTTTAGTTGTCTCAATTTTTCTGAAAAAAAGAGGAAAATTTGATTGAGCTCTAAATAAAATAATATGGTTACCCTGAATGATGAATATCTCTCTGGAGCAAATTGATAGCGAAATCATGATGTGATTAATTTTTACACAAGCCAAATAAAAATTCTCATACCTTCTGAATTAAAAATGATCACATTCTGCCAGTTCATGAAGAGTTTTTAAAATATGAATTTATTAAATTTCTCTAGGAATTTGAAAAAGAAACAAATTATGAACTCTGAAGGTCACTAAGGACAAATTCTCAACACAGTGCACAAATTCATTTAAAGATTAAAATTTGAGTTAATTTTCAAAAACTTAGTATAAGAAAGTTATGATACTGGAACGACCTTTTCTTATCTCATAAAAAATTATTGCTTGCTTTAAAGGGTTGATTTAAACATTTATTTGGCAAAGTAAAATAAAACTTGAAAAACGGCTTTTTTAAGTCTGAAAGTATTTTGTGATTATCAAATTTGAGATTACATCAAACTTCAAAAAATGTTAGCTTCATAATAACTAAAGCGTAACCGCCACAAAAATACGACTCAGTCTTTTTCTAACTTTTTTTGCCAGTTCTGAATATGAATAAATTGTATGAGGACGTATACTTCAGCGTGAACAACTCCAGAGCAATAATTCAGTTCTCAAATAAAAGAAATTCCGTTAGTTTGGCAAAAAAAACAAGGGAGCCAGAATGGAGATGAAAGCCATGAAACCGAAATCAATTCGTAATGAAACAAGCATTTAATAAATCCATAGAAATTATTGCGCAAAGTGGAGGGGTGGAGGGGTTTTAAAATAGATAAATTCAAAATTTGAACAAAGATAGCCGGTTACAAAATTTGAACAAAGATAGCAAGTAGCACAGAATGTTCCGACCAGTCTTGAAAAAATTACAACAAAAGTATTTTTTAAACTGTTGTTTTTTTGGCTTGCTGTGATAAAGTAATGTGAGCGAAAAAACAAAGTTTATGCATTTCCGTCAGTCTTTGTAAAATATGCATATTGGAAAACAAGTTGTGAAGAGAAACGAGAAAAACAAAAAAATCAAAGGGAATTTTAAAATTTTTCAAAACAAAATATCAAAATTTTTTGCCCAAGATGAAGCTAAAACTCCAAAATCTAACTTTATTTGAGTAAAACTAAATTTCCAAGGCTTAAATTAAGCATAAATAAGTTAATGTAAGCCAGCTAACTCCCTAGAAATTAGACAAAAAAATCAACAATTTCAAACCGATTTTTTTTTACTCACGAATTACGATTGTAAGGGCTTTTATATGATATATCAGTCAACCCAGTCCGCTGATTGTTTGTGGTAGCAGCTCGCTTGCTTTATTCGCTCTAATTAAGACAAAAAAATCAAACCGCTTTTTCTCGACGCTGGGAAAAGTTTTTGGAATTTTTTAAATTGTGGTTCGAATCACGACTGAAAGGGCCTCAATATTATATATCACTCAACCCAGTCCGATCAATATTTGTGGTACCTAATTTTGCGTGGAAAAAAAACAAAAACACCCGAATACAAAGTTCCTCCCCATTTTCAATGGTCGGAATAAAAAGTTGCTGAGAGGAAAATAGGAGTATAGCGACAAGAAAACATCTATGAACACCAAAATGGAGTCAATTAGACAAGCATAACATTGCAAGTTTGCAGAAAAAAAAGAAGAAAAGCCTCAAATTTAAAAAAAAATAGAAGAAACTACAACTACAAAAAGTCACAAAGCTCATTAGTTGTTCTGTATGATATTTCAACAAAACTGCCAAGACTTTACCTAAAAAGTGGTATCACGAAGCCATTTTCGGTTTACTTACAGAAAACATAACTTTGCTGCCTTGCTTCTAAAATCGGCAGACATATCTTTGCCTGCCTTTCGAACGTTAGCCGGAGACAAATATTATCTACACAAAAATCTGGCTTTTTGTTTATTGTATAAGAAATCCAATGACAAGCAAAAAATCATAGTCTGAAAATGTTTCAATAAAAAATATTTAATCATGTCTTTCGACTTCACTTCCTTATTTATTTTTGGCTTCGTCTGCAAATTAAATGCATAGAGTGCTAAAAATTAATGCAAACTATTAGAGATATTAAAAAAAAATTCTACACAGAAGTATCAAAAAATATCAGAGCGGTGTAACAATGGAAGAGGGTTCGAAAATCGAATTTAACCAATTGTTACGTCGAAATTCCTCAAAATGCAGTTTTTTCGGAAGCGTAGGCGGCGAAAATTTATACAAAACAATTGAATTTTTGAAACAAATTTATCCATAATTCGACAATTATCCTAGATATAATCCATTTTTCAACTTTTGTGAATGGCAGTTTGATTTAATTTCTTCAAGTGATACAAAAATAGCATCTTGCAGTGCAAAAAGCCCTTAACTTACAGGTTCGAGTCATCTGTACAAACCAAATACAAAAGAAAATTGTTTTTTTTTTGTTGATTGTATTTTAGTTGATAATGCATTTTTGTAAATAAGAGTAAAATTTTGGCGTTTAAAAACATAGAAGCTGTTCTAAATTAATGTAAAAGCAAACATTTGCACAGAAATTTAGGGGCTTTTTTAGGAAAACAGCTCAACGGATTGCAAAGATCCTTCTCACCTTCAATGATTGGAGCACAATTTAGTTGTTTAGTTCTTTTTGGTAAGCAGTCTCTCACTTGGGTATATGCGAATGCTTATTATGAAAAATATAATAGAGATTTAATATTCTAGTTTTAAAACATTTCCTAAACAGAAAAAAAAACGTTTATTGAGGTATTCGCATACAAATAGCAGTGTTTTTTTGAGACTCACATTTTTTTGGATCTGTTAAACTACTGAGATTTCAGGCTCAAGTTCTAAGACTGTTCCTAAAACAAAAAAAAATGCTTTCAAAGTATTCGCATACGAATAGTAGCTGCTTTTTTAAGAACATCATTTTTAGATCTGTTAAGCTAACCCACCCCCCCTCCCCCAATCCATTTCACCAATGGTGCCTTATGGAAAAAATCCACATCTATTAAGAGTTACTTCCGCAATTTAGCATATGTTGATTTTGCTTCTAGTAACGGTTAACCCATATTGGTGGATGATAGTTGAAGAGGCCCCAGTTCTTCTCAGTGTACCACAGCTAAACTGCTAAGTTAGGACCTTAGGGCGCATTTGTGGTTACTCCTGGGCAGCGCGCTGTTTTTTCATACTCGCAACCATTGAGCAGTCATCATGATAGACCTCATGCCACTGGCTTTTGGAATGAAGAGCAACAATTACAAAAATCAAAGTGTAGATTGAATCAGCTGTGTTCCTCAATATTTTTTCTATATATTTGAAAGTGCTGTGGTTCACTGTTTTTATTTTCAATCTTTCTTAATTACTTTAACCGGTCCTTCTTATCTGACCCTGATATGTTCATTCGCTCCGACGGAGAGAATGTTTTTTCGTTCGTAGGATTTAAACTTTGAATTTAACTCCCTCTTATTTTTTATTTTTTTAATCGTAAATAAGTAGAATTAGCTCTAACAAAAATATTTTTATCATGGCGCAGCCGGCAGAATCGAATCAAACGTGAAAGACAAACCTCCATTTTGGCAGAATCACACAGTGGATGAACCGATTCTATGGGAAGAGTGGAGTGATGTTTTTTATCTAACAAAAACAAGTCAGACAAAAACCGATTGAAATTTCTTATTTCGAGCAAGTAAAGCGAGACAGCATGCTTATTCATGCTTACTTTAGGCTCTTCAAAACAAACTATTTCGGCTTAATTTTAGTTTTACTCAATATAATTAGTTTTTGGATCTTATTAACGCCATTTTGAGAATCAAAAATCTCAAAAACTCAAAAAATGTCTGCAAAAAAGTCAGAAAAAGGTTTAGATTTTTAAAAAATGTTTAATGCTTTGTGCATGTTTTTTCTAGTCATTTTTTTCGAAAACTGTTTTTAAGTATGCCTAGGATGCCAATGAGTGTCGAAAATGCCTAAATTCTAAGTTGTCGTTTTTTCAGATCGTTTTATCACACCACGGAAAAAACATTACTAATAATTTGAAGAAAAAAATGGGTGTTTTTTGAGACTACGGTTGCAGCATGATGTGCTACTTTCACAATAACTGGCTATCATTTTTTTCATGGTTGCTTGGTATTGGAATGTATTTTGGTTGATAATGCAGGAAATTTTTGGCGTTGAATAACACTCTGTTCTAAAAAAAATCTAGAAGAAAACCTTGAATCAGAAGAAAAGTTAAAGTTTTTTTTAGGAAAACAGCTCGATGGATTCAGGAAATTTTTGGCATTGAATAACACTTTAATCTATAAAAATCTAGAAAAAACCTTGAAACAGAAAAGTTACAGTTTTTTTTTCAGGAAAACAGCTCAATGCATTGCACAGTTCCTTCTCACTTTCAGTGATTAGAGAAAAAATTAGTTTTTTTTTGGTATATAGTCTCTCACTTGAGTATATGCGAGTGCTTATACATAAAAAAGTTTAATGGGGATTTCAGGTTCAAGTTTTAAGACTTTTCCTAAAACAAAGAAACTGCTTTCGAAGTATTTGCATACGAATAGTAGCTGCTTTTTTAAAAACATCATATTTGGATCTGTTTGGCTAACCCCCCTCCCAATTTAACCAATGGTGCCTAATAAAAAATATCCACATTTATTAGGAATTATTTCCGCAGTTCAGCTCATGTGAATTTTGCACCAGGCCACTTTAGTGGTTTTTCCTGTGCAGTGCAATGTTTTCTCATTCTCGCAATCATCGAGCTCTCATCATGATGGACATCAAACCTCTGGCGTTTAGAATAAAATACAAAAAACGAGAAACATAAAAATTCAGATTCAATCGGTTTTCTTTATTAAACTTTTTCTATATATTTGAAACTGTTGTTATTCACTGTTTCATTTATTCAATCTATCGTAGTTACTTTAACCTGTCCTTCTTGTTTGACCCTGATATAATCATTCTCTCCGATGGAAAAATGTTCTTTCATTTTTTAAAAAAAATTTTACTCGGAGACTATTTCACTCTTACTTTTTTTATGATGATCGACCAAAAAAAAACATTCTTTGACTTGAATTAGCAATGTCCAATTAATATCCGTTCAAAATTTTGTTATTTCGAAACTATTTATGATAATTTTACAAACAAAAACAACTTTAATGAAACTTAAAATATGTCAAACTCACATGAAAGCAAGGATAGCCGGTAACTGTGCAAGTAGCACAAAGTTCCGACCTTAGTCTTAAAAAACATACCAAATTTTTTTTTCAAATTAGTGTTGTTTCTTTATCTGCGTGGTGTGATAAAAGGATCTGAACAAAAAGATTGAACTTAGGTATATTCGACCTTCATAGTAAAATAAGCAGACTGGACAAAAGTTTTTGAAGAAAAGTGACTTGAAAAACAAACAAAAATTCAAGTTCATGATTCCCAAAATTGCAATAAAAAGCTCCAAAACTAATTTTATTTACGTAAACTACTTTTGTGGCGTTCGATTCCACACAATCATCAAACTGGCATTCGAGCAATCTTAAACCTATTTCGTATGATTTAAATTTTTCGAGCAATGTCCTTCATAGCACAAATAACAAAACTGAAACCAAGCCCAAGCTATAATTTTTTAGGTGGGGGAGGGGGTTACTTGGTCGCGTCATCTTTTCAGCTAAACGCGTGGCTCTGTTTTCTTTTCAACACATCACATAAGCACTGCTACACGGGTTCTTATGCCTGGGAAAGAAATGAGCTGAGCGTGAGCAAGTGGAAAAAATACAGTTATTTTATCTTTGCACGTTGACTCTTTATTAAAAGTAGGACAATTCGTTTCATTATGGAAGAAAAATATTACTAGAAAAAAGAACGATTTTGTGCGATGGGTAGTGAAAAGTTTTTTTTTGTGCTCACCGCGAGGAGTTTCCCGATCTTTGTGCCTTGTGATTTCCCATAATTGATAGAATTGTGTCCCGTTTCGAGAATGAGTCTTTTATAACCCTGTGCGTTTTTCTACTGCACTCTTTCTTAGCCGAGGCCCAGCCGAATGAAATGGGATAAATTATTACGTAATCCACGAGCAGTACTTTGTTCACGAAAGATGCAAGGCTTCCTCGTTTACGATCGGCTGCTTGAGGCGCATGAACAAAAAGAGTGTACGGAAATCGTTTCCGAAGTTTCCTTTTCGAAAAGAGTGAACATTTTTTAAGACCTCTGATCATGTCGTTGTAAAGCGATTCCATAATAGCGTTGGTATTTGATGCAATAATATCGCCGATAATGAGCAAGAGTCTTTCTGCGTCCATTTGAGAAGGACATCCACCAATTTGGAAATTATGTCCAACACCGCACAAAAGAAGATTCGCTAATGTGTACAACTTAAGCACATGTTTTCTGTCCCTCTTGCGGCGTTTTTTGGACTTCGAATTCGAATATTGAGTTTCATTTCCTACGGTGGATTGATCCAGAATCTGTTGGCACAACTGAGAAAGCTCCAAAAGCAAACATGTATCCATAAAAACTCATCGAATTCAATAGTTAACTCAAGTAGCTTGATTACTAATTAGACACGTGCAAATACCGCATGAATCCAAATACATTAATCCCACTGTAGCAACCAGTTTGAGAACGTTCAATTGAAAAGTGTAATGCTGACATCCCGGGCCGAGTTTGTGATTTTATTATCAGACCACTGTGACCGATTTTTGGTATTTCCAGACTGTCGAGTCTAACAGTCTTTTTTAAAATCCCCACTTGCAAAATTTTACAAATAAAAGTTTTGTTCACATTACTCGATTGTTATGAAAATTGGCATACGGACTAATTAGGCCGCGGCAAACATATTTGGTCTTCATAATTAACATTGTAAAACCACTCGTTACACCATAAATTTGATGCTTGTGCGAGGTGGAGGGAAAGGAAAAATACAGCCGCGACTAAAATTCGGCAATTCCAGACTGCGCAGAACGAGATGTCCGCGACCAGCGCTCCCCAGGAAAGGTTATCCGCGACAGGCGCAACCGAAGAAAAATTAATAGGGATCGGCGCAACTTTTGCTTCTACTTCATTCGTCCTGAGCTTAAATTTGAAAAAACAGTTCACCTGTGACCATTTTCTGTAAAGTTATGGTGGCTTAAAGATTTCCATTTTGGCCAATTTGAATCAATTAACGCGCGATATATTTCGCGCTACTAACGCGTAAGCGGAGATTAATTCCGTCTTCGAAACTGTGGCAAATTGATTGAAAGAGCTTATTTGCCAGAACTGATTTGTTACAAGGAGCAAAATCTTTTCTTTCGTACTTAATATCGCGTGTGAGGAGATGATTTTCCTAAAAAATAAAAAACTTAATGTAATAAAGCAAAATGAAAATTTTTTTTTTTTAAATTTGATTTTCTTTTTCAAAAAAAATTTCATTTTATTCTATTACTTTACATTTTTTAAGTTATTACTGCTCTATAAACCTAAAAAAGCAATCGGAACATTCAGGGCTGCGCCCTGATGTGAGCAGTCTTGTTACGACTTTTGAAATTAAAGTAACAGAATATTTGTGCTCGGGGTCAGACAAATTTCGAGTTTTGACGGGAATTTTTTGTATCATTCAAAGAGTATTGTTGCCTTGAGCTTGAATATGAAAAGATATCTCACCTGTGATCATTTTTTGTTAAGTTATGGGTGTTTGAATAATGAAATTTTGGCCAATTTGGGACAAATAACGCGCGATATATTTTCCGCTAATATACGTGAGCAGAGATTTAATATGTCTCAAAAATTGTTCCAAATTGGTTGAAGGAAGCTTATTTGCCATAATTGATGTGTTGCAAGGAGCAAATTTGTCACTGCGTACTTTAAATGGCGTGTGGGGGATGATTTTTTTACAACAAATCTCACAATAAAAAAAAACATTTTTTAAATTAGCATTTAATTTTTTCATGTTAATACTGCTCTATAGACCTTAGAAGGCAGTCGGAACATTCAAGGCTTCGCCCTGGTACGAGAAGTTTTGTTAAATTTTAGGAACACTTAAGTATCTTTTCCACTTTTACTTCACATTTAAGTTTCAGCTTTGAAAAGCTATTTTAACTTGTCTCAACGTAATTAAAATTTTCATGGTGATTAAATTCATTATTGTGAACAAATTTTTTATGATAAGTTTTATCGTAGTATCACGCTTTCAGCATAACAACATGTAAAATTTTTACAGAAATGGTTTTTTTGAAATGTGAGGGGAAAGAGGAAGTCACATTAAAAGTCATTATAAATAGGCTTCAATAAATTAACACAGCCAATAATTGTTTCTCAGACTTTGATTTGAGGTCAGAAATTTATATCCAGACTGTCTAGACTATGCCCTGGCTATCGAGACGCATTTCCAGTATAACTCGATTTATTTTCAGATTATCGCCTCTAAATGCCTCCACTAATTTTTAGACTAATGCGAGAAAATTTTATACCCTAATGATTTAATTTAACACCATCAAGACCAAAAAATGATTCTTTAAGACTTTATCCGCTACTAGAAAAACCTGCACAAACTACGAACTTTTGGTCCAGAAACTAACATTGGGGCAACTTTGAAAGTTTTTAATTAAGTCATGGACCTCAATTTGCGGTAACCAAGAATTTTAGTATGAGGACGAAGCGCTGAATGTTTTGAGCGTTGTTTAGTTGTCTCAATTTTTCTGAAAAAAAAGAGGAAAATTTGATTGAGCTCTAAATAAAATAATATGGTTACCCTGAATGATGAATATCTCTCTGGAGCAAATTGATAGCGAAATCATGATGTGATTAATTTTTACACAAGCCAAATAAAAATTCTCATACCTTCTGAATTAAAAATGATCACATTCTGCCAGTTCATGAAGAGTTTTTAAAATATGAATTTATTAAATTTCTCTAGGAATTTGAAAAAGAAACAAATTATGAACTCTGAAGGTCACTAAGGACAAATTCTCAACACAGTGCACAAATTCATTTAAAGATTAAAATTTGAGTTAATTTTCAAAAACTTAGTATAAGAAAGTTATGATACTGGAACGACCTTTTCTTATCTGATAAAAAATTATTGCTTGCTTTAAAGGGTTGATTTAAACATTTATTTGGCAAAGTAAAATAAAACTTGAAAAACGGCTTTTTTAAGTCTGAAAGTATTTTGTGATTATCAAATTTGAGATTACATCAAACTTCAAAAAATGTTAGCTTCATAATAACTAAAGCGTAACCGCCACAAAAATACGACTCAGTCTTTTTCTAACTTTTTTTGCCAGTTCTGAATATGAATAAATTGTATGAGGACGTATACTTCAGCGTGAACAACTCCAGAGCAATAATTCAGTTCTCAAATAAAAGAAATTCCGTTAGTTTGGCAAAAAAAACAAGGGAGCCAGAATGGAGATGAAAGCCATGAAACCGAAATCAATTCGTAATGAAACAAGCATTTAATAAATCCATAGAAATTATTGCGCAAAGTGGAGGGGTGGAGGGGTTTTAAAATAGATAAATTCAAAATTTGAACAAAGATAGCCGGTTACAAAATTTGAACAAAGATAGCAAGTAGCACAGAATGTTCCGACCAGTCTTGAAAAAATTACAACAAAAGTATTTTTTAAACTGTTGTTTTTTTGGCTTGCTGTGATAAAGTAATGTGAGCGAAAAAACAAAGTTTATGCATTTCCGTCAGTCTTTGTAAAATATGCATATTGGAAAACAAGTTGTGAAGAGAAACGAGAAAAACAAAAAAATCAAAGGGAATTTTAAAATTTTTCAAAACAAAATATCAAAATTTTTTGCCCAAGATGAAGCTAAAACTCCAAAATCTAACTTTATTTGAGTAAAACTAAATTTCCAAGGCTTAAATTAAGCATAAATAAGTTAATGTAAGCCAGCTAACTCCCTAGAAATTAGACAAAAAAATCAACAATTTCAAACCGATTTTTTTTTACTCACGAATTACGATTGTAAGGGCTTTTATATGATATATCAGTCAACCCAGTCCGCTGATTGTTTGTGGTAGCAGCTCGCTTGCTTTATTCGCTCTAATTAAGACAAAAAAATCAAACCGCTTTTTCTCGACGCTGGGAAAAGTTTTTGGAATTTTTTAAATTGTGGTTCGAATCACGACTGAAAGGGCCTCAATATTATATATCACTCAACCCAGTCCGATCAATATTTGTGGTACCTAATTTTGCGTGGAAAAAAAACAAAAACACCCGAATACAAAGTTCCTCCCCATTTTCAATGGTCGGAATAAAAAGTTGCTGAGAGGAAAATAGGAGTATGGCGACAAGAAAACATCTATGAACACCAAAATGGAGTCAATTAGACAAGCATAACATTGCAAGTTTGCAGAAAAAAAGAAGAAAAGCCTAGCCTCAAATTTAAAAAAAATAGAAGAAACTACAACTACAAAAAGTCACAAAGCTCATTAGTTGTTCTGTATGATATTTCAACAAAACTGCCAAGACTTTACCTAAAAAGTAGTATCACGAAGCCATTTTCGGTTTACTTACAGAAAACATAACTTTGCTGCCTTGCTTCTAAAATTGGCAGACATATCTTCGCCTGCCTTTCGAACGTTAGCCGGAGACAAAATTTATCTACACAAAAATCTGGCTTTTTGTTTATTGTATAAGAAATCCAATGACAAGCAAAAAATCATAGTCTGAAAATGTTTCAATAAAAAATATTTAATCATGTCTTTCGACTTCACTTCCTTATTTATTTTTGGCTTCGTCTGCAAATTAAATGCATAGAGTGCTAAAAATTAATGCAAACTATTAGAGATAAAAAAAGAGATATTGTGAATGGCAGTTTGATTTAATTTCTTCAAGTGATACAAAAATAGCATCTTGCAGTGCAAAAAGCCCTTAACTTACAGGTTCGAGTCATCTGTACAAACCAAATACAAAAGAAAATTGTTTTTTTTTGTTGATTGTATTTTAGTTGATAATGCAATTTGTAAATAAGAGTAATATTTTGGCGTTGAAAAACATAGAAGCTGTTCTAAAATAATGTAAAAGCAAACATTTGCACAGAAATTTAGGGGCTTTTTTAGGAAAACAGCTCAACGGATTGCAAAGATCCTTCTCACCTTCAATGATTGGAGCACAATTTAGTTGTTTAGTTCTTTTTGGTAAGCAGTCTCTCACTTGGGTATATGCGAATGCTTATTATGAAAAATATAATAGAGATTTAATATTCTAGTTTTAAAACATTTCCTAAAAAGAAAAAAAAACGTTTATTGAGGTATTCGCATACAAATAGCAGTGTTTTTTTGAGACTCACATTTTTTTGGATCTGTTAAACTACTGAGATTTCAGGCTCAAGTTCTAAGACTGTTCCTAAAACAAAAAAAAATGCTTTCAAAGTATTCGCATACGAATAGTAGCTGCTTTTTTAAGAACATCATTTTTAGATCTGTTAAGCTAACCCACCCCCCCTCCCCCAATCCATTTCACCAATGGTGCCTTATGGAAAAAATCCACATCTATTAAGAGTTACTTCCGCAATTTAGCATATGTTGATTTTGCTTCTAGTAACGGTTAACCCATATTGGTGGATGATAGTTGAAGAGGCCCCAGTTCTTCTCAGTGTACCACAGCTAAACTGCTAAGTTAGGACCTTAGGGCGCATTTGTGGTTACTCCTGGGCAGCGCGCTGTTTTTTCATACTCGCAACCATTGAGCAGTCATCATGATAGACCTCATGCCACTGGCTTTTGGAATGAAGAGCAACAATTACAAAAATCAAAGTGTAGATTGAATCAGCTGTGTTCCTCAATATTTTTTCTATATATTTGAAAGTGCTGTGGTTCACTGTTTTTATTTTCAATCTTTCTTAATTACTTTAACCGGTCCTTCTTATCTGACCCTGATATGTTCATTCGCTCCGACGGAGAGAATGTTTTTTCGTTCGTAGGATTTAAACTTTGAATTTAACTCCCTCTTATTTTTTATTTTTTTAATCGTAAATAAGTAGAATTAGCTCTAACAAAAATATTTTTATCATGGCGCAGCCGGCAGAATCGAATCAAACGTGAAAGACAAACCTCCATTTTGGCAGAATCACACAGTGGATGAACCGATTCTATGGGAAGAGTGGAGTGATGTTTTTTATCTAACAAAAACAAGTCAGACAAAAACCGATTGAAATTTCTTATTTCGAGCAAGTAAAGCGAGACAGCATGCTTATTCATGCTTACTTTAGGCTCTTCAAAACAAACTATTTCGGCTTAATTTTAGTTTTACTCAATATAATTAGTTTTTGGATCTTATTAACGCCATTTTGAGAATCAAAAATCTCAAAAACTCAAAAAATGTCTGCAAAAAAGTCAGAAAAAGGTTTAGATTTTTAAAAAATGTTTAATGCTTTGTGCATGTTTTTTCTAGTCATTTTTTTCGAAAACTGTTTTTAAGTATGCCTAGGATGCCAATGAGTGTCGAAAATGCCTAAATTCTAAGTTGTCGTTTTTTCAGATCGTTTTATCACACCACGGAAAAAACATTACTAATAATTTGAAGAAAAAAATGGGTGTTTTTTGAGACTACGGTTGCAGCATGATGTGCTACTTTCACAATAACTGGCTATCATTTTTTTCATGGTTGCTTGGTATTGGAATGTATTTTGGTTGATAATGCAGGAAATTTTTGGCGTTGAATAACACTCTGTTCTAAAAAAAATCTAGAAGAAAACCTTGAATCAGAAGAAAAGTTAAAGTTTTTTTTAGGAAAACAGCTCGATGGATTCAGGAAATTTTTGGCATTGAATAACACTTTAATCTATAAAAATCTAGAAAAAACCTTGAAACAGAAAAGTTACAGTTTTTTTTTCAGGAAAACAGCTCAATGCATTGCACAGTTCCTTCTCACTTTCAGTGATTAGAGAAAAAATTAGTTTTTTTTTGGTATATAGTCTCTCACTTGAGTATATGCGAGTGCTTATACATAAAAAAGTTTAATGGGGATTTCAGGTTCAAGTTTTAAGACTTTTCCTAAAACAAAGAAACTGCTTTCGAAGTATTTGCATACGAATAGTAGCTGCTTTTTTAAAAACATCATATTTGGATCTGTTTGGCTAACCCCCCTCCCAATTTAACCAATGGTGCCTAATAAAAAATATCCACATTTATTAGGAATTATTTCCGCAGTTCAGCTCATGTGAATTTTGCACCAGGCCACTTTAGTGGTTTTTCCTGTGCAGTGCAATGTTTTCTCATTCTCGCAATCATCGAGCTCTCATCATGATGGACATCAAACCTCTGGCGTTTAGAATAAAATACAAAAAACGAGAAACATAAAAATTCAGATTCAATCGGTTTTCTTTATTAAACTTTTTCTATATATTTGAAACTGTTGTTATTCACTGTTTCATTTATTCAATCTATCGTAGTTACTTTAACCTGTCCTTCTTGTTTGACCCTGATATAATCATTCTCTCCGATGGAAAAATGTTCTTTCATTTTTTAAAAAAAATTTTACTCGGAGACTATTTCACTCTTACTTTTTTTATTAGCTGCTACAATGAAACGTTTTGACATGGCGCAGCCAGCAGAATCGAATCAAACAAGAGAGGAATACCTCAACTGTTGCAGAATCATACAGTGAATCGACCCATTCCGTGGGAAATTGGAGTGATCTCTTTCAGCTAGCGGTGAGCAGAAAATAATGTAGATATTGAAAATCTTTCAAAAATTTTCGGGTGTCGAGAACAACCGGTTTGAATTTTTTGATCTTCTGTTTTATTTTAAGCGAGTAAAGCGAGCAAGCATGCATGTTTATGCTTAATTTAGGCCGTTTACAAATATTTATTTCAGCTTAATTTTAGTTTTACTCAATATAATTAGTTTTTGGAAGCCATTTTGAAATCAAAATTTTTCAAAAATTCCAAAAGTGTCTGCAAAAAAAACCAAAACCAAAAATGTGATATTTTAAAATTTTTAAAAAGATTTTTGTTTTTTTAGTCATATTTCTTCAAAAACTGTTATTAAGTTTGCTCGTTTTACTACTACTATCGGACATGCGCCAATAGTATTTTTTTACGTCAGATACTTTTATCACACCATGCAGAAAAAACGGCACTAAATTGAATGAAAAAAATTTTGCGTTTTTTAGGACTATCGTTGGAGTATTATGCGCAAGTTGCACGTTAGCCGGTAATTCTTGTTTTTAAATGTACTGTGGTTGATAATGCAGGAAATTGCAATAAAGAATAATATTTTGAGTTGTATAAACTAGAGTTTGTTCTGAATTATTCTCCAAGAATCAATTAAACTGAATTTTCATGGATTTTTTTTTGGAAATACAGCTTAACGGCTTAAAAAATTCTTCTCACTCACATAAATAAGAGCAAAAATTGTTTTTTTTTGTTACAATCATGATAAAAATTTGTCACTATGGTACATGCGAGTGTTTATTTACAAAAACTTTTCATTTGAAAAAAAAACTTTTGGAGATTTAAGATTCAAGTTTTAAAATTCACCTCCATTTCACTACTGCTTACTAATAAAAAATATCCTCAATTGATATTCCGCAGCAAAGCAAATTTTGATGAAGCGCCTAGTAACGGATAACCCCTTTTGGTTGATGATAAATGAAAAGGCGTTAATTCTTCTCAGGCTAGTTTGTGGTAGCTCTTGGGCAGTCCGCTGATTTTTTATTCCTGAAACCATTGAGCACTCATCATGATAGACCTCAAACCAGTGACTTTTGAAATGAAGAACAAAAAATTACAACTTTCAAAGTTTGCTAAAATTTTTAACTGGTCCTTTTTATTTGACCTTGATTTGTTCATTCTCTCCGATGAAGATAATGCTCTTTTTTAAATGTTTTAACCCTGAGTTTTATTTGACTTAGATGTAACAAAAAAACATGGTATCGTGGCGCAGCCAGCAGGATCAAGACTAATGTACTCTTCACTTTTTTCTTTTAATCGTAAATAAGTAGAAATTGCTGTGACACAGAAACATTCGATCATGACGCAGCCAGCAGGATCGAATCCAACATGAGAAGTATACCTCAATTTTTGCAGAATCAAACGGTGAATCCACCTAATCCGTGTTAAGAGTAGAATGATTTCTTTCATATACCGGTGATCAAAACAAAAAATGAAGACATTGAAAGTGTTTCAAGTCCGATAACAAGAAACCACAACAACCTCCCGTCTTAGAAAGTTCGACGGTTGGAGAATCTTAAAACCAAAAAAACCGCGAGGCCTGAGAAAAAGTTTCGCGGACAAAAATTATTCGACGACGAAGATATGGCTGCAATTAAGACTGAGATGAAACGCTTTAACGAAAAGCGATTGGATATTGCGAAAAAACAAATTACCTTAGATACTATATTTTGAGCTAGAATGAAAGCGAACGATTTCTCGGACAAAAAATCACGAGGGTCAAAATTCTTCACATTTTGTTCAAAAAGTTTGGAATCAATTGGCCACAGCTTCTGTAAAGAAAATCAGAGTCACATTCGAAAGACACGAACTGGTCAATCAAAAACAACGCGAGAGAGCTCCACAACTAAGTAGATTCAAAAAGACAGGCTAAAAATTTTTCTCAAACTTTGACAATTATAACTTTGTTGTTAAGTAGCCCAAGTGCAAATTCTTCCAAAAAATTTGATGGCTTGGATTCAAAATTACACAATTGGGCGTTTCACCATTGGTAGTTAAAACCAAAGCCATCAAAAACATCGCTTTCGCAAAAAATCTGCTGGATCATCCCTTGGCTCAACAAACCAGTACATTAAATTTGTGCCAAACTAAAACCTTGGGGAAGCTCTTTAAGCCCACTAAACAAAAAAATTATTTCCAAGAGAACAATAGTCAATCAGAAGCAATGGAAAAAACTCAGCAATAAATTGTCAATTTGAGGAAAAAAAAACGACTTTAGACGTACAACTCAACACAGATGCATCTCATAAAGCACTCGGTGCATCTTTCGACCAATTACATGAGATTCATTGGAAGACCGTTTCAATTGCCTTAAGGTTTCCAAATGCTCAGAAAATAAAAAAATCGATAAAAACAATTAGAATCTATAGAAGTTCTTTCGGCAAAAGAGCAATACAAAATTTATCTCTACGGTTCCGATTTTGAAATTCTTAAAGACCCCAAATTTTTATTCTGCGCTTTCAACAAATCTTGGAAAGAAAACTAATCAGAGTAGACTAACAAAATGGAAAATGGTTCAATTGAATTCTTCCTTGATTTTCTGTATGAAAAACATAAAAAACACCAAGAATTTGTGGTAACAACAATTAATAAAAATTAAAAAGCGATTATATAAAAGATTTAAAAAAATATACTGCAACGCAATTGCTTCAGTTTTGAAAATTTCGGATTACGCAAGATTACCTAATTACCTACCAAATAGCTTCGGTTTTAATTTTTCTAGCCTGGTTTCTTTCAAACTATCACTAGGAAAAAATGGCACCAAATTGTGTAACTCTTGTTGTTTTCTTTTGAGTTATCAAACTTTGACTTTTAACTTGACTTTTGTTTTTTTTTTAAATTCAATTTCTATATATTTTTAATTTTTTATCTATTGCTTCATAATATCTCCTTTTGATATTAAAATGGTAAATGCTGTAAAAATGTCTAAGAACCAAAACGTAGTTAATTCCTCTACCGTTGGTATTCAAATTTCCGTCGACTTTCTGCTTCTATCAGAACACGAGAAACTGATTCAAAAACCGTGAAATTTTGATGTCACTGGAAAGACCCTTGAATTAAGTTGTCTGTTCATCCTTAAATTTATTGCTCTGCTTACAGAAGAAGATCGTATTAACTCGAGGTCGTACTATTTTGTCATATTGCCGTATTTCCCGATACGAAAGGAGCAGTTACTTTATTAGTAAAAAACGTAGTAAGCTAAATGTTTTTCTGTTAAGGGGAATGTTGTGATTCAATGTTTTACTAAATCAATCTATCCTAAAAGTTTTAACTGATTTTTTTCATGTCAGCCTGATATGTTCATTCTATCCGACGGAAAGAATGCTCTTCTATTCTTTATTGTTCTAACTTTGAGATTAATTTACTCTTTAGCGTTTTATTCTTTATAAAATAGAATTAGCTGTAACAAAGAACCGTTTTACCAGAAAAAAAATTAAATGAAGAATCATGAAGTCAAAAATATAGTCAGTTCCCATTGAAAAAGGGATAGGAGACAGACTACCCTACATTTTAAAAACACTCCACCTCAAGGATTCTCCTTCAAAGTCCATGTAAAGGTAACTTTCTTCGGAAAACAAAAAAGCATTAATGGAAACTCTTTCTAGAAGAAAATGAACCAGAAAATTATGAGGTCAAGTAAATTCACGGTCAAATTATCAGAGGTAAAAATAATCCGAAAATCAAATATCGCTTTATCAAAATCAAAGTCGACTCATATTTGCACCTCTGAGGGAAAGCATTCGTTCGCATTCGTCTCCTAACCATAATGCTGAATAGATGCCAATCGGAAAGCTTCAAAAAATGACAGACAACCATTTCCCGCTAAGAAAATTAATTCTACCAAAATTTTTTAGCTTGCGACGAATTATTAAGCATTTTTTCGGATACATCGGATTTTAGTGATTGGAAATAGATAGCTGGAAGTTTTCCTTGTACAAATGGTTAGAAAACTTGCCGAATCCCACTCTCATTCGGATTTCATCTTAGATAAGGCAATGTCTGAGATTTCAGAACGTGTTCTTCTCATGAAAACTCCTTCTCCGGTTTATCATATCAGTATAATCCTGGCACAACCAACGACCATTGGTGACCAAAAGCATAATCATCACACTTTGGAGACCAAAAACCGACTAAAGAGAGCAAACCAAACACTGTCACTCCTTCGAACTTTCAGAATTCAGACCACTCTGCTGACACTTCGGCAAGCTTTTGTAAACTCCTCAGACGAAGTTACAACAGGACCAAAGACAATTGCTACAAATGGTAACAAAACAATTTTGCGCTGCTCTGGTCGTAATGCAGGCCCGATTAAACTTTACGGTCAAAGAATGGTTATAGATGTTATAGACCAGATACCTTAACATACTGGATCCTTCGGAGACCTTATCGCCTTGAATCCTACACCGCCGAACGTGATTGACCAACCGATGCCATCACGTATCCTTCGGACGACTTGGATACTCAATGTACTCAGATGACATCCTATCCCTATCCTCAACTGACCAATATCTCAGAATGGCTATAAACGAACTCGACGATACGATGGACATGTAAAGCGAACTATTTGATGCAGAAATAGAAAAACTAAAACTGGGCCAAGCCGAAAACTAATAATTTTCGATAGAAAAAAAAGACGTTATATAAATTTTTGTATTTTGCTTATTAAATCAAATTTGTACCATTTTAGGGGTATATTTTCTTTATCAATCATTCGTTTGTAATTTAGTACCACTTTTTCTTCTAGAAAATCATTTTACTTATTTCGACGTATTAACTTATTTCCCGTGAGGAAAAGAGCAGTTACATTGTTAGTAAAAAACGTAGTAAGCTAAATGTTTTTCTGTTAAGAGGAATGTTGTGATTCAATGTTTTACTAAATCAATCTATCCTAAAAGTTTTAACTGATTTTTTTTTATGTCAGCCTGATATCTTTATTCTATTCGATGGAAAGAATGCTCTTCTCTTCTTTATTGTTCTAACTTTGAGATTAATTTACTCTTTAGCGTTTTATTCTTTATAAAATAGAATTAGGTGTAACAAAGGACCGTTTTACCAGAAAAAAAATTAAATGAAGAATCATGAAGTCAAAAATATAGTCAGTTCCCATTGGAAAAGGGATAGGAGACAGACTACCCTACATTTTAAAAACACTCCACCTCAAGGATTCTCCTTCGAAGTCCATGTAAAGGTACCTTTCTCCGGAAAACAAAAAAAGCATTAATGGAAACTCTTTCTAGAAGAAAATGAACCAGAAAATTGTGAAGTCAAGTAAATCCACGGTCAAATTATCAGAGGTAAAATAATCCGAAAATCAAATATCGCTTTATCAAAATCAAATTTGACTCATATTTGCACTTCTAAAGGAAAGCTTTCGTTCGCATTCGTCTCCTAACCATAATGCTGAATAGATGCCAATCGGAAAGCTACAAAAAATGAGCGACAACCATTTCCCGCTAAAAAATTAATTCTACCAAAATTTTTTTAGCTTGCGACGAATCAATAGGCATTTTTTCGGATACATCGGATTTTAGCGATTGGAAATAGATAGCTGGAAGTTTTCCTTGTACAAATGGTTAGAAAACTTGCCGAACCCCACTCTCATTCGGATTTCATCTTAGATAAGGCAATGTCTGAGATTTCAGAACGTGTTCTTCTCATGAAAACTCCTTCTCCGGTTTATCATATCAGTATAATCCTGGCACAACCAACGACCATTGGTGACCAAAAAGCATAATCATCACACTTTGGAGACCAAAAACCGACAAACGAGAGCAAACCAGACACTGTCACTCCTTCGAACTATCAGAATTCAGACCACTCTGCTGACACTTCGACAAGCTTTTGTACACTCCTCAGACGAAGTTACAACAGGACCAAAGACAATTGCTACATATGGTAACAAAACAATTTTGCGCTGCTCTGGTCGTAATGCAGGCCCGATTAAACTTTACGGTCAAAGAATGGTTATAGATGTTATAGACCAGATACCTTAACATACTGGATCCTTCGGAGACCTTGTCGCCTTGAATCCTACACCGCCGAACGTGATTGACCAACCGATGCCATCACGATTCGGACGATTTGGATACTCAATGTACTCAGATGACATCCTATCCCTATCCTCAACTGACCAATATCTCAGAATGGCTATAAACGAACTCGACGATACGATGGACATGTAAAGCGAACTATTTGATGCAGAAATAGAAAAACTAAAACTGGGCCAAGCCGAAAACTAATAATTTTCGATAGAAAAAAAGATGTTATATAAATTTTTGTATGTTGCTTATTAAATCAAATTTGTACCATTTTAGGGGTATATTTTCTTTATCAATCATTCGTTTGTAATTTAGTACCATTTTTTTCTACTAGAAAATCATTTTACTTATTTCGACGTATTAACTTATTTCCCGAGAGGAAAGGAGCCGTTACATTGTTAGTAGTAAACGTAGTAAGCTAAATGTTTTTCTGTTAAGAAGAATGTTGTGATTCAAAGTTTTATTTAATCAATCTATCTTATAGGTTTTAACCTAGTCAAGAAGCATGTTTTTTTTTCACAATGGGAAAACTTCATTCTAGTTGTGGAGAAAAAAACTTCAAAATGCGATTTCAACCCTGTTGCTCACTTTTCTAACCTTATTTTAACAAGTATACTCTTCCTTCACTACGAGCAGACTTTGCATGTTGAGAGATAAATCTTATCTATTAAGATATCTTTTTATCTCTTAATTTACCTCTTCAGCGACAATTACTTTGGATAAAACCGAACGACCCAAATCTGCTTAGGAGCTCAGTGGCATTCCAACGGGGTGACCTCAATACCAACTATTGAACCCCTTTTTAGCCTAATTAAAAGGGACACTAGTAGATTTAATGGTTACCCTCAAGTGAAATTTCAAAACCTACTGAGGAAATCCTGTTTTGAAAAAATGAGGCGATTAAACTGCATTTGTTACGTTCGAGCAAGATCAAAAGCTAGACAAAATTAAATTATTTCGCTTAACTAAACAGCTTGAAACAGTTCGTGCATTCATGTAAATTTTCCGGTAAATTGATGAAAGCAAGCAATTTAGCTATTGATACTAAAACAAAATCATTCAAAAACGTCATCATTTTTTGATATTAAAACCTGAGAACTTACTCGATGAATTTTTTTACTGCAATTTGTAACTTTAGAGCCCTCCTTTTTTTGTAACTTTAGGTTTCTATAATGGGCTCCCCTTTAACTCTTCCTTACCATCAAGTGTAACTCTATAGCCCAATTGTGGGTTAAAAGTAGTCATATTTATTCATCGCAGTCCCGTTTATGGCCTCTAATGTAGATAAAGAGTATATTATTGCCCTCTCGAGAAAGCCGCTCGCCCATTCAAATCTAACAATGAAATAATTTTATTTCTTCTATCGCAAAGCCAACAGGTAATATTTCCGAATAGGTTGGTCAAATTGTAAAGAGGAAAGGAAAAGTAATGATATCAATCAGTTAGTAATGTCTAGCGGTTATAACAAAAAGGAAAAATCAGATTCAAGAAGTTGGACAATTTTTCCCACTACTGTGTTGCAATGAATAGGCCTCAAGCCCTCTTGTTATTATTGTTGTATTTCTCTAATTTTTATTCAGCACATTAACCCGCGTAGTGTTTGTTTTATGCCCGCTCTTCTCATTTTTATACCCAATTTCAATTCAGGAGAGGAAATTTTGTGATGCGTCAATTTCAATTTTACAATTGAGCCGAACGGTCGCCTTGAGCCCGGCTTCCCAAAACGCTACCCGGTTGCTTAAAATCCCCTGACATACTTTGTTAGTTTAGCTTGGGAGCATCTTCGGCTTTTTCTTTTCCCTTGAAGCAAAAACGGATTAGGTAATGCATTCCAATTTTTCCCAGTGGAATGAAGACAAACTTTGAGAATTGACTTGGTTGTCTAACAGAGAAGCCGCATAAATATCACAGAATAAAAGGGCGAGACCTTCCTTGCTTAGCAGCCAATAATTAGCATAGAGCTACGGTACAGAAACAACTCTGACTAACATTACATTTACATAAGGTTTAATTTACCGGTGAATGGAAATAACTACCAGTTTGATATATAAATTAGTTTCCAAGTATTGTTATAAATCTTGCTCAAGCTAAGACTTCTTATTAAAAAGTATGGACAGTTCACTGTACGGACTGCAAGGCCGCGTTCTGAGTTTCGAGGAGGCGAGGAACTGGTTTCTGGAACACAATGCCAACCGGGTGGCTCCTTCTCTGATGTACAATAGCGATGAAAGGAGGAGGAACTCACAGACTACCCTGAACACCATCCATAATTCTGTGATCAGTGTGCCCTACCAGACACTGCCCACTAGGCAGAGAAGTTTAAGCAGAGAGGGATCGACGAACAGACCAAAAACACTTGCAGGTAAAGTTAATGAGCTGTACCTACTTTTATCTGGCGGGAAAAAAAGAAAAGCCAGCATTAGGGGTGTTTGTCAAAAGAGGGTTGTATCTCAGTTAATCAAATTTGATGAATCTAAAAGCAATCTTACTATCATTTTTAACGCTCATCCAACTTTTCAACAATTTTTACAAAATTCCTACATTTTAGATTCTCGAAAACATTTTTCAGCATATTTAATAAAATAACTTTTCAGCAACTAACAACTACAGATATTTTATTGCATTAATTTTTTTACACCTGCCTGACAATAGCCCGAGTCAAAATCATTAGCAACTGTTCGAAAAAAATCTCTGAAGCTCAAAATCTTTTTAGATTTATGTTTTCAACAATTTTTTTGAAGAACTTAGCAACTGAACCCAAAAAGCTTCTGGAGTTCATCTTGCAACCTTCCCAATTAAGCTGCCTGAAAAAAGACAGTTTGAGAGCAATGGATGTTCCCTGTATTGCTATATGTTCTTGTTAAAGTAGATCCCTGTTAAATATCAAATTTTTCGTTACCAATTAGTCGGAAACAATTAAATGAGGATACACAGGCCTCCCGTAAAAAGGGCAAAACGTTTCTACTCTAACGCCACATGGGGAACGGTGTCAACCTTTTTAGCACGTAAAAAACTGATAAAGGTACTGATTTGTTCTTGTTCACAGCATTTGTTTACTTTGGTTGAGCATAACCAGTTTCTGATTGATTAGTGACGATCATTACCTGTTTCCTTTGTATGCATGTTAAAATTTACCATCAAAATTCGATCCATGCGGTCTGAATATTAAATTTTGGAGCCACTCGCTCTTTTTAGAAATTGGTAGCGTGGATATAAAACGGTAGCGTGGATATAATATTACCCATCTGACGCCTGTCTTTCTTATGTAAATCTGTAATTGACATTCTATTCCAGACCACATGCAGCATTTTTCAGCCCCATTTTGAACCTCACTTTCATTTCTAGTTTTTAGGTAGCTCCTCCACATTAATAGCTACTGTATCTACAAACACTACAGCGATGTCTCCTCCATTTCCAGGCCAGACAACTCAGAAAGTACGAACTTTAGCGGCCCCAATTCACGTGGATAGCTACGTCCCCCTGGATTCAAACTACTTGGCTATTGAATCATCTATCAGTGCCAGCGAGCCTGAAAACGAAATCCAAACTTATTCCCAGATGAGCTCCATGTTCTCCAAAATTTCCATCTTCGCGAAAGAGTTTCTGGATGTTATTCTTAATTTGCCCAAAATTTTTCTGATTCTTCTCTTCATTTCAATTTTCATGATAGTCTTTTCGATATCAATGATTTTCTGTCTTACCGTTATTTGGCCGAACTCTGTGAGCTTAAACCCGTACGATGCGTTCAATAGAAAAACTCAAAATGAAAGCAGTTCATTCACTACTCCTAAATGGTCAGACCAAATTGCTAGTCCGGCTAAAAATAGCGACTTGACTTCCTACACTACCCCCTCATCATGGGGGGTCAGAAATGACAGCAATTCGATACCCCTGGTGAAATACGAGCATCTGCCCTTCATTGGGTCGTGCAGTGTCAACTGGACCCGTATTTCGTTCACGTGGTCCTACCACAACTCAATTGGGGAAGAAGTGAGCCTGAAGGAGAAAAGCATAAAATCACAGCTCAAGTTTTTCTGCTTGCTAAAAGGTAAACTGGCTCTATTTCTATTGTTGTTTTATTTTTTTCAGAAAATTTATGAAAAGTTTTCATATTCCGCTAAGTTAAAGTTTCGGTTCAAATTTCTTCGAAACAGAAATATTGACCAAAACCCTCCAAAATCAAGCAGCAAATAGAGGAAAAAATCTGGTGAACATTTTTTTTTTTGATAAATATATCTAGTCAAAATTTTAGAACTGAAATTGATGCTTCCGGCTAAATTTTTAAAATGAAAAAGTTGTTTATCTTATGAAGTTTCTCGGTAGCCACAAAATTTATTTTGTGTAGTCGTGTTGCGAAAATACGAATTGACGAATGCAGAGACAGTGCTGCTAGCCTCAAACGCCGACCACTTCGAGTACTACCGAGGGGGGCCTGGGGAGAGACACGGAAACAACGTGTTCTTATTTTCCCTCTCGCCCTGCTTCACAAACAACACCTCAACTGCATTTCCTTACGTGGCAACTAACAAACACCTCAGTCCTAGCTCAAATTACTCATCACTTCTCGTGGTGGCAGGTCCTCTGCACAAACACAAGTACGAGTGCAATTCTTTGTACGATGTGAATGATTTCAAAAAATCGAACGTGTTCGCAGAAGAAGTGAGGAAGAATTATGCGATGTTTATGGACATGTGCGCGAGTACTTGCGCCGGCACTTAATTTTCCGATAACTATGTTGATCCGAGTTTCAAATTAAAATAACTAAAATTAGACTCTTGTATTACTCTAGAAACGTTTTGAAAAAACTCAGATTGTTAAATTTTGTTGATTTATCTTAACTGTGCTAAGTTATGGGTGTGATCGCGATCTGAGTCTGACAACACGGAAGTTGGTTCCAATTTGCATCAGTTCCTATCTAGGGTTCTCGAAAAATGAAAAAATAAATAAAAATACGCAAGCAATATTTTATATTATCTTTCGAAACAAAAATGGTTTCTTAAAAAATATATTCGCTGTCTTTTTTGTTCGGATCATTGAAAATGGGGAGGAACTTTGCATTCGGGTGTGTTGTGTTTTAGTTTTTTAAGCAAAATCAGGTACCACAAATAATCATCGGACTGAGTTGAATGATATATCATTTTAACACCCTTTCAGCGGGATTCGAACCACACTAATAAATTCTCAAAAAAACAATTCTGGTCAGTTTTTTCAAGTCAGTTTTTTTCAAAAAATTTTGCCCGGTTTGCCCATATTACTATGAATGTCAAATATGACTAAATTATAGTTTTATGTCAGACCCTTTTCTCACACCACGCAGAAAAGCTACACTAGTTTGAAAAATTTTTGTTTTAATGACTATGGTCCAAACATACTGTGCTACATGCACAGTAACCGGCTATTCTTGTTTGTAATTTGCTTAGACTGCAGCTTATCAAAACTTCAGCTAATTGGATGATCAAATTTTGCGGTAAGACTTAGTTAATGACCAGGCTGACACTTAACTTAACTAAAAAATTTCATCAATTGCAATTGAACAATGATATAAAGTTCGCTGATTAAATCTGAAACGATAGTTCTAAGCGTTATTTTTAGACTAATTTTGCAAAATTTGCCTAGGAAAATTGAACTGAAATTGTTCTCTTCTTTGGTATAGTATTTAGCGACTGTATCATAAAGACTTCCAATTTTCCCTCGCAAAAAAAAACCACGCTGAACCTGGACAAAGTAGCCCAAAATTTCTGACTGATAAGCATCATGGATAAAATTTTAACGTGGCATAAAATAGTCCACCGTTTCAGGCGAAAAAGCAATTGCCAAAAAAGATCACATTCTAAAAATAATGAAAGTCATGCAAGAAAAACAGAAAGTCATGCAATCATTATTGATCTTAAAAAACGTCCGAAACTCATGAACGCATGATCGAATACTTTTTCAAAAACTGGAATGCTATGGTTACAGAGGGCCAATATTTGAAATAATCACAAGCTACTGAAGTAATCGGTGTCCTTAAATTACAGAAAATGTTTCAGATCTTCGTTCATTTTAGTTTTTGGAACTTGTTGCGTGCCGTAGTTTTGCTGAAGACGTCCCGATGTCTTAAATTATAAGTGTTTAATTTGTTGCTCAAAAATGCCTGGGCTCTAAAGTAAGTAATGCCTTCTGAGTTTTGCTTAGTTACAACAAAAATATATTTTTTTACTGTACCTGCTCTGTACTACCATGCCAATCGAATAATGGAAAATCTTGCTAATCCAAATTTCAAGGTAAAAAAGGGGTACAGAAATAAATTGATCTTTTCAATGTAACATAAGCAAAACTCAGAAAACTGCCTATTTTGCAGCCCATAATTCAATTCAAGTATTTTTGTATAAACTAAGTTTAACGCTTATGACAAAAAATCTATTACAGATTTTAAATTTTTTTTTAAAATGAAGATCCAAAAAATTAAAATATGCGAAAAAGTTTTACACGCTGTTTTTCTTTAAGAAACAGTAAAGCTGTAATTCAAATTTTAAGACATAACCATGCGAAAAAGTCTAGCTAGCGCATTTCGACGCTTATGATTTACCAGCATTTGAAAAGAATAATTCTCAAAAATTATACTGAACTTGAATATAAAATTACATTCATCGAGCCATTAAAGAAAATGAAGATGGCTGAAGTTCAACTTTAACGCATACTTGTCAACGGGCCGATGTTTTCACTTATGTCAACGGGCCCCAACGGGCCTTACTTTTATTGACTAACCAATGTTATGTTTCAGTGCGCACTGTACAGCTTGCAGTGTGCTAAACGACATGACTTGAAATGGTTTCCATGGCTTTCAAAAAAGGTCTTTATAAATAAGTAAAACAATTAATTAAAATTGTTTTGAAACAAATTTGTTTTTTTTTACCAAAAAAGCAGCAACGGGCCCCAACGGGCCGATATTTAAAAAATTCCCTGTATTATGGCGGCCCGTTAACAAGTCTGCTTTAACGTCAGTATTTGTCAAATTCATTTCGAGATTTTCATTATTCCGAGCTGTGATTGCGACTGAAAAGACAGCAATCAACCCATCTAATTGATGATAAACCCTATAATACAACTTGAGGTTGTGGAAAAAAAATTGAAATAAAAAATCGATTTTATTTTCAAACCACTGAATTAAATTCAGGCCATAAGACTCATTCAGGCAACGAAAAGTTCCATTGCGTCCGCGCTTTAGTCTAGATAGTTTTTATCGGGTCCGTATTCTAATAAAACACGACCATTTTTTGCATTTTCCTGCGCTGTGAGCATTTTTAAGGTGAAGTGACAATGTTTTAGAAGAGTAGATGTTTCAGACGAAAAGCATATGCAGGAGCTAGCTTTACTTAGCAACTATAATTACGCGACTTTTATAATTGCACCAAAAACTCGAACCATTACAATTTTCAAGAAACTCACTATTAACTCATGCCATGAATATTTGGTGCATATACTAAACAGTCCCATAGAAAACAGTCCAATACAAAATAGTCCAAGAAATCATGTAATGAAGGAAAAAACAGTCCATTACAAAACAGTCCGGTTTAAGGCCGCTGGTGGGCGCGCTTCGCGGCGACAACAAGATCTAAATTTCGTATTAAGTCCTACCCTCTGTTGGCAAGCTCGCTGGCGCGACTGCGGCATTCACTATTTTGTTCTTTGTTTGTTGAACAAAGGACACTTCTCGGCCTGCCGGCTTATTAAAACAATTATTACTTGTGACTGTTTTGTATCGGACTGTTTTTGTTCGTTCATTTTCATACTTTTCCGGACTGTTTTGTATTGGACTTTTTGTATGGGACCGTTTTGTACAGACACGGAACATTTATTCAACAATACCCATATATTGCCATGTAAATTCATGCAAAGGAGCCACATATTTTAACTATGGTTTTCTTTCATTTATTTAGTGATAAAACTGGATTTTTCAACGTCCACTCAGGCACTAAAAACTGAGTTCTATTATACAGTTCTCGTTTCCATGCAACTTCAGGTGCAAAAAAGACTCATTATATGCAGATAGGCGAGACTGCATTTCGCAAAACAAGTGAGAGAACTACAAACTGGCTCTAAAACGGCAAAAAAAGGAAAATGCATGAAAACTCGAAAATGTTTTTTAATGCATATATTTGAGTTTTCATACATTTTCCTTTTTTTGCCGTTTTGAGAGCCAGTTTGCAGTACTCTCACTTGTTTTGCGAATTGCAGTCTCGCCTATCTGCATATAGTGAATCGTTTCCGCACCTGAAGTTGCATGGAAACGAGAAATGTATAATATAACTCAATTTTTATTAGTGCCTGAGTGGACGTAAAAAAATCCAGTTTTATCACAATAAATAAATGAAAGAAAGACATAGTTAAACTATGTGGCTCCTTTGCATGGATTTACATGGCAATATAGGGGTATTGCTGAATAAATATTCAAAATTCTTGGATTAATTCAGTGAATTCAAAAATGCAGAGAACTTTTTTGTTTGATCTCAGAGAGTAGAGATAATCGAACTGCTATGAAAGTTCTCTAGAAAACTATTTCAACAAAATTTAGCTCAAAAAATTGCGACTAGCGTTCGAAAACTTGGACTGATCGTGTAACATTACGCTCACAATGAGGCTTTTAAGCATTGATAATTAATGACGTAGGAGGCTTTTTCAGAATATGAATTTAAAAATTGTCTAGTCTTTCAAAAATTTAAATACTGTAAAGGTTAAAAAAAGTCAATAAATAAATGCCGTTTTCTCTCCACAAAGAGATGAAGAAGTTTCTTTCACGTCCTGCAATAACATTGGTATTTAGGTCTAACCAATCAATATATACGTTAAAACTAGTTTAGTTTATGCAGCTTGAGTAAGCGTGTTTACTGCAACTTTTTGTAGTTTTTTTAATCAATTTTATTTTGAAAAAATTGCTGTCGGAACTTCTTTGCTACTTTCAACATTGTTGTTGTTAGTTGCCCATCCTTACTTACAATATGCCCATCTATGTAAGAAGCTTTGAAAGAAACGTCTTGAGACTAAAAAGCCCCTTTCATGAAGACAGAAATATCACATTACTATCATTTTTTCGTAGTTCCTTTAGTTACTCATAACGTCACTCGGTAAGATTTGCTTATGTTAAACTAACGATACAGGAGATCAAATTCAATTCAACTCCTTCAATTTTTTTTACATTAGATATAATTAATGCCATTGAGAACAATTTACTATCCTACAAGCTAAGACAATTGGCGAGAAAACATTTCCGAACTTACAGCTCTAAATTTACAAATCACAACCCGTATCTAGCAGCTATAAATTGCAAGGCAATGAACGTGGAATGCATAAATATGGAAAATGTTTGATGCGATTTACATCGACTACCAAATATAACAAGATTTTTCTAAATTTTATTCTTTTAATTGTGGATAAGAAGTTTGGTCATTTCTTAAAGCTTTTATCGTGGTCAGTTTTTGGCTGAGGTCAATTCATGGCACAATTGTTTGACAGTGTTTCTCACAGTGCTAAGTTATTTCTAAATCTAAACAACAATACAGATCAAGTGTTGACTGTCAGTTTTAAAAGAGGTGGCAGGGTTTCCCTCCTCCCTAGATAGGTTTGTCCCAGTCCTGGCGTCCCAAAATTCTCTCGCCCAACCCAATGTAGTAGGTGGCTTGTGCGACTCCAAACAATGGGGCCACCACCATGACTCTTGGAAGTGCGCCTGTGAACAGTCCTCTTGGACCCTGTTTGCTTATTGTATCTCTGAAACCAAAAAAGGCACCAACATATCACCAACTCGGGACTGTCTAACCTGCCAAACTGATTTCCGACTTTTCCAGACTTTTCATTCCTCGAGAAGTTAGATACAAAAAGTAAGGAAGTTAAATTTGTCAAATAATTTCAAAGAAAAATGTAAATCCTTAAAATATAGCCAACTGACAGGTAGAAAAGTGTAATGAACGCAAGGAAACTGAAAAAAAAACTGACTTGTTTTTTTTCAAAAACTTCAACATTTGAATTTCGAAGAAAAAAAGTAGATGAACTAAAAGCTCTTTGAATTTGATTATGATGAACATTTTTTTTTTTGAAAAATCTACCCCATCAATAGGCAAAATTTTTATTTCGCTCGGAAATCTAATAATTAACTTCCATTTTCGAAATTAGAAGCCGATCACGTTTTTCGTCTCCATTAAGCTTTTGCTGTTTGATAGTGGAGTTTGCCTTCATTTTTAAAATAAAATGCACTGAGCTTGAAAAAAATCACAAGTCAAACAGCGAAAAACCAAAAATGAGCGTGAACAAATTTTGAGTTTTTCCTGAAAAAAAAAACATAAAAAATCAGCAAGACCTATATAAGAGTACTCACTAAGTTCAGTACTCTTAAAAACCAACACGAGTGAGAGTATTTATTACACTCATCGATCTTAAATAAGGGAAAAATTCAGAGAAAAAGTGCCAAAGTTTTATCTTAATCTTTTGCAGATTAACTTTTTGATTTTGAAAAACATTTTATTGCTAAGGAAGCTCCAAATGAAGCTTCCAAAACATCCAGAGGTAAACTAAGTTTTTAGTTCTTACATAAAGAGTTTATTTAACAACACCTACTTGCTCAAAATTAGACGTCTGTTAAAAAATAAACCGACTTTCATTGACACTAAGAAAATTTTTAAAAAATTGTTCGAATCAATAAGTTTTTAGTTCTTAAATAAAGATTTTCTTTAACAAGACCTACTCGCTCAAAATTTGACGTATGTTAAAATGTAAACCGACTTTCATTGACACTGGCAAAAAAGAGTAATGAACGCAAGTAACAAACAAACACTAACTGTCTTGAAAAAATCTTAACTTTCGAATTTCACAAAAAAATAGATACCATTTAAGCTCTTTGAATTTCTTGAACAATTTATGATTGGCGCTTTTATGATAACATGAACCCAACTAGAGAAAACTGGATCAATAGGTAGAGTTTTTCTTCTGCTGGATAGGAGTTTTTTTAGAAATTAAATTCCACGTTCGTTTTTTCGCGCCATTTCGACGTTAAATTTTGGAAAGTGCTATTTACGTCACTATCAGCAGATGAATTTCAATTGAACTCAAAAGAAAAAGTGCATATATGCATCAGTGCATTAATAAATGCATAAAACTCTAGTTATTCTTAGTTATCGTAGTTATCTTAGTTATAAATCTGTAGTTAATTAAGACTATTCCTGAAAAAAAAAATCTGCAAGACCTATAGAAGCGTTTTCACAACATTCATTGATCTTAAGCACCCTATGACAATTATCTTCATCATTTTCAAGAGTCGGAACAATAAAAGTTGATCGAACATACTTACACAATAAGTGTATGAATCTTTAGGCCTTCTTTTGCTGTCGGAGATTGAATTTGAGTTTTCACATCTAAACAAAAAACTTGATGAGTAAACACACCTTCGACCAAACTTAAGCTTGAATAAGTATATCGAAACGAAGGAATAATATTCCACTAAAATAACCTCTGAAATTTCGTAAATCCTCGACAAGCCTACTATTAGCTACCTTTAGATATCACACGAATTTCAAAAAACGTAGCCAGCAGACAGGTGGCAAAGGATCAGTGAACAAGGAAACCAAAAAAATAAGATGAATTCTCTTTCTAACTTTCAATTTCGGAGAAAAAATAAATGATGACAAAGCAATTTGATTGTCATTAATTTCGTTAAATTGACAACTTTTTCATCAAGCTTAACTAATTAGAGAAACTGGGTCAAAAAGTAAGTTTTTATGCGGCCGGGAATTCTGAAATTACAACATCTTTAGGAACCTTAAATTAATTAACGTTTTATGCCCCACTTTAAGCAAATGATATTGAATCGAACTTCAAAATCTTACAATGAAAAATGAAACTTACGCTTGAACAGTTTTTTCCTTAAAAAACCACACACCCTAAATAGCTGTAAAATTTTTGTTCATTAACGCTCAAAAATCAAACATAGCCATCAAACAGTTGGAAAAGAGTCAATGAACGCAAGTAAACAGAAAACAAACAGAAAAACCTATTTTTGAAAGAACAACTTTTGAACTTCAAAGAAAAATATTGGTCTTAAAGCTCTTTGGATTTCAGAAAAGTTTTGATTGACACTTATAGATAAATTAACCCAATTCAAGAAAACTGGGTCAATCGGTAAATTTTTCATTCCGTTTGGAAGTCTGAAAATTAAATACCACTTTCGAAACTAGAAGTCGATCATATTTTTGGTGATCATTTAACCTTTGCTGTCCCATAGTGGAATTTGCCTTCGTTTTAACAAAGGAAATGAAATGAATTTAAAAAAGGAAATCGAACTTGACCGAGAACAAATTTTATGACTTTTTCTTGAAAAAAAACCAACGAAAAAAATCACTGAGACCTATTTAAGAGTATTCACTACGTTCATGACTCTTAACAACAAACCACTAACAGTCAAGTGGTGTCACGATCCAAGCGGAGAAGGCGCCCGCGCCCACTCCTGATACCAGAGACCACAGTGGCTTCGAGGTGCCGTCTGCATTCAAATTGGCATGATTCAAGTGCGCAAACATCGGAAAATAGCACATCGAAAACGGAATATCTCGCATCAAGGTCGGACCCGCACCTTTATAAATGCCTCTAAAGCCCTCATTTTTTACTATTTTTACACACTCTTTGAAAATGGTCGATTCGCTTGGTTTCTGAGAAGCTCCACTTTCTACCTTAGTTGACAAATTTGAGGTCTGTTTTACATTAGCATAGGAAGACTGATTTGGTTTCGAGTTGAGATTCGCTGAGGGAGCTGCCGTGTTGGTCAAAGATGCAGCCACTGCCAATCTAGCCTGACCTCTGATTTTCAAGAGCTCCATCGGAGTTGTGATGACACCTTGACAAAGTCCAGCGCCGCCGCCCGCTATGCACTCGTACACCAGTGGAAGACGTTTTCTAAACGGAATCGACGGTTAGACTATTACACCTGCGGAAGACGTTTTCCAAACGGATTCGACGGTTAGACTCTTAAGAACAATTTAAAAGTTATATTGAAGAGATCAGTTGATTATTAAGGAGAACATTTTTGTCATTCGGAGATAAAAACCTTCCCTCACTCAGAAGAAAAGAGAAGAATTTGACATTACTCACGATTTGACATAACTGGAAAGTATTAAATATAATAGTGAAAAGTGCTATATTTCTATCATTTAGTTTAAAGAAAACCATCTTGTAGGAAAATCAAATTGTCAAAAAACAGGCAACATATGGTTAGAAAAGTGTAACCACAGAAGCAACACGATAAGCTTCACGGAATTACAGCGTAAAATTAAGTCCGAATTACAGCGTAAAATTAAGTGTAAAACAGCAACTTAATTAATATTTTTCAAAAAAAAATCAAAGTTCTGCATAACTTTCTGCATCAGAATTTTTCCGTACACTTGGATTCAATAAGAATACAGGGTGACCACACGTACTGGCATATGTACTTGCATTTATAATGTCATTAAAAAGAAGTCGGCAAAACTTCTTGGAACAAATTATTTGCACAAAAGCAGAACACATTGCAAGGAATTTTAATTTTAGTATAAAATGCCTAAAGCTTGATAAAATTTCGTTGATGCATTTTTTTGCATAATGAAGCCATACTTCTGTATATTTTTTTATAAAGGCGCTTTTTTTCTAAAATTTAGCAGAGCAGAACAACTCATAACATATGCGCTAAATATGCAAAATACCACAACCTAGCCCATATTAACATATAGATTCAACTCATCTCCCCGCACACACACACAATAAATTAGATTGATTAGATCAATCATTTGCAAATTAAACTCACCGATTGCCAAGAAGCTGTTTCCTGAAAATGTCATTGCAAGATAATTTGATCGCTTTCTCGGGAGAAATGAGCAAAAGATTCGGCTTAATACCTGAAACCAAATTAAGTTAGATCATACAAAGAATATGCCGTAGGCGATGGTGTACAATAAACTATGTCACAATTAACATTACACAAAAAAATTACTACGAAAGGATCGCATTTTGCATTCGATAGACAAAAATGTTAAGATGATCATAAATTTTTGGAAAATACGCTCTGAAAACTAGTTCCTGATTTATTTTGGAGTTATTTGTTTCACATACCCCTGTAGAAAGATACGAGTCCTCCCGAGGAGTAAATTTTGCGGAAGCAGTCTCGGATACCCTGATAGGAGGTAGGATGCAATTGCAGGTTGGTCTTCACCAGATCCAGAGGAAAAGTAGTCGCCACGCCTATTCAACACACTAAGGCATTGAAAATCGGACCGATCACTTCATCAGCAGACGCTAAACACTTGGATTAAATAAGAATACAGGGTCACCCAAAACTGCGTTTTATGTCCAAAAAAACAGAAGAAACCAATATTTTACACAGCTTCCACTTGCGATGCAACAAACACATGAAAAACATAAGTAATAAAAGAGAAAAAAGTTACGAAAAATAAAAAACAAGGTCTATTAAAATTTTAAATTTCTCGATATTTCTCAATTAAAACTCATTCCAGTCAAAAATCTTAGAAATTTGAATATTAAATTAGCAACGGAACAAAACTTAAGGCCCACCTAAAACTACAATAAACAATACTTGCACTTGCAATTAAAATGAAAGTTGCTTTGCACACAAAAAACGGCAATGTAGAAAATAAGACGACAACCTTTGAGCAGACACCAGTTGAGCCATACAAAAATGATTTTACGACCTTTTTTAAATCGTTTAAGTTCCCCACTGCACTTGCAGTTGCATTGAAAGTTGCTTACAGCTCAAACAAAACCTAGATAAAGGAAACTTAGCAGACAAAATTTGAGCAGAATAACGCAAGTAAATCCGACAATTCAATTTTAACCAATTTTTTTTGTCAATTGCATACAAACTAAACAAAAAACAAGGCCCGGTCGAAACGCGAGGCCAATTGAGAAGATGTTAAGGATCAATATTACTGAAAAGATTTGCAAAAAGAACAGAATGAAGAGAAGAAATTAGCCGAAAAAATGGTTGTCATAAAAAAATTTTGAGCTATTAAGTTTTAAAATTTTTTACGAAACACAAAAGCATTAAGATATACTTTACCGTCAAAACTACGCAACATAATTTGACTAAGCTAAAATAATGTCAGCCAAAACCGTCAAAGGGAAAAAAATATCACAAATTGCAGAACTTTCAATTTTAGTTAAAAAAAAGCCTGTGCTTTGGAACGTAGGTACAAAAAACGTACCAGATAATACAAACTGCATTAAAAAAAGAGAAAATGAGCCGACAAAAACTAGGACGAAAACCACGAATGCGAAAAAAAAATCTTTTTCAAGAATTTTTTTTGAAAGAAAAGCTTTACCTGAAACGAACTTCCCCTAATTAGTACCTAAATTGTGGTAGTTTTATTTAAATTTTCAAGAAATTGAGCCTGTCAGCAATCTGCAGTAGTGAAATTTACCACTGATACTTAAATCGACCATTCTGTGGGAAGTTATTTACGGGAAAAATGTCTAGTACCCTATTGCAATACTCTTGCTTACCACAAGGGTAATAACTTGTGTGAACAAGATATATCATTCCCGAATTGTCAACCATGCGTCTTCCTTTTAACTTTCACCAATGCATTTTCACACTTTCTTAAGCTTCATTCACATTTGTGCTGATGGAAGGTACGGGTAAAGAGGTAAAATAGGTCTGGTAAAAGGATTTGAATTGCTAGGCCAACCCAGACTACTAGCATACAATTAACGCCCTGGTATCCAAAAAAAACTACAGGTAATCGTATTCGCCATCTTTTACCTCAAATAATTAAGACAAGATCAGTTAAAAATTCTGACATAAAAACTAAAACCTATTTATTGCCAGGCTGAACTTTATTTGCATTCTTTTGATTAATAGGAGCAGGGGCGGATTTAAGGGGGAGGGGGTATTATTTGATCACATCCATTTTCGAAACACCAACCCTAAAATTTTTCTTAAGACGCCAATAAAGCTTATTTTGAAGGAGAGCGTTAAAAAACGCATTTCAAAATTTTCCAAAAAGTGCCCAAAAACGACATTGACAAAAAAAATTTTCAAAAATTTGCCCGATGCGCTAATTTTTTTTGGCAAAATAGGGTTTATGTACTGTTCTGGGTGCACTAGCAAAATTTTTGAAAATCCGCAATTCAAAAACTGTAAAACTTCAATGTAAATAACCATACTCTGCATATGAATTCTGAGAAACGCAATAACCTCTTATTACCAGCTATTCTTCCCAAGAGGTTTCGCCAAAAAATATTATTTCAGACGCGCTCGAAACCCTTTGGTGCAATCTAAAAATACTCACCTAAGACACCGGCTGCGGCTCCATTGATCACCTTCACATGCAAGTCACTAAACATGATAGTTGTTACTTGAGAAGTAAGAAAGCAAATCCACTTAACACTTGTACACCAAATGCGGTTTAATATAACAAATAACATATACTATTAAAAAAAACAGATATCTAACATTAAAGTCAAAGTCAAAGATTACAATCAAGTGATGATGAAATTTAGTGGGTGTCATAACGCGTGTAAATTCACTTTTTGAGCTGACTTAAATTTAAACTAGCGTTTAACACACCTCCGGTGCTTCGAAATTTTTCGACAACTCAAGAAAAACCGCATATATTGGAAACAACATCTGCAAACTTTAAGTGTACTCTACTCTGACTGCACCCTATTACAGAGGGTTGGTAATTTTTAATTCCCATTTTAAAAGCGTCATCTCGAAAACTTATGGGCCTCTGGAGAAATTTGGAGGCCAGATTTGCAACCACTGAGAGTCCCTGAGAGCACCCTACTATAGAGTTAGGAATTTGAGTGAGGGATTTGAGCAGTCATATTTGGAGGCAAGACTCGCAATCCTTGATAGTTCTCTGACAGTACCCAACTAAAGGGCTGGAAATTTCAGATTTTGTGAAAAATTTCAAAAATCGTCTTATCTCGTTAACTAAAACGATTCGGGCATTCAAAATTGGAGGCCAAATTCGCAACCCCTAATTCGATATTGGGCTGCTTAATTTAAACTCCGTAAAATAACCACTAAAATCAAATTGCAAAATCGAAAAAAAAATTCTTAACCATTGCAATATACGATATAGCTTAAACATGCAAAAATAATACGTTGAAAAAGCTTAAGCATGGCGAGATAGTGAAGCCCGCATTTAAATATATAATAGATAGACTAGCGTGTACCGCACCTCCGGTGCTTCAAATTTTCAACTCAAAACACCATTCTTTGAGTGTACTCTGACAGCACCCAATTACAGGGTTCGTAATTAAAAATTTTGCTATGTTTTTTCAAGTTTATTAAACAAACTTTGAAGAACCATAGAATTTTGTGAAGTTTTATATAAGTTCTTCGAAAAATTTAAAATGAACTGAGAAACGTCACATCTGGGAAACTGATAGCAATTAAGCAGTCGCATTTGGACGCAAGATTTGCAACTCCTGAGAGTACCCTTACAGTACCCAACTACAACGTTAGGAAATTCAAATTTTGATAAGTTTCACTAAAAGAGGTATTTTTTTTTGAAAACCATTAAAAAAATTCTTATTTCGAAAACTACAAAAATTTGAGCAGTCTTTTCTGAGGGGAATATTCGCATTCTTTGAAAGTACACAACTACAGTCTTGGAAATTTCACTTCAACGAATTATTTTGTAATTTGAGTTTTCTGAAAATTTCTTTAAAAAATCACAAAAATCGTCTATCTCTTAAACAAAAATGATTTGAGCATTCTTAAATGTAAGCAGAATTTGCAACCCCTGATATTACTCTGACAGTCCCCCAACTATGGGTTAAAAACTTCAAAATTTGAAAAAAAAATTAACTTAATTTTCATGAAAATTTTTTTGAAAAAAATCACAAAAAACGTAATATCTGGAAAACTGCAAGATTTTGAGCAGTCCCATTCAGAGGCAAGATTTGCAAACCCCGGATAGTACTCTCAAAGATTCCAATAACAGGATTGATGTCTTCAAAGTTTTGGAACTTGACATTTAAGTTTTTTTGAAAATTTCGGAGAAAATAAAAAAAAACGTCATATCTCGAAAACTACAAAGATTTGAGCAGTCATTTTGGGAGGCAAAAATTGCAACTCCTGAGAGTACCCTAACAGAGCCTCACTACAGAGATGGCAATTTCAAGTTTTGTGAAATTTTCTGTCTAAATTTTCTGAAAAATTTTGAAAAAAAAACGTCATATCTCGAAAACTACAAGGATTCGAGCAGCCATAATGAAAGGCAAGACTCGCAACCCCTGAGAGTAAACTGGCAGCACCCAACTACAGGGTACGGATTTTACAAATTGAGAAATTTTTTAAATTTAATTATTTTTAGAAATTTTTGAAACATCTCGAAAATTGCCTATCTCGTAAAGTACAAGGATTTGGTTATTCATATATGGAGGCCAGAATCGCAAAGCCTGGGAAAACTCTGACAACATACCACTTTCAGGTTGCTTATTTCAAACTTGACGAAATAAACACTGAATTTAAACACTGGAAAATCGAAAAAAAACCTTAACCATTGCAATATACGATATAGCTGAAACGTGAAAAAATTCATTTGTTAAACATACAAAACTAATACGTTGAAAAAGCTTAAACATGGCGAGAGAGTGAATCCCGCATTTAAATATAAAATATTAGATAATAGATAGATAATTGATGAAAGTTAAAAAACGGGTAGACAGACATAATCAAATTAGGCCTCGAAAAAGCAGGTATACAGACAGACAGACTTAAATAGGCCTCGAAAAAGATACTGAAAAATTAATGACCTTGCGAAAAACTAATTGAAAAATTTTCTTAAGCATTGCAAGATATGATATAGCTTAAACATGAAAAAATTCTTTCGTTAAACATGCAAAATTATTATGCTTAAACATGGGAGATAGCTGTCACTCGCATTTAAATATAGTATAGATAGATATAGATAGATAGATAATAGATTTAAGTTGACAACTAAAAAAATCCACAGTTAAAGGTTCAATCAAAAAGAACATTATGAAACGTATTTGAGATAACTTTTTAGAACAAACAATGACACAGCAGCAAAAATATGACCGATAACGCTACTGGGAAAAACTGAATGAGTAAAATTTTGAGTCTACAAACAAAACTTCTTAAGTGACGCACGCCAATTATGATGCATTAGCAGTACCAGTCAATTTGCTAAAAAAATTAATTTACTAACTAACATGCCCCAATTTATGCAGCAGTCTATGGAGCAGTAATAACATGAAAAAATCAAATGTAACAAAAAAAATTAATTTTGTGAAAATCACCCCCCTCAGCAATGGCTGTACTTAATAATCCTCAGCAATGGCTGTATTTAATAATTGGTTATTGGTCAAAATGAACACTTTCGAAAAGAACACAATTTATGGCAACAATCTTTGCGACTTAGGTTGGAAAAAAAGATAGTTCATACTATAACACAAGCATTGCTTGTGTAAACACATTTTCTCAATTATAACATAACACTTATAAAAACTGCATAACACTTATAAAAAAGTTAGTGGATAAAAATATAATAACTTTAAAAATGGCATGAAAAATATTTGAAAACTGACGAAAAAACTAAATCTAAAAACATAGCCAATCGAAGATTGGAAAAGAGTAATGAACGCAAAAAAAAACCCGACTTTGTTGAAAAAAACTCTCAACTTCGAATTTCAAAAAAAAAATGATGCCCATTGAGCTCTTTGAATTTCTAGAACGATTTATGATGGGCACTTTTTTGATAAACCTAACCCAACTTAAGAAAACTGGATCAACTGGTAAAGTATTTATTCTGCTGAAAATCTATAAATTAAATTCCATTTTCGAAACTAAAAATTGTTCACAATTTTTTGAAGAGTGCTATTTCCGTCCCTTTAAACAGATAAATTTCAATTGAACTCAAAATGCCTATATATATCTAAACAGATTCATTAATGCATCAATATGTATGAATGCACATCTGTGCTCATTAGAGACTTTTGCAGACTTTTGCCTTAAAAAAAAAAACAAAAAAATCAGCAAAACCTATATAAGAGTCTTCACTACGTTCATTACTCTTAAACGTATGTCTCGAATAATGATCTATTTTGGGGCAGTACAACAGTGCCGTAAAAAATAAGTTCAACAGTGCCGAAAATGAAAACTTTGTTCAACAGTGCCGAAAACTTTAAATTTCAACATAATAGCGGCAATTAGAAATTTAACGGCGAACGTTTACAATTTTGAAAGACACTTTAAGATTTTGAGCAAGAAAATTTGCAACTTAGAAGTTTTGGCGCCAAAAAAAATGTTTAACTTGCAGTTGCAGACATTTTGGAGCCAAAATTGGAGTGATTTGTTCATTAGCGTCAGTAATTTCCCGATCTTTAGAACATGAGTTAAATGATTCTGAAATTTTTCCGACTTTTTCGGCACTGTTCTACTTCGGCACTGTTGAATGCCCCCGCAATTGTGCGTGAATACTGTTTTGCTGTGGAGCAAAACCGATAAAAAAAATACAAAAACTTCGGAGCTAATTGTTTGTGCAGCAAAAATTAGGAAGCTGTGCTTGAGGAACTGTTGTTTGTTTAACATGCGGCATACATTAAAATGGGTGCTAGGAATTTTAGCAGACCGGTTTTTTAGCAGACCAATCTTTTAGCAGACTCAGAGCAATTATAAAGTCAGATAACTGCAAACGCGGCATTGGCGATTAGCGCGACCGCTTGCACCACTGCGCTTCAATTCAACACGAGTGTTATTGTACGCGTAAATCTTTGATATGCCGCTAATTTAGACAGTTGTGTTTTTGAAGTTGTTAGTTTTGTTGACAAATCTTGAGATAATTGTCTTAATTGGGGAAGCTTGGCCCCAGACTGAGCGTCTTTTCGAGTCTTTCATCAATAATCCATCACTTTATTACGTTGGTCTGCTATAAAGGCAGATTTTTCACTTATTGAAGCTTTATGCTAAAAGATTGGTCTGCTAAACGATCGATACCCATTCAATTGGCCAATTTTGTCTTTTCATTTTAAGTCAATCTGAATAAAACTACTCGGTGTATTGAGCTCAGTACAAATAGTATTCCAATAATTTTCGGCACTGTTGAACCTTATTTTATTTTTGACACTGTTGTACTGCCCCGCATTCACAAACAAAATATTAATTGAGCGTTGCCACGCATACAATAGCAAAAATAAACACTAACAAGACTGCTCGTATCAGGGCAAAGCCCTGAATGTTCCGACTGCCTTTTAAGGTTTATGGGGCAGTAATAACATTAAAAAGTCAAATGAAATAAAACAAAATGAAATTTTTTTTCTTCTAAAATTTAATTTTTTTTTTAAAATCATCCCCCACGCGCCATGTAAAGTACGAAAGGATAGATTTCGCTCCTTGTAACAAATCAATTATGGCAAATAAGCTTCTTTCAACCAATTTGGAACGATTTCTAAGACGAATTAACTCTCCGCTTACGCGTTAATAGCGCGAAATATATCGCGCGTTAATTGTCCCAAATTGGCCAAAATGGCAATCTTCAAACCCCCATACCTAAAAAATGATCACAGGTGAAATATCTTTTCAAATTTGAGCTCAAGGCAACAATACCTTTCGAATGATGTTAAAAAATTTTGTCAAAAGTGGCTAGTTAAAAAGTCGAAATTTGTCTGAAGAAAAAAAAACCCACCCCGAGCACAAATATTCCGTTACTTTCGTATCGAAAGTCGGAACAATAAAAAAACGAGAAAGGTCAGAAAAAATCAATACTGCTAAGAACTTATTTCCCTGATGTTTTTAAGATAACAACACGTTTGAATTTGCGCCATTTGCGAACTTTGAGATTATCGGAAAGAGAATCCAAAACACTCGCTTGAGAAATCAAACTGCTGAAGCACCTATATGAGTGTGAACAAAACTCACTAAGCTTCTAAAAAAACAATGGAAAAAATTGGAACTAACTTACTAAAAAGAGCAAAATTCATAGAAAACAGCTGTCTTCAAACTTTGAACAAATCTTTATCAAATTTGAAATTTTAGGTGACTTAGTCAAATTTCTGATTGAAAACAAGCTTTTGCATGCAAAAATTTTCCGTCATCTGTAGGAATATAAAAACGCATTTGCTCTTTTTAATTAGCTTTGTATGTTCTATCTTTTTGCTCTTTTCACTGCATTGAGCGAAACTTTTTGTTTCCTGAGACGCATTTTAAATAAAAAACGCACTTGCCAGCAAACAAATTACACACCACGAAATTTAAAAAAAGTAGTTTATGGCAGGTTGAACTCATGTAACTTTTAAAGCGGCCTGAAAGACTAGAAGCTAACCAAAATAATTGGAAGCTAAACTTTCAAATTGAAGCTAACCAAAATAGACCAGTTATCAGGCTTCCTGTAACACTTGACTCAAAAGAAAAGCAAGAGTGGATCGAAGCAAAAACATTAAACAACATAATACGAATTCCATACAAAACTTCGAGGTTTTTCTCATGAACTCATCTTGAGTTTAGCAATTCCAGAAAAATTTGCTCTATAAAATCAAACTTGGATAAAATCAAATAAAACTAAGCAAACTGTCACAAAAAATTGCAAAAACTTGCTTGTATGAGACACGTTGAAAAAAAATCTTCTCTGCCACAATACAACTTTACGCTTCCTGACTTGGAAAGAAGCAACATGATTACAAATACTAATCAAAATCAAAACAAATTAAATTGTTTAAAGCAAGCTGAGAAAAACCTTATGGTTTTTCTGATGAACGCCTCAAAATCTTTTTCGCTTCCTGAAAGACTTGACCTATAAAATCAAACTTGGATGGAAGCAGACAACACTACAGCAATAATCATTAGAACCAATTGCAGAAACTTGCATGTAAGAGGCACGTCGAGAAAAATAAATAACTTCTCTAACGCATGCCTCAAAAATACTTTATGCTTCCTGAAAGACTTGGTTTAAAATAAAACAAACTTGGATGGAAGCAACACTACGCCAATTATCATTAGAACCAATTGCAGAAACTTGCATGAAAGAGGCACGTCGAGAAAAACAATTATCTTCTCTAACGCATGCCTCAAAAATACTTTATGCTTCCTGAAAGACTTGGTTTTAAGATAAAACAAACTTGGATGGAAGCAACACTACGCCAATTATCATTAGAACCAATTGCAGAAACTTGCATGAAAGAGGCACGTCGAGAAAAACAATTATCTTCTCTAACGCATGCATCAAAAAAACTTTATGCTTCCTGAAGGCTTGGTTGGTTGTTTGAGGCAAACTGAAATAGAAACCTTGGAGTTTTTCGGATGAACGCCTCAAAACTATTAACGCTTCTTGAAAGAATCGACCCACAACGCCAAAGTTGGATAAAAGCAATTAAATGCAAATTCTAATATAATAACCGTTTATTTAACCATGAAAAAACCCGAAGATTAAAATTGCTGTTTTCGCTGCATTCACCGAGGCTTTCGAACAGGTCAAAGACAAACGAATTTCTTTTTCAAGTACCGCAAATGTAAAAAATGACGATGCAAAATTCAGGCTAAGATATCCAGACTATTCAGCCAGACAATTCAGTTCAGATACAACTTTAGTTCAACTGAAATTTGATTAGAGGGTTAAGCCAGCGGTTAAAAATCAAATAGAAGCAGGCCTATAGTCATAAGTGCCGGTAAGTACATAAAATAGTTAGCCCCGATTTTCTCTGCCAATGCCACAGGTACCGAATTCCAGCGCAGCGAACTATAGTGTGTTTAATCGCCATCTCCCTCGCTCACTAGTGATTTTCACTAATGAAACTTATGTTCAAATAGCCTGATTATTTCAAAAGTAAATGACAATTTGGTATTAAAAACATTCATACTCCAATTATCGTTTAGCAGATTTAGAAAAAAAATCATAGACACCGACGCGAAATCGCACACAACACATTTGAAAAACTACCCGTACCAAAAACAATTATTTCAAAAGGTTTGAGTTGACCACCACACCATAGTACATGCATGGCTAAGCACACATTCTATCGTTTAAAAAAAACCACAAATAAAGCAGATAGAACAGTGCAATTAAATTGCCAATGCTATGCAGCAAAAACGTCATGAAAAGAGCGCTTTTAATGGCTATCTGGGTTTTGAAAAAAAAAACATTTCGTAATACAACACTACAGTGCTGATTTAAATTAACCGGACAAAACGAGCTAAGCTTGAAATTTAAAACGTGTTTTTCTCAAATTGGGTTGAGTTTAAGTGAAAGCTTAAGAAGACAAAACTTGCTTAAAATTTTAGCAGAATTATCATGATGTAATTTATTTTGCGAAATTCAGGCCCAAAAATTTACCCCAAAAATGGGTCATTTTGGCTTTTCTTAGTTAATCAAAAATTACGCCAAAATTACCCAGTCGATCACAGACATAATTACATCAAAGTGAGCCCCTTACGTAGCCCAACAAACTTTAAGAAGATTAAATTCTCCAAAACATTGTATAAGTTACTTATTTTTGTTTGAGAGACAAAAAAGGTCGTTTTTACTATATAAAATACCAACATTTTATTTAAAAACAATTTTAAAATGTTCAGCGACCTAACAAATTTGAGCCTCACACACTGATAAGTCACGGATGCTTAAAATCCCCAATAACTAGCCACCAATATGCAGCTACGTATACTAATTAATTGCCAATTCGATGTAGCAAAAGTAGCATCAAACAAAAAAAAAGATACAATTTAGCATGTAAAAAATCGCAAATCATAAAACCAAATTATATATAAGTTATGCATTTCAAAAAATTGCGAGATATATCGAGATTTTAATATTGTTATGTTGTTTCAAACAAATAGCCTTCTTCGGTTCACTTGATGAATTAAAAATGCATCAACTGTGTAAACTTATAACTATTCGAATGTCAAAGCACATGCTATCAATAGGCTGTAAAGGTGCAACTAAATGCCAAAGGTGCAACAAAACATCAGAATATCTTATTGTCAATTCGATGCAGCAAACTCGACGCAGCAAATAATGTTGCTTTCAGTCGCAACAAAAGTCGCAACAATATTTGCGAATTAGGTTGGAAAAAAAAGAAAGTTCGTACTATAACACATTGCTTCGCAGGTGTAATTGTAATCAAACGATTTCAAGAACTTGTCGGCGAATATGGCCTGCTAAATATTAGACCTAAGCTTTTGAAAATAAAACAACGCAAAACAACGTGAAAGTTACTTGCTAAAATACTTTTTTTTTTCGAAAAATCCACTTAAAACAATTAAAGCGCTAAAACTAGCAAGCTACAAGGAATTTTGAGACCAAATTTGCAACCGCTGGGAGAACTTTGAGAGCACCCCCATCATAAGACTGTTTATTTTATTTTTTGTGAAACGGACAACTTCCGCGAAAAACTCCAATAGATATCTGATGAAAACCGGATATGAGCTTGGAAAAATGCACTCAACTGTTCGTATGGATAAAAAGACAAACTCATTATTTGTATAGAAAACTTTAAAGCGTTGACTTCCGTAAACCTTAGGTGCCAATATATTTGCATTTGAACATGTCAACATAGAGACTGCTCAAACATGCGTCAAGTGAAAGGCCTGTTAAATAATGTATAGATAGATAATCCATTTGACAATAATAATTCTAGCCTTGAAATAAAAAGTATTTATTTAATTTTAAAATATTCACACATTTGGCCATAAATCTCTGGTCAAAGTTGCAATTTATCCCAACTTTCGATTGGTTAAACCTCTCTTGAGTATGGTTTTCGTTAACCAAACCCCCCATAAAATGGCTTGAACATTCCGTCCATAGAGCATTTGGCGTTACGCTTAAATAATAGATAGATAACTTTTCATCAAAATTCAAAATGAGCATGACCTGTAGAAGTGTATTCACTACTTTCAATGACAGAGACTTTCATCGAAATCCGAATTAATTAAAACTAACCTCATTGTGACTTTTCTGCAGGAGATAACTGCACAAAGAATAATAAGATATTGCACCGTTGATAAATCAAATAAACTTTCAGAAGTCAGTCCAAGTTTTCTGTCTTCAGTTGATCATTGTGCCAAATTATGATTTCTACACAATATTCCGTTTTCGGTGGTCCAAAGGGGGTCGGAAAAGTTCTCCTTCCAGCTGTATAATGAGGTAAGACTTTGAAGTGGTCGCTTGGGGAAATATCCGAAGCACACCCTGGTGGGTATATGCTCACGAATTTGAGATTTCTTCCAAATTATCTGAAAACCAATAAGTCAATTTGCATAACCGCTACCATCAAAGGAATCATTATGTACCTGGATTCTAACTTTGGAACTGAACACGCCCAAAACAAATTCAAATACAAGTTGAAGAAAAAGAGAAAGTTAGTAATGGTAAATTGCATCGCCCATCAAATGTCATGTCCCGAACACGTAATTTACACTTTATTTTACCTTTGCTTCAAAATGCAAAGGCATAAAGAATGATTATTATCGACAATTCAACAGGCAGACAACACAAAGAATTGGCGTGTTTCCTGATGCGGAACTTACCGCATTCAATTGAACGGTATTCAAGTTTTCTTTTGTGATGCACAGCGTAGCACAAAATTGATCATTTTTGAGTCTCTAGTTCCTATACGGATTAGCTTCCTTATCAAATTTGACATGTTTTCAGGGATAAAACAGAATGTTCAGGGATAAAACAGAATTTTCATTGTGGTACTCTCATTTCGTTTCGTAGACATATACGGTTTAATATTTCTCTACAGGGAGCGTTACAAAGTGCCTTCCGAAGAGGCATCATTCAACATCAATCTAGTACGCGTACGCAACAAGGAAGCTAATCTAGACAGATACCGCGTCAAAATGAAAAAGGTTCAATAGAAGGTAAAAAGTCCATTAATAAGGTCAGAAGTAAGTTAGTACATTATGGAAAAAGATGCACCCATATTCATCAAAATAAAGAGGATTAGGTAAGGTTAAGCAAGCACCAAACAAGGGTCATTTCCATTCCAACCGAGTCATGCTCAGCACTAGCAGTTAGATTACAAATTTATCAAAACTCAAGTGACATTCAGCAAAAAAAATCGAAATTATAAATAGGATATTTACATTTCCAAATTATGCAACCGCTACCTTACAACACATTGACATTTTTGCAAACATTGGAATTTCAGTCCATTGGAGTAACTGGCTGTTACCCCTTTTTCAAGCTAATGTAAGCATAATTATTATGTAGACAAAACAGCTGATGTGCTTATTCATGTTAGTCAAAAACTTGGCATCATTATTCCATCATTATTATTTCAATTAGTAGATACAAATTGGACGATTAATTCGCCCATTTAAAAAAAATCAAGTCGTTTCACAGCAAAGAAGAAGCGCAACTGTCGAGTATGGACTCAATTTGCGCCATAGTTGACTCAACTTCTTCGGGTTTGACTGCTATTTGGGCCTGAGCATTAGCTCCTTTCCCACCTCCCTTGCACGAAATTCCGCCCTTCGAAAGCGAATCCATCCAGGTGTCGGCAGTGATTTTAACATGGAAGGCCTAAAAACCAATCCTTCAATTATAAAGAATAGCAGATTTTTGAACAAGTAGTACATAATGATCCGACCACAGTTAAATTTGCAAATACTAATGAAAAATGAACAAAATATCTTTTTCAAACTTTTTCTCATTTTCTTCATTTTTTATATTGAGAGTGTGGCTAATGAATATGCAGTAAAAAGACTACATATGGCATTATTAACAAATAACTTTTAAAATAAGAGAGACTTTTTAAATAATAGAGCTTAAAATCAACCCATAAGAAGAGTGATCTTCATCGTTGATTCGCCATCAAGAGAAAATCTTCAAACTGGTTTTTCTCGGCACAGGGGCGAAGCATAAAACAGGGCGATGAAACAGGAAAACAAAACAATTTTTAAAAATCTGATTGAAATCTCATTCGAAAAATTTGAGACATATAAAAAATAAATGGATCAATAAAAATATATTAAATATATGGAAAAATTACGAAAACTTAATAAGCACCTTCAGCCAGAACCTTAAAAAATTAAAAAAGAAAAAAGTAGAATTTTTACGATGAACATCAACTTAAGGCCCAGATTAACGCCATTGAACAGATTCATTTTGGATCTTCATGAAAAGCTTGGCAAATAGATGACAGAACTTCAGCAACAACCAAGGAACGGCCAATAAATTTTTACTAAACAAACCTATTCTACCCAAAAGATACTTAGAAAAAAATACCTCATCAACTCGATGGAATAACGAAAGTTTAGAACAAGGCTTGATGTCAAAGATCAAGCATTTCAAAAATAGAGCCAACAGACAGTTGGAAACGAGTAAAAAATCTGAGTGAAAAAAATATGGACTTAAATCTCTTAAAACTGAACGACTTATGGTTGACACTGACTTGATAAACTTACATCAATTTGCAAAACGTGGATCAATAGATAAAATTTTTATTCCGCTGGGAAATTTGAAGTCCATCACATTTTTCTTGACCTTAACACTTTTGCCGTTCGATAGTGGGTTTGCCTTCTTTTTAACAAAGGAAAAGAACTGGACTTGAAAAGAAATTAAAAGTCAAACGTCGAAAATACTCAACAGAGCGATAACAAAATTTAAGATTTAAACTGAAAAAAAAAAACCTTCATCGACTTTAAATCAAACCAATAGCAAAACACCCGATAAAAACCCGTTAGATAAAAACCATAAACTGACTTTGCTTAAAATCCAAAAGGTCAGATCAAAATGCAGACTTAATTTGGCAGAGCAGGAACGTTGTTTGCACAACTTGGGCGAACAGTTTAGCTAAGTAAATTTAGAGTACGTATATGCAAAAAAAATAACTCAATTCAGAGTAGAACGAACAAAAAAACTTAATTGAGCTACAGTATTGAAAAAACAATCGCAAAACCGCTAACATCAATAATTTCATTGGTGAATTTGGAGAAAAACCGCAAAAAGCTAGTGTTAGTTATATAAGCTTGTTATAAGATTTTATAAGATTTTTATATAAGCTTGTGGTAACCTAACGTAAACAAGACTTCTCGTATCTGGGCGAGGCCCTGAATGTTCCGACTGCCTTTCAAAGTCTATGGAGCAGTAACATGGAAAATGTAATAAAATAAAAAAAATGTTTTTTTTTTCTCAATTTGAGATTTTTTTGTGAATATATATCATCCCACACGCCATATGAAGTACAAAGTGATAGATTTCGCTCCTAGTAACAAAACAATTATGGCAAATAAGCTTCCTTCAACCAATCAACCAATTTGGAACGATTTCTGAGGCGGATTAAATCTCCGCTAACGCGTTATTAGCGCGAACTATATCGCGCGTTAATTGTCCCAAATTGGCCATAAAGGCAATCTTTAAACCCCATAACTTTACGAAAAATGATCACAGGTGAAATATCTTTTCAAATTTAAGCTCAGGACAACAAACCTTTCGAATGATATAAACGGCTAGTTTAAGTTGCCGTCCTTTAAAAAGTAAATATAAGCTTTTAAGAAAATCGAAGGTGAAACCGCGAAAACGTTAACGAACCTGAACAAATATTATTTCGTGGAGAACGAAAAAACATCATAACGACCAATATACGAGTCTTAGCTACATTCATCGACTCTTAAACACAGAAAAAAAAACACAAAAAAGCAATCAGTGAACACAACGGCATACATAAGCTGGGGAAATATCCCACTTTTTCATCAGCCAAAAATACTGATGGTACCCGATTACAAATCACGTGCTAGACGCTTAAGTGTTAAACTCATGCAAATCTGACTGAAAGAGCATCACTTTCATTTGATTTTTACAAAAATAATTTGAGGTACAAAAAACCAATTAATTGGAATCAGACAGACATTAAATTGCAATGCATTTTCTGTATTGCAAAATTATCAACTTTTAACAACTCGCACCAATCCCCCAGTTCCGCTTTAACTACAATTTGGAATGGAAATATTCATTGAGAAAAATGTTTTACCTTCGGCACACTAATCAAGCATTTGATGATTTTCTTCTCGGGTTGATTGGAGAGCATGACGATCGGCTTATCACTGGTTTGTGCAACTTTGTTCATTGTCTAAATCAAACCAAGAATAATTAGTCTAGATTGAAAACTGCTGTACAAAAATGGACAGAATATTAAAAAATATATTAAAGGGTAATTAAATGAACTAACCAAATGTCAACGCCTCCCTTCCTTAGAAATTACAAAGGGTTGTTTAAGGCAATCTAATAAAAAAATCTAGAGGTTTTTTTCTGATGAACGCCTCAATATTTTTTACGCTTCCTGAAAGACTTGACCTATAAAATCAAACTTGGATGGAAGCAGACGACACTGCGCTAATAATCATTAGAACCAATTGCAGATACTTGCATGTAAGAGGCAAGTCGAGAAAAATAATTAACTTCTCTAACGCATGCCTCAAAAATACTTTATGCTTCCTGAAAGGCTTGGTTTAAAAAAAAACTTGGATGGATCCAACACATGCCAATTATTATTATAACCAATTGCAGAAACTTGCATGTAAGAGGCACTTCAAAGAAAAATAATTATTTTTTCTAACACATGTCTCAAAAATACTTTATGCTTCCTGAAAGGCTTGGTTTAAAATAAAACAAACTTGGATGGAAGCAACACGCCAATTATCATTAGAACCAATTACAGAAACTGGCATGAAAGAGGCACGTCGAGAAAAATAATTATTTTCTCTAACGCATGCCTCAAAAATACTTTATGCTTCCTGAAAGGCTTGGCTTAAAATAAAACAAACTTGGATGGAAGCAACACGCCAATTATCATTAGAACAAATTGCAGATACTTGCATGTAAGGGGCACTTCAGAGAAAAATAAAAATTTTTTCTAACACATACCTCAAAAATACTTTATGCTTCCTGAAAGGCTTGGTTTAAAATAAAACAAACTTGGATGGTAGCAACACGCCAATTATCATTAGAACCAATTGCAGAGACTTGCATGTAAGGGGCACTTCAGAGAAAAATAATTATCTTTCTAACACATGCCTCAAATATACTTTATGCTTCCTGAAAGGCTTGGTTTAAAATAAAACAAACTTGTTGGAAGCAACACATGCCAATTATCATTAGAACCAATAGCAGAAACTGGCATGAAAGAGGCACGTCGAGAAAAAAAATTATCTTCTCTAAGGCATGCCTCAAAAATACTTTATGCTTCCTGAAAGGCTTGGTTTAAAAAAAAACTTGGATGGATCCAACACATGCCAATTATCATTAGAACCAATTGCAGAAACTTGCAACTAAGGGGCACTCCAGAGAAAAATTATTATTATTTTTCCAACACATGCCTCAAAAATACTTCATGCTCCCTGAAATGCTTGGTTTAAAAAAAAACTTGGATGGAAGCAACACGCCAATTATCATTAGAACCAATTGCAGAGACTTGCGTGTGAGGGGCACTTCAGAGAAAAATAATTATCTTTTCTAACACATGCCTCAAAAATACTTTATGCTTCCTGAAAGGCTTGGTTTAAAATAAAACAAAATTGGATGGAAGCAACACATGCCAATTATCATTAGAACCAATTGCAGAAACTTGCATGTAAGAAGCACTTCAGAGAAAAATAATTATCTTTTAAAACACATGCCTCAAAATTACTTTATGCTTCCTGAAAGGCCTAAATTGAAATAAAACAAACTTGGATGGAAGCAACACACGCCAATTATCATTAGAAACAATTGCAGAAACTGGCATGAAAGAGGCACATCGAGAAAAAAACTTATATTCTCTAACGCATGCCTCAAAAATACTTTATGCTTCCTGAAAGGCTTGGTTTAAAATAAAACAAACTTGGATGGAAGCAACACATGCCAATTATCATTAGAACCAATTGCAGAAACTGGCATGAAAGAGGCACGTCGAGAAAAAAAAATATTTTCTCTAACGCATGCCTCAAAAACACTTTATGCTTCCTGAAAGGCTTGGTTTAAAAAAAAAACTTGGATGGATTCAACACATGCCAATTATCATTAGAACTAATTGCAGAAACTTGCATGTAAGGGGCACTTCAGAGAAAAATGATTATTTTTTCTAACACATGCCTCAAAAATACTTAAACCTTCCTGAAAGGCTTGGTTTAAAATAAAACAAACTTGGATGGAAGCAATACGCCAATTATCATTAGAACCAATTGCAGAGACTTGTCATGTAAGGGGTACTTCAGAGAAAAATAATTATCTTTTCTAACACATGCCTCAAAAACACTTTATGCTTCCTGAAAGGCTTGGTTTAAAATAAAACAAAATTGGATGGAAGCAACACATGCCAATTATCATTAGAACCAATTGCAGAGACTTGTCATGTAAGGGGTACTTCAGAGAAAAATAATTATCTTTTCTAACACATGCCTCAAAAACACTTTATGCTTCCTGAAAGGTTTGGTTTAAAATAAAACAAACTTGGATGGAAGCAACACATGCCAACTATCATTAGAACCAATTGTAGAAACTGGCATGAAAGAGGCACGTCGAGAAAAATAATTATCTTCTCTAACGCATGCCTCGAAAATACTTTATGCTTCCTGAAAGGCTTGGTTTAAAAAAAACTTGGATGGATCCAACACATGCCAATTATCATTAAAAACAATTGCAATAACTTGCATGTAAGGGGCACTTCAGAGAAAAATAATTATTTTTTCTAACACAAGCCTCAAAGAAACTTTATGCTTCCTGAAAGGCTTGGTTTAAAAAAAAACTTGGATGGAAGCAACACGCCAATTATCATTAGAACCAATTGCAGAGTTTTGCATGTGAGGGGCACTTCAGAGAAAAATAATTATCTTTTCTAACAAATGCCTCAAAAATACTTTATGCTTCCTGAAAGGCTTGGTTTAAAAAAACTTGGATGGATCCAACACATGCCAATTATCATTAGAACCAATTGCAGAAACTTGCATCTAAGGGGCACTCCAGAGAAAAATAATTATTTTTGTAACACATGCCTCAAAAATACTTCATGCTTGCTGAAAGGCTTGGTTTAAAATAAAACAAACTTGGATGGAAGCAACACGCCAATTATCATTAGAACCAATTGCAGAGACTTGCATGTAAGGGGCACTTCAGAGAAAAACAATTATCTTTTCTAACACATGCCTCAAAAATACTTTATGCTTCCTGAAAGGCTTGGTTTAAAATAAAACAAACTTGGATGGAAGCAACACATGCCAATTATCATTAGAACCAATTGGAGAAACTGGCATGAAAGAGGCACGTCGAGAAAAATAATTATCTTCTCTAACGCATGCCTCAAAAATACTTTATGCTTCCTGAAAGGCTTCGTTTAAAAAAACTTGGATGGATCCAACACATGCCAATTATCAGTAGAACCAATTCCAGAAAGTTGCATCTAAGGGGCACTCCAGAGAAAAAATAAATATTTTTCTAACACATGCCTCAAAAATACTTTATGCTTCCTGAAAGGCTTGGTTTAAAATAAAACAAAATTGGATGGAAGCAACACATGCCAATTATCATTAGAACCAATTGCAGAAACTTGCATGTAAGAAGCACTTCAGAGAAAAATAATTATCTTTTCTGACACATGCCTCAAAAATACTTTCTGCTTCCTGAAAGGCTTGGTTTAAAATAAAACAAACTTGGATGGAAGCAACACACGCCAATTATCATTAGAACAAATTGCAGAAACTTGCATGTAAAAAGCACTTCAGAGAAAAATAATTATCTTTTATAACACATGCCTCAAAATTACTTTATGCTTCCTGAAAGACTTAAATTGAAACAAAACAACTTTGGATGAAAGCAACACGCCAATTATCATTAGAAACAATTGCATAAACTGGCATGAAAGAGACACATCGAGAAAAAAAACTTATATTCTCTGACGCATGCCTCAAAAATACTTTATGCTTCCTGAAAGGCTTGGTTTAAAATAAAACAAACTTGGATGGAAGCAACACATGCCAATTATCATTAGAACCAATTGAAGAAACTGACATGAAACAGGCACGTCGAGAAAAAAATTATTTTCTCTAACGCATGCCTCAAAAATACTTTATGCTTCCTGAAAGGCTTGGTTTAAAAAAAACTTGGATGGATCCAACACATGCCAATTATCATTAGAACTAATTCCAGAAACTTGCATGTAAGGGGCACTTCAGAGAAAAATGATTATTTTTTCTAACACATGCCTTAAAAATACTTTAAGCTTCCTGAAAGGCTTGGTTTAAAATAAAACAAACTTGGATGGAAGCAACACGCCAATTATCATTAGAACCAATTGCAGAGACTTGTCATGTAAGGGGCACTTCAGAGAAAAATTATTATCTTTTTTAACACATGCCTCAAAAACACTTTATGCTTCCTGAAAGGCTTGGTTTAAAATAAAACAAAATTGGATGGAAGCAACACATGCCAATTATCATTAGAACCAATTGCAGAAACTGGCATGAAACAGGCACGTCGAGAAAAAAATTATTTTCTCTAACGCATGCCACAAAAATACTTTATGCTTCCTGAAAGGCTTGGTTTAAAAAAAACTTGGATGGATCCAACACATGCCAATTATCATTAGAACTAATTGCAGAAACTTGCATGTAAGGGGCACTTCAGAGAAAAATGATTATTTTTTCTAACACATGACTTAAAAATACTTTAAGCTTCCTGAAAGGCTTGGTTTAAAATAAAACAAACTTGGATGGAAGCAACACGCCAATTATCATTAGAACCAATTGCAGAGACTTGTCATGTAAGGGGCACTTCAGAGAAAAATTATTATCTTTTTTAACACATGCCTCAAAAACACTATGCTTCCTGAAAGGCTTGGTTTAAAATAAAACAAAATTGGATGGAAGCAACACATGCCAATTATCATTAGAACCAATTGGAGAAACTGGCATGAAAGAGGCACGTCGAGAAAAATAATTATCTTCTCTAACGCATGCCTCAAAAATACTTTATGCTTCCTGAAAGGCTTCGTTTAAAAAAACTTGGATGGATCCAACACATGCCAATTATCAGTAGAACCAATTCCAGAAAGTTGCATCTAAGGGGCACTCTAGAGAAAAAATAAATATTTTTCTAACACATGCCTCAAAAAGACTTTATGCTTCCTGAAAGGCTTGGTTTAAAATAAAACAAAATTGGATGGAAGCAACACATGCCAATTATCATTAGAACCAATTGAAGAAACTGACATGAAACAGGCACGTCGAGAAAAAAATTATTTTCTCTAACGCATGCCTCAAAAATACTTTATGCTTCCTGAAAGGCTTGGTTTAAAAAAAACTTGGATGGATCCAACACATGCCAATTATCATTAGAACTAATTGCAGAAACTTGCTTGTAAGGGGCACTTCAGAGAAAAATGATTATTTTTTCTAACACATGCCTTAAAAATACTTTAAGCTTCCTGAAAGGCTTGGTTTAAAATAAAACAAACTTGGATGGAAGCAACACGCCAATTATCATTAGAACCAATTGCAGAGACTTGTCATGTAAGGGGCACTTCAGAGAAAAATTATTATCTTTTTTAACACATGCCTCAAAAACACTTTATGCTTCCTGAAAGGCTTGGTTTAAAATAAAACAAAATTGGATGGAAGCAACACATGCCAATTATCATTAGAACCAATTGCAGAAACTGGCATGAAACAGGCACGTCGAGAAAAAAATTATTTTCTCTAACGCATGCCTCAAAAATACTTTATGCTTCCTGAAAGGCTTGGTTTAAAAAAAACTTGGATGGATCCAACACATGCCAATTATCATTAGAACTAATTGCAGAAACTTGCATGTGAGGGGGAACTCAGAGAAAAATGATTATTTTTTCTAACACATGCCTTAAAAATACTTTAAGCTTCCTGAAAGGCTTGGTTTAAAATAAAACAAACTTGGATGGAAGCAACACGCCAATTATCATTAGAACCAATTGCAGAGACTTGTCATGTAAGGGGCACTTCAGAGAAAAATTATTATCTTTTTTAACACATGCCTCAAAAACACTTTATGCTTCCTGAAAGGCTTGGTTTAAAATAAAACAAAATTGGATGGAAGCAACACATGCCAATTATCATTAGAACCAATTGAAGAAACTGACATGAAACAGGCACGTCGAGAAAAAAATTATTTTCTCTAACGCATGCCTCAAAAATACTTTATGCTTCCTGAAAGGCTTGGTTTAAAAAAATTTGGATGGATCCAACACATGCCAATTATCATTAGAACTAATTGCAGAAACTTGCATGTAAGGGGCACTTCAGAGAAAAATGATTATTTTTTCTAACACATGCCTTAAAAATACTTTAAGCTTCCTGAAAGGCTTGGTTTAAAATAAAACAAACTTGGATGGAAGCAACACGCCAATTATCATTAGAACCAATTGCAGAGACTTGTCATGTAAGGGGCACTTCAGAGAAAAATTATTATCTTTTTTAACACATGCCTCAAAAACACTTTATGCTTCCTGAAAGGCTTGGTTTAAAATAAAACAAAATTGGATGGAAGCAACACATGCCAATTATCATTAGAACCAATTGCAGAAACTGGCATGAAACAGGCACGTCGAGAAAAAAATTATTTTCTCTAACGCATGCCTCAAAAATACTTTATGCTTCCTGAAAGGCTTGGTTTAAAAAAAACTTGGATGGATCCAACACATGCCAATTATCATTATAACTAATTGCAGAAACTTGCATGTAAGGGGCACTTCAGAGAAAAATGATTATTTTTTCTAACACATGCCTTAAAAATACTTTAAGCTTCCTGAAAGGCTTGGTTTAAAATAAAACAAACTTGGATGGAAGCAACACGCCAATTATCATTAGAACCAATTGCAGAGACTTGTCATGTAAGGGGCACTTCAGAGAAAAATTATTATCTTTTTTAACACATGCCTCAAAAACACTTTATGCTTCCTGAAAGGCTTGGTTTAAAATAAAACAAAATTGGATGGAAGCAACACATGCCAATTATCATTAGAACCAATTGCAGAAACTGGCATGAAACAGGCACGTCGAGAAAAAAATTATTTGCTCTAACGCATGCCTCAAAAATACTTTATGCTTACTGAAAGGCTTGGTTTAAAAAAAACTTGGATGGATCCAACACATGCCAATTATCATTAGAACTAATTGCAGAAACTTGCATGTAAGGGGCACTTCAGAGAAAAATGATTATTTTTTCTAACACATGCCTTAAAAATACTTTAAGCTTCCTGAAAGGCTTGGTTTAAAATAAAACAAACTTGGATGGAAGCAACACGCCAATTATCATTAGAACCAATTGCAGAGACTTGTCATGTAAGGGGCACTTCAGAGAAAAATTATTATCTTTTTTAACACATGCCTCAAAAACACTTTATGCTTCCTGAAAGGCTTGGTTTAAAATAAAACAAAATTGGATGGAGGCAACACATGCCAATTATCATTAGAACCAATTGCAGAAACTGGCATGAAACAGGCACGTCGAGAAAAAAATTATTTTCTCTAACGCATGCCTCAAAAATACTTTATGCTTCCTGAAAGGCTTGGTTTAAAAAAAACTTGGATGGATCCAACACATGCCAATTATCATTAGAACTAATTGCAGAAACTTGCATGTAAGGGGCACTTCAGAGAAAAATGATTATTTTTTCTAACACATGCCTTAAAAATACTTTAAGCTTCCTGAAAGGCTTGGTTTAAAATAAAACAAACTTGGATGGAAGCAACACGCCAATTATCATTAGAACCAATTGCAGAGACTTGTCATGTAAGGGGCACTTCAGAGAAAAATTATTATCTTTTTTAACACATGCCTCAAAAACACTTTATGCTTCCTGAAAGGCTTGGTTTAAAATAAAACAAAATTGGATGGAAGCAACACATGCCAATTATCATTAGAACCAATTGCAGAAACTGGCATGAAACAGGCACGTCGAGAAAAAAATTATTTTCTCTAACGCATGCCTCAAAAATACTTTATGCTTCCTGAAAGGCTTGGTTTAAAAAAAACTTGGATGGATCCAACACATGCCAATTATCATTAGAACTAATTGCAGAAACTTGCATGTAAGGGGCACTTCAGAGAAAAATGATTATCTTTTCTAACACATGCCTCAAAAACACTTTATGCTTCCTGAAAGGCTTGGTTTAAAATAAAACAAAATTGGATGGAAGCAACACATGCCAATTATCATTAGAACCAATTGCAAAAACTTGCATGTAAGAAGCATTTCAGAGAAAAATAATTATCTTTTCTAATACATGCCTCAAAAATACTTTATGCTTCCTGAAAGGCTTGGTTTAAAATAAAACAAAATTGGATGGAAGCAACACATGCCAATTATCATTAGAACCAATTGCAGAAACTTGCATGTAAGAAGCACTTCAGAGAAAAATAATTATCTTTTCTGACACATGCCTCAAAAATACTTTCTGCTTCCTGAAAGGCTTGGTTTAAAATAAAACAAACTTGGATGGAAGCAACACATGCCAATTATCATTAGAACCAATTGGAGAAACTGGCATGAAAGAGGCACGTCGAGAAAAATAATTATCTTCTCTGACGCATGCCTCAAAAATACTTTATGCTTCCTGAAAGGCTTCGTTTAAAAAAACTTGGATGGATCCAACACATGCCAATTATCAGTAGAACCAATTCCAGAAACTTGCATCTAAGGGGCACTCCAGAGAAAAATAAATATTTTTCTAACACATGCCTCAAAAATACTTTATGCTTCCTGAAAGGCTTGGTTTAAAATAAAACAAAATTGGATGGAAGCAACACATGCCAATTATCATTAGAACCAATTGCAGAAACTTGCATGTAAGAAGCACTTCAGAGAAAAATAATTATCTTTTCTGACACATGCCTCAAAAATACTTTCTGCTTCCTGAAAGGCTTGGTTTAAAATAAAACAAACTTGGATGGAAGCAACACACGCCAATTATCATTAGAACAAATTGCAGAAACTTGCATGTAAAAAGCACTTCAGAGCAAAATAATTATCTTTTATAACACATGCCTCAAAATTACTTTATGCTTCCTGAAAGACTTAAATTGAAACAAAACAACTTTGGATGGAAGCAACACGCCAATTATCATTAGAAACAATTGCAGAAACTGGCATGAAAGAGACACATCGAGAAAAAAAACTTATATTCTCTGACGCATGCCTCAAAAATACTTTATGCTTCCTGAAAGGCTTGGTTTAAAATAAAACAAACTTGGATGGAAGCAACACATGCCAATAATCATTAGAACCAATTGAAGAAACTGACATGAAACAGGCACGTCGAGAAAAAAATTATTTTCTCTAACGCATGCCTCAAAAATACTTTATGCTTCCTGAAAGGCTTGGTTTAAAAAAAACTTGGATGGATCCAACACATGCCAATTATCATTAGAACTAATTGCAGAAACTTGCATGTAAGGGGCACTTCAGAGAAAAATGATTATTTTTTCTAACACATGCCTTAAAAATACTTTAAGCTTCCTGAAAGGCTTGGTTTAAAATAAAACAAACTTGGATGGAAGCAACACGCCAATTATCATTAGAACCAATTGCAGAGACTTGTCATGTAAGGGGCACTTCAGAGAAAAATTATTATCTTTTTTAACACATGCCTCAAAAACACTTTATGCTTCCTGAAAGGCTTGGTTTAAAATAAAACAAAATTGGATGGAAGCAACACATGCCAATTATCATTAGAACCAATTGCAGAAACTAGCATGAAACAGGCACATCGAGAAAAAAATTATTTTCTCTAACGCATGCCTCAAAAATACTTTATGCTTCCTGAAAGGCTTGGTTTAAAAAAAACTTGGATGGATCCAACACATGCCAATTATCATTAGAACCAATTGCAAAAACTTGCATGTAAGAAGCATTTCAGAGAAAAATAATTATCTTTTCTAACACATGCCTCAAAAATACTTTATGCTTCCTGAAAGGCTTGGTTTAAAATAAAACAAAATTGGATGGAAGCAACACATGCCAATTATCATTAGAACCAATTGCAGAAACTTGCATGTAAGAAGCACTTCAGAGAAAAATAATTATCTTTTCTGACACATGCCTCAAAAATACTTTCTGCTTCCTGAAAGGCTTGGTTTAAAATAAAACAAACTTGGATGGAAGCAACCCACGCCAATTATCATTAGAACAAATTGCAGAAACTTGCATGTAAAAAGCACTTCAGAGAAAAATAATTATCTTTTATAACACATGCCTCAAAATTACTTTATGCTTCCTGAAAGACTTAAATTGAAATAAAACAACTTTGGATGGAAGCAACACACGCCAATTATCATTAGAAACAATTGCAGAAACTGGCATGAAAGAGACACATCGAGAAAAAAACTTATGTTCTCTAACGCATGCCTCAAAAATACTTTATGCTTCCTGAAAGGCTTGTTTTAAAATAAAACAAACCTGGATGGAAGCAACACATACCAATTATCATTAGAACCAATTGCAGAAACTGGCATGAAAGAGGCACGTCGAGAAAAAAATTATTTTCTCTAACGCATGCCTCAAAAATACTTTATGCTTCCTGAAAGGCTTGGTTTAAAAAAAACTTGGATGGATCCAACACATGCTAATTATCATTAGAACTAATTGCAGAAACTTGCATGTAAGGGGCACTTCAAGAGAAAAATGATTATTTTTTCTAACACATGCCTCAAAAATACTTTAAGCTTCCTGAAAGGCTTGGTTTAAAATAAAGCAAACTTGGATGGAAGCAACACGCCAATTATCATTAGAACCAATTGCAGAGACTTGTCATGTAAGGGGCACTTCAGAGAAAAATTATTATCTTTTTTAACACATGCCTCAAAAACACTTTATGCTTCCTGAAAGGCTTGGTTTAAAATAAAACAAAATTGGATGGAAGCAACACATGCCAATTATCATTAGAACCAATTGCAAAAACTTGCATGTAAGAAGCACTCCAGAGAAAAATAATTATCTTTTCTAACACATGCCTCAAAAATACTTTATGCTTCCTGAAAGGCTTGGTTTAAAATAAAACAAAATTGGATAGAAGCAACACATGCCAATTATCATTAGAACCAATTGCAGAAACTTGCATGTAAGAAGCACTTCAGAGAAAAATAATTATCTTTTCTGACACATGCCTCAAAAATACTTTCTGCTTCCTGAAAGGCTTGGTTTAAAATAAAACAAACTTGGATGGAAGCAACACACGCCAATTATCATTAGAACAAATTGCAGAAACTTGCATGTAAAAAGCACTTCAGAGAAAAATAATTATCTTTTATAGCACATGCCTCAAAATTACTTTATGCTTCCTGAAAGACTTAAATTGAAATAAAACAACTTTGGATGGAAGCAACACATGCCAATTATCATTAGAAACAATTGCAGAAACTGGCATGAAAGAGACACATCGAGAAAAAAACTTATGTTCTCTAACGCATGCCTCAAAAAAACTTTATGCTTCCTGAAAGGCTTGGTTTAAAATAAAACAAAATTGGATGGAAGCAACACATGCCAATTATCATTAGAACCAATTGCAGAAACTTGCATGTAAGAAGCACTTCAGAGAAAAATAATTATCTTTTCTGACACATGCCTCAAAAATACTTTCTGCTTCCTGAAAGGCTTGGTTTAAAATAAAACAAACTTGGATGGAAGCAACACATGCCAATTATCATTAGAACAAATTGCAGAAACTTGCATGTAAAAAGCACTTCAGAGAAAAATAATTATCTTTTATAACACATGCCTCAAAATTACTTTATGCTTCCTGAAAGACTTAAATTGAAATAAAACAACTTTGGATGGAAGCAACACACGCCAATTATCATTAGAAACAATTGCAGAAACTGGCATGAAAGAGACACATCGAGAAAAAAACTTATGTTCTCTAACGCATGCCTCAAAAATACTTTATGCTTCCTGAAAGGCTTGTTTTAAAATAAAACAAACCTGGATGGAAGCAACACATACCAATTATCATTAGAACCAATTGCAGAAACTGGCATGAAAGAGGCACGTCGAGAAAAAAATTATTTTCTCTAACGCATGCCTCAAAAATACTTTATGCTTCCTGAAAGGCTTGGTTTAAAAAAAACTTGGATGGATCCAACACATGCTAATTATCATTAGAACTAATTGCAGAAACTTGCATGTAAGGGGCACTTCAAGAGAAAAATGATTATTTTTTCTAACACATGCCTCAAAAATACTTTAAGCTTCCTGAAAGGCTTGGTTTAAAATAAAGCAAACTTGGATGGAAGCAACACGCCAATTATCATTAGAACCAATTGCAGAGACTTGTCATGTAAGGGGCACTTCAGAGAAAAATTATTATCTTTTTTAACACATGCCTCAAAAACACTTTATGCTTCCTGAAAGGCTTGGTTTAAAATAAAACAAAATTGGATGGAAGCAACACATGCCAATTATCATTAGAACCAATTGCAAAAACTTGCATGTAAGAAGCACTCCAGAGAAAAATAATTATCTTTTCTAACACATGCCTCAAAAATACTTTATGCTTCCTGAAAGGCTTGGTTTAAAATAAAACAAAATTGGATAGAAGCAACACATGCCAATTATCATTAGAACCAATTGCAGAAACTTGCATGTAAGAAGCACTTCAGAGAAAAATAATTATCTTTTCTGACACATGCCTCAAAAATACTTTCTGCTTCCTGAAAGGCTTGGTTTAAAATAAAACAAACTTGGATGGAAGCAACACACGCCAATTATCATTAGAACAAATTGCAGAAACTTGCATGTAAAAAGCACTTCAGAGAAAAATAATTATCTTTTATAGCACATGCCTCAAAATTACTTTATGCTTCCTGAAAGACTTAAATTGAAATAAAACAACTTTGGATGGAAGCAACACATGCCAATTATCATTAGAAACAATTGCAGAAACTGGCATGAAAGAGACACATCGAGAAAAAAACTTATGTTCTCTAACGCATGCCTCAAAAAAACTTTATGCTTCCTGAAAGGCTTGGTTTAAAATAAAACAAACTTGGATGGAAGCAACACATACCAATTATCATTAGAACCAATTGCAGAAACTGGCATGAAAGAGGCACAACGAGAAAAAAATTATTTTCTCTAACGCATGCCTCAAAAATACTTTATGCTTCCTGAAAGGCTTGGTTTAAAAAAAACTTGGATGGATCCAACACATGCCAATTATCATTAGAACTAATTGCAGAAACTTGCATGTAAGGGGCACTTCAAGAGAAAAATGATTAATTTTTCTAACACATGCCTGAAAAATACTTTAAGCTTCCTGAAAGGCTTGGTTTAAAATAAAACAAACTTGGATGGAAGCAACACGCTAATTACCATTAGAACCAATTGCAGAGACTTGTCATGTAAGGGGCACTTCAGAGAAAAATTATTATCTTTTTTAACACATGCCTCAAAAACACTTCATGCTTCCTGAAAGGCTTGGTTTAAAATAAAACCAAAAATTGGATGGAAGCAACACATGCCAATTATCATTAGAACCAATTGCAAAAACTTGCATGTAAGAAGCACTTCAGAGAAAAAAAATTATCTTCTCTAACACATGCCTCAAAAAAACTTTCTGCTTCCTGAAAGGCTTGGTTTAAAATAAAACAAACTTGAATGGAAGCAACATGCCAATTATCATTAGAACCAATTGCAGACACTTGCATGTAAGGGGCACTTCAGAGAAAAATAATTATCTTTTCTAACACATGCCTCAAAAATACTTTATGCTTCCTGAAAGGCTTGGTTTAAAATAAAACAAACTTGGATGGAAGCAACACATGTCAATTATCATTTGAACCAATTGTAGAAACTGGCATGAAAGAGGCACGTCGAGAATAATAATTATCTTATCTAACGCATGCCTCGAAAATACTTTATGCTTCCTGAAAAGCTTGGTTTAAAAAAAAACTTGGATGGAAGCAACACATGCCAATTATCATTAGAACCAATTGCAGAAACTTGCATGAAAGAAGCACTTCAGAGAAAAATAATTATCTTTTCTAACATGCCTCAAAAATACTTTCTGCTTCCTGAAAGGCTTGGTTTAAAATAAAAACAAACTTGGATGGAAGCAACACTACGCCAATTATCAATAGAACCAATTGCAGAAACTTGCATGAACGAGGCACGTCGAGAAAAACAATTATCTTCTCTAACGCATGTCTCAAAAATACTTTATGCTTCCTGAAAGACTTGGTTTAAAATAAAACAAATTTGGATGGAAGCAACACTACGCCAATTATCATTAGAACCAATTGCAGAAACTTGCATGTAAGAAGCACTTCAGAGAAAAATAATTATATTTTCTAACACATGCCTCAAAAATACTTTATGCTTCCTGAAAGGCTTGGTTTAAAATAAAACAAAATTGGATGGAAGCAACACATGCCAATTATCATTAGAACCAATTGCAGAAACTTGCATGTAAGAAGCACTTCAGAGAAAAATAATTATCTTTTCTGACACATGCCTCAAAAATACTTTATGCTTCCTGAAAGGCTTAGTTTAAAATAAAACAAACTTGGATGGAAGCAAAAAATATTAGACGAAATCCATAAAACTTGGTTGGTTGTTTAAGGCAAACTGAAATAGAAACCTTAGAGTTTTTCGGATGAACGCCTCAAAACTATTAACGCTTCTTGAAAGAATCGACTCACAACGCCAAATTTGGATAAAAGCAATTAAAATGCGAATTCTAATATTATAACCGTTTATTTAACCATGAAAAAATCCGAAGACTAAAACTGCTGTTTTCGCTGCATTCACCGAGGCTTTCGAACAGATCAAAGACAAACGAATTTCTTTTTCAAGTACTGCAAATACAAAAAGTTACGATGCAAAATTCAGGCTAAGATTTCCGGACTATTCAGCCAGACAATTCAGTTCAGATACAACTTTAGTTCTACTGAAATTTGATTAGAGGGTTAAGCCAGCGGTTAAAAATCAAAGAGAAGCAGGCCTATAGTCATAAGTGCCGGTAAGTACATAAAATAGTTAGCCCCGATTTTCTCTGCCAATGCCACAGGTACCGAATTTCAGCGCAGCGAACTATAGTGGGTTTTATCGCCATCTCCCTCGCTCACTAGTGATTTTCACTAATGAAACTTATGTTCAAATAGCCTGATTATTTCAAAAGTAAATGGCAGTTTGGTATTAAAAACATTGATACTCCAATTATCGTTTAGCAGATTTAGAAAAAAAATCATAGACACCGACGCGAAATCGCACACAACACATTTGAAAAACTACCGGTACCAAAAAAACAATTATTTCAAAAGGTTTGAGTTGACCACCACACCACAGTGCATGGCTAAGCACACATTCTATCGTTTTAAAAATAAAACCACAAATAAAGCAGATAGAACAGTGCAATTAAACTGCCAATGCTATGCAGCAAAAACGTCATGAAAAGAGCGCTTTTAATGGCGATCTGAGTTTTGAAAAAAAAACATTTCGTAATACAACACTACAGTGCTGATTTAAATTAACCGGACAAAACGAGCTAAGCTTGAAACTAAAAACGTGTTTTTCTCAAATTGGGTTGAGTTTAGGTGAAAGCGTATGAAGACAAAACTTGCTTAAAATTTAAGCAGAATTAATATGATGTAATTTATTTTGCGAAATTCGGGCCCAAAAATGGGTCATTTTGGCTTTTCTTAGTTAATCAATGTGTTAACTTAATCCTAATCGAATGTCAAATCACATAAGATACGCTGTATGAGGAACGATACAACAAAAAATACCAATTCAATATCTATCATATGCCTCAGAATTACTTGCTTCCTGAAACGCTTTGTTCAAAGTAAACGATCTTACATGAAAACAAAAAATATTAAACCATAAGAGCTGCTTATTGAAAAGCTTGGTTCAAAGTAAACAATCTTGGATGAAAGCCAAATATTAAACCGAAACAGAAAACAATTATTTAAGCTGAGTTTTTCTGATGAACTCTTCAAAACATTTTATGTTCCCTGAAAGACTTGACTCAAAAACAAAATTGGATGAAAGCAAATATATATCGAAACAAAACAGAGAAGAAAATTTTCTGATGAACACCTCAAAACCATTTATGTTCCCTGAAAGACTTGACTTACAAAGTCAAACTTGGATGGAAGCAAACTATAATTAACCAGATCAGTCAGCAACTGTTTAAGGCAAGTTGAGAAAAATCTAAGGAATTTTCTGATGAACACCTCAAAACCATTTATGCTCCCTGAAAGATTTGACTTACAAATTCAAACTTGGATGTAAGCAAATTATAATTAACCAGATCAGTCGGGCAACTGTTTAAGGCAAGATGAGAAAAACCTAATGAAATTGCTGATGAACATCTCAATACACTTTATGCTCCCTGAAAGACTTGACTTACAAAGTCAAAATTGGATGAAAGCAAATATATATCAAATCAAAACAGAAAAGAAATGTTAAAAGCAATTTGAGAAAAAACTTAAATGTTTCTGATGAACACTTAAGGCCATTTATGCTCCCTAAAACACGTGATTTACAAAGTCAAACTTGGATGGAAGCAAATTCAACTTAGCCAGAACATAAAACAATCGTTTAAGGCAAGTTGAGAAAAACCTAAAGAGTTTTCTGATGAACACCTCAAAACATTTTATGCTCCCTGAAAGACTTGACTCACAAAGTCAAAATTGGATGAAAAAAAATATATATCAAACAAAACAGAAAAGAATTGTTAAAAGCAACTTGAGAAAAAACTAACATTTTTCTGATGAACACCTCAAAACCATTTATGCTCCCTGAAAGACTTGACTTACAAAGTCAAACTTGGATGGAAGCAAATTATAATTAACCAGATCAGTCAGCAACTGTTTAAGGCAAGTTGAGAAAAACCTAATGAATTTTCTGATGAACACCTCAAAACATTTTATGCTCCCTGAAAGACTTGACTTACAAAGTCAAACTTGGATGGAAGCAAATTATAAATAACCAGATCAGTCAGCAACTATTTGAGGCAAGTTGAGAAAAACCTAATGAATTTTCTGATGAACACCTCAAAACATTTTATGCTCATTGAAAGATGGAAGCAAATTATAATTAACCAGATCAGTAAGCAACTGTTTAAGGCAAGTTGAGAGAAACCTAATGAAATTGCTGATGAACACCTCAATACACTTTATGCTCCCTGAAAGACTTGACTTACAAAGTCAAACTTGGATGGAAGCAAATTATCATTAGCCAGATCAGTGAGCAACTGTTTAAAGCAAGTTGAGAAAAACCTAAAGAATTTTCTGATGAACACCTCAAAACATTTTATAATCCCTGAAAGACTTGACTCGCAAAGTCAAAATTGGATGAAAGCAAATATATATCAAATCAAAACAAAAGAAATGTTAAAAGCAATTTGAGAAAAAACTTAAACGTTTGTGATGAACACTTAAAGCCATTTATGCTCCCTAAAACACGTGATTTATAAAGTCAAACTTGGATGGAAGCAAATTATACTTAACCAGAACATAAAACAATCATTTAAGGCAAGTTGAGAAAAACCTGAAAGACTTGACTTACAAAGTCAAACTTGGATGTAAGCAAATTATAATTAACCAGATCAGTCGGGCAACTGCTTAAGTCAAGATATGAGAAAAACCTAATGGAATTGCTGATGAACACCTCAATACACTTTATGCTCCCTGAAAGACTTGACTTACAAAGTCGAAATTGGATGAAAGCGAATATATATCAAAACAAAACAAAAAAGAATTGTTAAAAGCAACTTGAGAAAAAACTAACATTTTTCTGATGAACACCTCAAAACATTTTATGCTCCCTGAAAGACTTGACTCGCAAAGTCAAAATTGGATGAAAGCAAATATATATCAAATCAAAACAGAAAAGAAATGTTAAAAGCAATTTGAGAAAAAACTAAAACGTTTGTGATGAACACTTAAAGCCATTTATGCTCCCTAAAACACGTGATTTATAAAGTCAAACTTGGATGGAAGCAAATTGTACTTAACCAGAACATAAAAAAATCATTTATGGCAAGTTGAGAAAAACCTGAAAGACTTGACTTACAAAGTCAAACTTGGATGTAAGCAAATTTTAATTAACCAGATCAGTCGGGCAACTGTTTAAGTCAAGATATGAGAAAAACCTAATGGAATTGCTGATGAACGCCTCAATACAATTTATGCTCCCTGAAAGACTTGACTTACAAAGTCGAAATTGGATGAAAGCGAATATATATCAAAACAAAACAAAAAAGAATTGTTAAAAGCAACTTGAGAAAAAACTAACATTTTTCTGATGAACACCTCAAAACATTTTATGCTCCCTGAAAGACTTGACTCGCAAAGTCAAAATTGGATGAAAGCAAATATATATCAAATCAAAACAGAAAAGAAATGTTAAAAGCAATTTGAGAAAAAACTAAAACGTTTGTGATGAACACTTAAAGCCATTTATGCTCCCTAAAACACGTGATTTATAAAATCAAACTTGGATGGAAGCAAATTATACTTAACCAGAACATAAAACAATCATTTAAGGCAAGTTGAGAAAAACCTGAAAGACTTGACTTACAAAGTCAAACTTGGATGTAAGCAAATTATAATTAACCAGATCAGTCGGGCAACTGTTTAAGGCAAGTTGAGAAAAACCTAAGGAATTTTCTGATGAACACCTCAAAACCATTTATGCTCCCTGAAAGACTTGACTTACAAAGTCAAACTTGGATGAAAGCGAATATATATCAAAACAAAACAGAAAAGAATTGTTAAAAGCAACTTGAGAAAAAACTAACATTTTTCTGATGAACACCTCAATACACTTTATGCTCCCTGAAAGACTTGATTTACAAAGTCAAACTTGGATGGAAGCAAATTATCATTAGCCAGATCAGTAAGCAACTGTTTAAAGCAAGTTGAGAAAAACCTAAATAATTTTCTGATGAATACCTCAAAACATTTTATGCTCCCTGAAAGACTTGACTCGCAAACTCGAAATTGGATGAAAGCAAATATATATCAAACTAAAACAGAAAAGAAATGTTAAAAGCAATTTGAGAAAAAACTAACATTTTTCTGATGAACACCTCAAAACCATTTATGCTCCCTAAAACACGTGATTTACAAAGTCAAACTTGGATGGAAGCAAATTATACTTAACCAGAACATAAAACAATCGTTTAAGGCAAGTTGAGAAAAACCTGAAATACTTGACTTTCAAAGTCAAACTTGGATGTAAGCAAATTATAATTAACCAGATCAGTCAGCAACTGTTTAAGGCAAGTTGAGAAAAATCTAATGAATTTTCTGATGAACACCTCAAAACATTTTATGCTCCCTGAAAGACTTGACTTACAAAGTCAAACTTGGATGGAAGCAAATTATAATTAACCAGATCAGTCAGCAACTATTTAAGGCAAGTTGAGAAAAACCTAATGAATTTTCTGATGAACACCTCAAACATTTTATGCTCCCTAAAAGACTTGACTCACAAAGTCAAAATTGGATGAAAGAAAATATTTATCAAACAAAACAGAAAAGAATTGTTAAAAGCAACTTGAGAAAAAACTAACATTTTTTTGATGAACACCTCAAAACCATTTATGCTCCCTGAAAGACTTGACTTACAATGTCAAACTTGGATGGAAGCAAATTATAATTAACCAGATCAGTCAGCAACTGTTTAAGGCAAGTTGAGAAAAACCTAATGAATTTTCTGATGAACACCTCAAAACATTTTATGCTCCCTGAAAGACTTGACTTACAAAGTCAAACTTGGATGGAAGCAAATTATAATTAACCAGATCAGTCAGCAACTATTTAAGGCAAGTTGAGAAAAACCTAATGAATTTTCTGATGAACACCTCAAAACATTTTATGCTCCCTGAAAGACTTGACTTACAAAGTCAAACTTGGATGGAAGCAAATTATAATTAACCAGATCAGTAAGCAACTGTTTAAGGCAAGTTGAGAAAAACCTGATGAACACCTCAAAACCATTTATGCTCCCTGAAAGACTTGACTTACAAAGTCGAACTTGGATGAAAGCGAATATATATCAAAACAAAACAAAAAAGAATTATTAAAGCAACTTGAGAAAAAACTAACATTTTTCTGATGAACACCTCAAAACCATTTAGGCTCCCTGAAAGACTTGATTTACAAAGTCAAACTTGGATGGAAGCAAATAATCATTAGCCAGATCAGTAAGCAACTGTTTAAAGCAAGTTGAGAAAAACCTAAAGAATTTTCTGATGAACACCTCAAAACATTTTATGCTCCCTGAAAGACTTGACTCGCAAAGTCGAAATTGGATGAAAGCAAATATATATCAAATTAAAACAGAAAAGAAATGTTAAAAACAATTTGAGAAAAAACTAAAATGTTTCTGATAAACACTTAAAGCCATTTATGCTCCCTAAAACACGTGATTTACAAAGTCAAACTTGGATGGAAGCAAATTATACTTAACCAGAACATAAAACAATCATTTAAGGCAAGTTGAGAAAACCCCAAAGAGTTTTCTGATGAGCACTTCAAACATTTTGTGCTCCCTAAAAGACTTGACTCACAAAGTCAAAATTGGATGAAAGAAAATATATATCAAACAAAACAGAAAAGAATTGTTAAAAGCAACTTGAGAAAAAACTAACATTTTTCTGGTGAACACCTCAAAACCATTTATGCTCCCTGAAAGACTTGACTTACAAAGTCAAACTTGGATGGAAGCAAATTATAATTAACCAGATCAGTCAGCAACTGTTTAAGGCAAGTTGAGAAAAACCTAATGAATTTTCTGATGAACACCTCAAAACATTTTATGCTCCCTGAAAGACTTGACTTACAAAGTCAAACTTGGATGGAAGCAAATTATAATTAACCAGATCAGTAAGCAACTGTTTAAGGCAAGTTGAGAAAAACCTAAGGACTTTTCTGATGAACACCTCAAAACCATTTATGCTCCCTGAAAGACTTGACTTACAAAGTCAAACTTGGATGAAAGCGAATATATATCAAAACAAAACAGAAAAGAATTGTTAAAAGCAACTTGAGAAAAAACTAACATTTTTCTGATGAACACCTCAAAACCATTTATGCTCCCTGAAAGACTTGACTTACAAAGTCAAACTTGGATGGAAGCAAATTATAATTAACCACAGTCAGCAACTGTTAAAGGCAAGTTGAGAAAAACCTAATGAATTTTCTGATGAACACCTCAAAACATTTTATGCTCCCTGAAAGACTTGACTTACAAAGTCAAACTTGGATGGAAGCAAATTATAATTAACCAGATCAGTAAGCAACTGTTTAAGGCAAGTTGAGAAAAACCTAAGGAATTTTCTGATGAACACCTCAAAACCATTTATGCTCCCTGAAAGACTTGACTTACAAAGTCAAACTTGGATGAAAGCGAATATATATCAAAACAAAACAGAGAAGAATTGTTAAAAGCAACTTGAGAAAAAACTAAAATTTTTCTGATGAACATCTCAAAACCATTTATGCTTCCTAAAGACTTGACTTACAAAGTCAAGATTGGATGGAAGCAAATTATACTTAGCCAGAACATAAAACAATTTTTTAAAGCAAGTTGAGAAAAACCTAAGCAGTTTTTCTGATGAACCCCTCAAAACAGTTTATGCTACCTGAAAGACTTGACTTACAAAGTCAAACTTGGATGGAAGCAAATTATAATTAACCAGATCAGTAAGCAACTGTTTAAGGCAAGTTGAGAAAAACCTAAGGAATTTTCTGATGAACACCTCAAAACCATTTATGCTCCCTGAAAGACTTGACTTACAAAGTCAAACTTGGATGAAAGCGAATATATATCAAAACAAAACAGAGAAGAATTGTTAAAAGCAACTTGAGAAAAAACTAAAATTTTTCTGATGAACATCTCAAAACCATTTATGCTTCCTAAAGACTTGACTTACAAAGTCAAGATTGGATGGAAGCAAATTATACTTAGCCAGAACATAAAACAATTGTTTAAGGCAAGTTGAGAAAAACCTAAGGAGTTTTTCTGATGAACACCTCAAAACAGTTTATGTTACCTGAAAGACTTGACTTACGAAGTCAAACTTGGATGGAAGCATAATGATGAACATCTCAAAATATTACATGCTACCTGGAAGAACCGATTGCAAAGTCAAACTTGGATGAAAGCAACCATATGAAATCGAAATTTCACAACTTAAACAGAAAACCATTGTTTCAGGCACTCAACTTAACGATTTATCTGATGAACACCTCAAAATATTTTATGGTTACAAAGTCAAACTTGGATGGTAGCAAATTATACTAAGCCAGTTAAAGTAATAACTAATAGTTACAAAACTGGAGGAATGCAAATGTAAAATGAAATTACATGACTGAAACAGAAAACATTTGCCTCATTGAAAACCATTCACTTTAACAAACAAACACATGCACCTGGTTGTCTGGGACAATTAGAAACAGCTGAATCGAACACCACGGACCTCAGTTTTCAACGGATACAAGCAAAAAGTATACATGATTTTCAGGCATATTTTAAGACGACAGACGTGATGGCGAATTGAGAATAACCGAAGAAAAAATATAATCCAGACCTCCGAAACAGTTTATTTCTACTGCTAAATATATTTAGAGCACAAAATGAATCGCAACAAAACTTACTAGACAAAAAAAAACTATTTAAAATAGCAAACGAAGAGATATTTAAAATGAAATCATTTCCTTGCCTTATCATCTGTGGATTCGGGAGTTTTGTGTATCAGGAAACTTTTGTTGGAACTAGCCAGTAGCTCCTTCACTGTTTCGGTTAGGTTAGCTTGTGCTTGTTGAGTGCTTTTCCTCTCTAGTTCTGCCAGTTTTTTCCTTCCGTTAACAACATCTTTCGCTATTTTTCTTTTCACACTTTGCGATATAGTCAATGTATCGATATCCTAAAATATAAACGATTAAACATAGCCGACATACAGCTGGAAAAAGGAAAATGAACGCAAGAAAACAAAAACCACCGAACTGTTTATTGAAAAAAATGAAACATTCGAATTTCATAGAAAGAATATATGCCCTTAAAGGCACTTTGAACTACCACGACTAAGTCATGATTTACACTTTCTTAAAATAAAATTCACATTTTTTAGAACACTGGATCAATTGGTAATAGTTCGCTGGGAAATCTAAAAATAAAAATCCACTTTCGAAAATAAATTGTTCGCGTTTTTCAAAACCTCGACACTTTTGCATGTCGATAAAGGATTTTGCCTTCTTTTTAACGAAGGAAATGAACTGAACTTAAATAAAATCAAAAACCAAACCACAAAAAATATATATTTGAGCGTGACCAAATTTTACTTGCGATATATTAATTATGGGATGAAAGCATCATGACGCTGAAAAATAAGCAGAGAGAACTTCGAAGGATGATATAATTGAAAGAATTAGCGGCATCATAAAGGATTCAACTGATTTTGTTGAACTAGTTGTTAACCCGACAAAACGTCTATATTCTGATTTGATAACGCTTGTTTATCACAAGCGTCAAGACTTTTAGCGGAAAAAAAAGAAAAAATGTAATCCCGACCTATACAGGTGACTTCGCTACACTACGTAAGTACAATGAAACTTACAAAATTCGAGACGAACTTGTCAATTCAACAATTGCACTGCAAATTAAAATGTTGATGCAAAAAAAACTTAATAATTTGATTCTCACCTGCTTAAGTGAAACAAATTCTGAGTCCAGTTGTTTAATCCTCAATAGGTCAGCGCACTCTCCTTCGGGCATCCGGCTGTTGACATCTTTCAATCTCGCTAACAGAGTCTCACCAGTAATCATAGCCTGGAATCATCAATACACAAATCTAACAAAACTCCTAATTTCTATAATCATCGCCGTGTTCCGGGCAGGTGGCGTTTATTCAACTTTAAACACTAACCTCCTTAGCTCGATTCCCTGTGACACCAACAATTCTTCGGATACCTTTCGAAATAGCCTCTTCTGATATCAGAGCAAATTGCTCGATGTGACCAATGTTTTGTACATGCCTAAACACATTTGTAATTTAAACAGCACCGATGACTTCCATAGTACTTGGAATGGACACCGCGACAACCAGCAGCAAACGATAACTAGGAACCTGCGACAACAGGTAACAACTTTTGAGTGGCCTGGTGATGGATGCGCTTCGCCCCAATAACCGCCACGCGTTTTCATAAACTTCGTGCTTGGGCAGCTCGCAACACGCAACAGTCCGAATGCACTAAAACTTGTCTCAATGCGCAGTTGTAACTTATTCCCAGTTGTTAACTGTTCCCAGTTGTGCGAGCACGCTTGCGATGGAAGAAAATAAAACTTACGTTCCTCCGCAGAATTCGACTGAGTTCTGGAAAGCATCCACTTCTCCGTTAGAGCTGACGAGATCATCCACATTAGCTCCCACAGACAGAACTCTGACAGGATCCGGATATGTTTCTCCAAAGATTGCACGCAGGCCCTATCATCAATAGCCAAGTCAAACGCCAGTTACAAAATTAACACCGTATTGCAACCTTTGGTCTTTACGTTTCTCTCGTTTTTCAATTTTTCATTCGTTTTTCGATTTTTCGTTTTTCATTCAATTTTTCATTCTCTAGTTTTAACCACAACCGAAGATAATTTGTTTCTCTTGTTTATTTGATTTTTCATTCTCTAGTTTGTACCACAATCGAAGAAAAGAACAAAGGTTAATATTTAACATCTCTCTCTCTCTCTAAGTCCGGTATCTGATTTTGAAACATATTTCGGCAACTGTTAATGTTTTCACCTGAATAGCTTTGCCCTTAGACAGAGGCACAACTTGGGCGAATACAGGCAGTTTATTGGCGATCAGTTTGTTCACGATCTCCTCCACTTTGGCCACCTGCTCGTCAGTCATGGCTCCCTTGGCAGTGAAGTCGAATCGGAGGTACTCTGGAGCCACTAGGGAGCCCCTCTGGTCCGCATCTTCACTCAACACATTCCTCAGGGCGAAGTTGACCAAGTGAGTGGTGGTGTGATTGTTCATAGTTGGCCGCCTTCGCTCCTACACGTCCAAATCAGCATCAGATACATTGGAAATTCAATACACTTGTTTCACATACAACATACAGTACAGCGCAGCACTCTTTTTGAGAGATACTATTTTTGACTAGAATTAGCAAACGACGACTTTTGAATTTATTTGACGATGAAATTATTTCTAGTTAACATTTTTTCCATCTTCGAAGGAATTATATGGGCCAAAACTTGAACAGATACCTCATCGATTAAAGTTCCCACTTTGTCTCCCACTGCAAATGTTCCAGATTCCACCTGCCCCACATGCAGAACATAGCCTCCGTGCACTTGCACATTAGTGACGTGGAAACTGGCACCCGATCCCTCAACATGGATGATTCCCTGGTCGTATATCTGGCCACCTGACTCCGCATAGAAATTAGTCTTGTCCAGCAAAATGCCACATTCATCTCCTGTTGATACTGACGTGCAGAACTCTTTGTTTTTGATTATACCCAGAACTGTTCCGTCACACGAGGAAAAATCTGGAACAAAAACACATGCAGCTTTATTTCTTTTTAGAAACCGATGTAAAACAGCAACATGTTCAAAGAATTCAAACTGTTGCTATCTTTATTGTTGTTCAAGCTGTTCAAATTTATTTATAATGTTCATATGATAAGAAAATAAAACTGATGGAAACTTAATTTAAATGGGGTCAAAAAATTTGTGCCCAGCATTACTCCTATTCTGCTCTGTAAAACATCGATGTAAATCTATGTGACGATGTCTGCTCCAAAAACAAAATAGAGGTACCGTAGATGCCTTCCAAATTTGATGAATATTGGTATTTGTGAGAATCGTCTGTTTTTGCGACACTCTTCGATTCCAACTCGCTGATTGCATGCACGTCTAATGTAATAGTTTCTCCCACCACTTTTCCTTCGCCTCGGCTGACTATCTAAAGAATAATTGGTGTTCACTGGCATTACAAGTAATTGGGGTTCATTAGCAACGGTGTTCATTATCATAAACAAGTATTCTTCTAGCAGATTTAGATCAGTAGCAGATTTTGGAGGGAGAAAGGACGCCTTTCCCGGGAATTTGAATTCTTGATCGCCCATAGGGGCGGATCTAGGATTTTCTCGAGGAGGGGTGAGGGGTGGGGGGAGGTTTGCGGGCGGCGGATTTTCAAAAAATTTTGAAAAATCTGTCGACCTTTTTATTGTCAATCATACTGCAATTAAGGAGGATTGAAATCATCATTTGTGACGTGGAAGCAGAAAAACCAACCCCATAACTTCCATTTCCGGTCTGAGTTTCAACTATGTTTCAAATAACTCATATACAACATCAAAAAATAAGCAATCACATTTTTTTGACTCATAATTTAAAACCCTCATCTGAGGATTTTTTGGCAAAATTACAGCTTAACACTTTGATATCAAATTCTTCAGCAGATTCCTCAAAGGAAATCAAACTAAAAGTTTTCAATCAATTATATTTCGGCATCAAGGGTCAGACCTTCGCATCAAGCATCACTTAACTGACAAAAAAAGTGAGATATGTACAAAATGAAACGTATCAACCATCGAATAGCTATTTTTTAGAACTCGATTCAACAGTGGAAACAAACGATAGGATTAGAATGGCAAATTTGATAACAAATAATTCACCAGAAAGATCAAATGAAATCGCAGAGCAGCACAATTTTAGCATCATGGATCACACCTTCGCATCAAACATCAGAAACCAATAGAAAACGAAAAAGAAAAATACAGTATAAAAAAGAACTTGAATTATTAACTTAAATCAGACAGCAATTTAGGACGCTTGAAGCCATAAATTACAGCTAAAAAACAATTTCAAACCCTATTACTTTCACTTTGCTCTTAAATACCGAGATTCAACTCGGTCAAAAAAAATGATTTACCACTTTTAACGCAAAGCGATTAAACTAACAAGACAAGAAACAAAAATCAAAAGCCTTATCAATCACACCTTCGAATCACATATCACACTTCAACAAACGAAAAACAGAGCGACATTTAAATCAGACTGCAATTAAGGAGGATTGAATCATAATTGAGGCGTAAAAGCAAAATCACCAACCCCATAACTTGCATTTCAGGTCTGAGATTCAACTATGTTAGAAACTACTGATATGTGACATCAAAACTGATATTTGACTCATAATTCAAAACACTCATCTTAAGACACTTTGGTAAAATTACAACTTACCACTTTGATATCAACTTTTAAAGCAGATTCTTCGAGGGAAATCAAACAAAACATTTTCAATCAGTTTTATTTCGGCATCAAGGGTCAGACCTTCGCATCAAGCATCACGAAACCTAACAAACAAAAAGCGAGTCAGATACGTACAAAAAAAACCTAAGAACCTGCAAATAGCCATTTTTTAGAACTCGATTCAACAGTGGACACAAACGATAGGATTAAACTTACAAGTTTGATCACAAATCATTCACCAGAAAGATCAAATCAATCGCCAAAAATAATAAAAACAGTGGTTTCAGCATCACATCAATCACTCCTTTGCTTCACACATCATAAACGAATTTAAAAAAGCAGAACGATACTGTGCGAAGAATTATCGATAGTAGTCTTAAAACAAACAGCCAAAAATGAGGCTCGAAGTCAAAACTTACAGCAAAAATCACAAAAACAAACCTCATAACTTCCACTTCAATACTGAGATTCAAGTATGTTACAAATTACTGTTTAGTCGCTTTGAACACTAAGCAATTTAACAAAACTGACTAATGTGAATTAAAACACCCATCTGAAGCTTATTTAAAATGACCACAAGTTCACACTTTGATATCAAAAGCTTAAGCATTTACTTCAGGAAAAATCAAACCAACACTACTGAATCAGCTATTTTTTTTAGACCTCATTCAATTTGGACACAAACAAAACGAGTGACTTAGGCTTACATGTTTGATCCCATATGATTCACTCGAAAGCTCAAATGAAAACGCGAAACAGAAAAAATCTGCACAGTTTCAGCATCAGGGATCATACCTTCGCATCAAACGTCATCAACCAACAGAAAATGAAAATAAGGGAATACAGTACGAAAAAAAAGCGGATTGTTACCTCATATCAGTCAGCAACTAAGGAGGGTGGAAGTCATTATTTACCCCAGAAAATCACAATAACAGACCCCATAACTTCCACTTCAAAACGGAGACTCAGGTGGGTTATAAATTACTGATTAGCCGCAATAAACACTAAGCAACTAAATAAATGTGACTAAAACAACGTTGAACACACATCTGAAGCTTTTTCAAAATGACCACAATTTCACAATTTGATATCAAAAACTTTAACATGTACTTCAAGAGATATCAAAAACAGAATTTTGTATCAGTTTTTTTTTCAACATCATTAGTCAGACCTTCGAAGCAAAACAAACAAGAAATAGCGAGATATTGCAGAAAATGGACCGCATTAACCATCAAATAGCTATCTTTCACAACTCAATCCATATTGGAAAAACGAAACCATTGACTTAGGCTTACAATTTTGATCATAAATGATTCACCTGAAAGCTCAAACAAATACAAACTAGAAAGTAATCGAGAAAGAAACAGTACAGTTTAAGAATAATGAATCAAATCTTCGCATCAAACTTCATTAACCAATAGAAAACGAAAACAGAGCAATACAGTACGAAACAGAAGCAAGATTCGTACCTTAAATGAGACAGCAACTAAGGACGCTCGAAGCCATAACTTACAGCACAAACTCCCAATTTCAAACCCTATATTTTCAACTTCTTGTCTTAAAAACTGAGATTCAACTACATTACAAAATATTAATTACCGCACGAAACATTAAGCATTTAACTATAACCCGAAAGACAGAAATCAAAAATCAATAGCGTAATGAATCATAACTTCGCATCATACACCAACAAAAAGAAATACAGAGTAACACTTCGAACAAAAATGAATCAGCAGTCGCTGATTTAAATCATACTACATTTAAGGAGGATTGAAATCATAATTTGTGACGTGGAAGCAGAAAAACCAACCCCATAACTTCCATTTCCGGTCTGAGTTTCAACTATGTTTCAAATTACTCATGTACAACATCAAAAAATAAGTAATCAAACTTGATATGAATTTCTTCACTAGATTCTTCAAGGTGAATCAAACCACAAGTTTTCGATCAGTTATATTTCGGCATCAAGGGTCAGACCTTTGCATCAAGCATCACTCACCTGACAAAAAAAGTGAGATAAGTACAAAATGAAACGCATCAACCTTCGAATAGCTATTTTTTAGAACTCGATTTAACATTTGAAACAAACGATAGGATTAGAATGACAAGTTTGATCACAAATAATTCACCAGAAAGATCAAATGAAATCGCGGAGCAGAAAAAAAATCAGCACAATTTTAGCATCATGGATCACACCTTCACATCAAACATCAGAAACCAATAGAAAACGAAAAAGGGAAATACAGTATGAAAAAGACCTTGGATTTTTAACTAAAATCAGACAGCAATTTCCGACGCTTCAAGCACTAATTTACAACAAAAAAGTCCCAATTTCAAACTCTTTTTCTTCCATTTTGGTCTTAAAAACCGAGATTCAACTCTGTCAAAAAAAAATGATTTACCGCATTTGACACAAAGCAATTAAACTAACAAGACAGAAAACAAAAATCAATAGCCTTATCAATCACACCTTCGAATCACATATCACACTTCAACAAAAGAGAAACAGAGCAACATTTAAATCAGACTGCAATTAAGGAGGATTGAATCATAATTGTTTCGTAAAAGCAAAATCACCAACTCCATAACTTGCATTTCAGGTCTGAGATTCAACTATGTTAGAAATTATTGATATGTGACATCAAAAGTGATATTTGACTCATAATTTAAAACACTCATCTTAAGACTCTTAGGCAAAATTATGACTTACCACTTTGATATCAAATTCTTAAGCAGATTCTTCAAGGGAAACCAAACAAAACGTTTTCAATCAGTTATATTTCGGCATCAAGGGTCAGACCTTCGCATCAAGCATCACGAAACGTAACAAACAAAAAGTGAGTCAGATATGTACAAAATAAACCTAAAAACCGTCAAATAGCTATTTTTTTGAATTCGATTCAAGAGTGGAAACAAACGATAGGATTAGAAATAAAATATGATCAAAAATGATTCACCACAAAGATCAAACAAAATCGCGAAAAAGAGCAAAAAAATTTGTAGAGTTATAGCATCATGAATCGTACCTTCACATCACGAACCATAATCGAACAAAAACCAAAAAAAAACATTACACCACGAAAAAAAGAGTGGATTTTGAGGGTTGAAATCATAATTTGTGACGTGGAAGCAGAAAAACCAACCCCATAACTTACAGCACAAACTCACAATTTCAAGCCCTATATTTTCAAGTTGTCTTAAAAACTGAGGTTCAACTACATTACAAAAAACTAATTACCGCATGAAACACTAAGCTTTTAAGCAAAGTCCCAAAAGAGAGAAATCAAAAATCAGTAGCGTAATGAATCATAACTTCGCATAACGCATCATACACCAACAAAAGGAAATACAGAGTAACACTTCGAACAAAAACGAATCAGCACTAAATCATACTGCAATTAAGGAGGAATGGAATCATAATTTGTGACGTGGAAAAAGATAAACCAACCCCATAACTTCCATTTCCGGTCTGAGTTTTAACTATGTTTCAAATTACTCATAAACAACATCAAAAATTCAGCTATCAAGTTTTTTTGAATCATAATTTAAAACCCTCAACTGAGGATTTTTTGGCAAAATTACAGCTTAACACTTTGATATCAAATTCTTCAGCAAATTCTTCAATGGAAATCAAACCAAAAGTTTTCAAACAGTTATATTTCGGCATCAAGGGTATTCTTCTAGCAGATTTAGATCAGTAGCAGATTTTGGAGGGAGAAAGGACGCCTTTCCCGGGAATTTGAATTCTTGATCGCCCATAGGGGCGGATCTAGGATTTTCTCGAGGAGGGGTGAGGGGTGGGGGGAGGTTTGCGGGCGGCGGATTTTCAAAAAATTTTGAAAAATCTGTCGACCTTTTTATTGTCAATCATACTGCAATTAAGGAGGATTGAATTCATAATTTGTGACGTGGAAGCAGAAAAACCAAACCCATAACTTCTATTTCCGGTCTGAGTTTCAACTATGTTTCAAATTACTCATGTACAACATCAAAAATTAAGTAATCAAATTTGATATCAATTTCTTCAGCAGATTCTTCAAGGTAAATCAAACCACAAGTTTTCGATCAGTTATATTTCGGCATCAAGGGTCAGACCTTCGCATCAAGCATCACTCACCTGACAAAAAAGTGAGATATGTACAAAATGAAACGTATCAACCTTCGAATAGCTATTTTTTAAAACTCGATTTAACATTTGAAACAAACGATAGGATTAGAATGACAAGTTTGATCACAAAAATTTCACCAGAAAGATCAAATGAAATCGCGGAGCAGAAAACAAATCAGCACAATTTTAGCATCATGGATCACACCTTCGCATCAAACATCAGAAGCCAATAGAAAACGAAACAGGGAAATACAGTATGAAAAAGAACTTGGATTATTAACTAAAATCAGACAGCAATTTCCGACGCTTGAAGCACTATTTTACAACAAAAAAGTCCCAAATTCAAACCCTATTACTTCCATTTTGGTCTTAAAAACCGAGATTCAACTCTGTCAAAAAAATGATTTACCGCATTTAACACAAAGCGATTAAACTAACAAGACAGAAAACAAAAGCAATAGCCTTATCAATCAGACCTTCGAATCACATATCACACTTCAACAAAAGAAAAACAGAGCAACATTTAAATCAGACTGCAATTAAGGAGGATTGAATCATAATTGTGGCGTAAAAGCAAAATCACCAACTCCATAACTTGCATTTCAGGTCTGAGATTCAACTATGTTAGAAATTATTGATATGTGACATCAAAAATTGACTCATAATTTAAAACACTCATCTTAAGACTCTTAGGCAAAATTACAACTTACCGCTTTGATATCAAATTCTTAAGCAGATTCTTCAAGGGAAATCAAACAAAACGTTTTCAATCAGTTATATTTCGGCATCAAGGGTCAGACCTTCGCATCAAGCATCACGAAACGTAACAAACAAAAAGTGAGTCAGATATGTACAAAATAAACCTATAAACCCTCAAATAGCTATTTTTTGAATTCGATTCAAGAGTGGAAACAAACGATAGGATTAGAATTAAAAGTTTGATCAAAAATGATTCACCAGAAAGATCAAACAAAATCGCGAAAAAGAGCAAAAAAAATTTGTAGAGTTATAGCATCATGAATCGTACCTTCACATCACAAATCATTATCGAACAAAAACCAAAAAAAAAAAAAACAACACGAAAAAAAGAGTGGATTTTGAGGATTGAAATCATAATTTGTGACGTCGAAGCAGAAAAACCAACCCCATAACTTACAGCACAAACTCCCAATTTCAAGCCCTATATTTTTAGGTTGTCTTAAAAACTGAGATTCAACTACATTACAAAATACTAATTACCGTATGAAACACTAAGCTTTTAAACATAACCCAAAAGAGAGAAATCAAAAATCAGTAGCGTAATGAATCATAACTTCGCATCACGCATCATACACCAACAAAAGGAAATACAGAGCAACACTTCGAACCAAAACGAATCAGCACTAAATGATACTGCAATTAACGAGGAATGAAATCATAACTTGTGGCGTGGAAGCAGAAAAACCAACCCGATAACTTCCATTTCCGGTCTGAGTTTTAACTATGTATCAAATTAGTCATAAACAACATCAAAAATTAAGCAATCAAGTTTCTTTGAATCATAATCTAAAACCCTCGTCTGAGGATTTTTGGCAAAATTACAGCTTAACACTTTGATATCAAATTCTTCAGCAGATTCTTCAATGGAAATCAAAACAAAAGTTTTCAACCAGTTTAATTTCGGCATCAAGGGTCAGACTTTCGCATCAAGCTTCACTCATTCTGACAAAAAAAGAGATATGTAAAAAATGAAACTTTTCAACCTTCGAATAGCTATTTTTTAGAACTCGATTCAACAGTGGAAGCAAACGATAGGATTAGAATGACAAGTTTTATCACAAAAAATTCACCAGAAAGATCAAATGCAATCGCGAAGCAGCAAAAAAAATCAGCATAATTTTAGCATCATGGATCACACCTTCGCATCAAACATCAGAAACCAATAAACGAAAAAAAATAAAAACACAGTATAAACAGAACTTGGATTGATAACTTAAGTCAGACAGCAATTTAGGACGCTTGAAGCCATAATTTACAGCAAAAATTACCAATTTCAAACCCTATTACTTCCATTTTGGTCTTAAAAACCGAGATTCAACTCTGTCAAAAAAAAATAGGTTTACCGCATTTAACACAAAGCAATTAAACTAACAAGACAGAAAACAAAAAATCAATAGCCTTATCAATCACACCTTCGAATCACATATCTCACTTCAACAAAAGAAAAACAGAGCGACACTTAATTCAGACTGCAATTAGGGAGGATTGAATCATAATTGAGGCGTAAAGACAAAAGCACCAACCACATAACTTGCATTTCAGGTCTGAGATTCAACTATGTTAGAAATTACTGATGTGACATCAAAAATGATATTTGACTCATAATTTAAAACACTCATCTTAGGACTCTTTGGCAAAATTACAGCTTAACACTTCGATATCAAATTCTTAAACAGATTCTTCAAGGGAAATCAAACAAAAAGTTTTCAATCAGTTATATTTCGGCATCAAGGGTCAGACCTTCGCATCAAGCATCACAAACCTGACAAACAAAAAAAGTGAGATCTGTAGAAAAAATGAAACGTATCGACCTTCGAACAGCTATTTTTTAAAACTCGATTCAACAGTGGAAACAAACGATAGGATTAAACTTACAAGTTTGATCACAAATCATTCACCAGAAAGATCAAATCAATCGCCAAAAACAGTAAAAAAAAAAACAGTAGTTTCAGCATCACATGAATCACTCCTTTGCTTCACACATCATCAACGAATAAAAAAACAGAGCGATACTGCGCGAAGAATGATCGATAGTAGTCTTAAAACAAACAGCCAAAAATGAGGCTCGAAATCAAAATTTACAGCAAAAATCACAATAACAAACCCCATAACTTCCACTTCAATACTGAGATTCAAGTATGTTACAAAATACTGATTAGCCGCATTAAACACTAAGCAATTAAACAAAACTGTGTAAAATAAAAATGAACTCGCATCTGAAGCTTTTTCGAAATGACCACAATTTCACAATTGGATATCAAAAACTTTAGCATAAACTTCAAGAGAAATCAAAACAGAATTTTGCATAATTTTTTTTCAACATCATTAGTCAGACCTTCGCATCAAGCATCACAAACCAAACAAACAAACAAAAACGAGCGAGATATTGTACAAAACGGACCGTATCAACCATAAAATAGCTATCTTTTAAAACTCATTCGATATTAGAAAAACGAAACAATTGACTTAGGCTTACAAGTTTGATCAAAAATAAATCACCCGAAAATTCAAACAAAAACATAAGCAAGAAAGTAATCGAGAAAGAAACAGTACAGTTTAAGAATCATGAATCATACCTTCGAATCAAACATCAATAACCAATAGAAACCGAAAACAGAGCAATACTGTACGAACAAAGCAGGATTGGTACCTTAAAAAAAGACAGCCACTAAGGAGGCTTGAATCCATAACTTACAGCAAAAACTCCTAATTTCAAAGCCTATATTTTCAACTGCTTGTCTTAAAAACAGATTCAACTACATTACAAAATATTATTTACCTCATGAAACACTACGCATTTAAACAAAACCCGAAAGACAGAAATCAAAAACCTATTGAATGATAACTTTGCATCACGCATGATACACCAACAAAAGGAAATCCAGAGTAACCCTTCCAACAAAAACAAATCAGCATTCTCTGATTGAAATCATACTGCAATTGAGGAGGATTGAAATCATAATTTGTGACGTGGAAGCGAAAAACCAACCCCATAACTTCCCTTTCCGGTCTGAGTTTTAACTATGTTTCAAATAACTCATGTACAACGTCAAAAATTAAGTAATCAAATTTATTTGAATTATAATTCAAAACCCTCGTCTGAGGATTTTTTGACAAAATTTCAGCTTTGCACTTTGATATCATATTCTTCAGCAGATTCTTCAAAAGAAATCAAGCCAGTAGTTTTCAATCAGATATATTTCGGCTTCAAGGATCAACTTCGCATCAAGCATCAACCACTTGACAATAAAGCGAGATTTGTACAAAATGAAACGTATCAACCTTTGAATAGCTATTTAATAGAACTCGATTCAACAGTGGAAACAAACGATAGGATTAGAATGACAAGTTAAACGACGAATAATTCACCAGAAAGATCAAATGAAATCGCGGAGCAGAAAAAAAATCAGAGTTTTAGCATCATGGATCACACCTTCGCGTCAAAGATCAGAAATCAAAAGAAAACGAAAAAGAGAAATACAGTATGCAAAAGAACTTGGATTGTTAACTTATATCAGACAGAAATTTAGGACGCTTGAAGCCATAATTTACAGCAAAAAATCCCAATTTCAAACCCTATTACTTCAAGTTTGGTCTTAATTACTGATATTCAACTTTATCAGAAAAAATGATTTACCGCATTTAGCACAAAGCAATTTAATTAACAAGACAGAAAACAAAAAATCAATAGCCTTATCAATAACACTTTCGAATCACATATCACACTTCAACAAAAGAAAAAGAGAGCAACATTTAAATCAGACTGCAATTAAGTGTGGCGTAAAAGCAAAATCATCAACCCCACTAATTGAATTTCAGGTCTGAGATTCAACTATGTTAGAAATTACTGATATGTGACATCAAAAAGGATGTTTGACTCATAATTTAAAACACTCATCTTAAGACTCTTTGGCAAAATTACAGCTTACCACTTTGATACCAATCAATTCAAAAGATTTTAATCAGTTGTATTCCAGCACCATGGGTCAGACCTTCGCACCAAGCATCACAAACCTGACAAACAAAAAAAGCGGGATATGTAGAAAACTGAAACGTATCAACCTTCGAATAGCTAATTTTCAGAACTCGACTCAACCGTGGAAACAAACGATAGGATTAGACTTACCAGTTTGACCACAAATTATTCACCAGAAAGATCAAATGAAATCACGAAACAGAAAAAATCAGCACATTTTTAGCAAAATCATTTTAAGCAAAATTAGCACATTTCAGGTCTGAGATTCAACTATGTTAGTAATTACTGATATGTGACATCAAAAATTATATTTGACTCATAATTTAAAACACACATCTTAGGACTCTTTGGTAAAATTACAGCTTACCACTTTGATATCAAACACTTAAGCAGACTCCTCAAAAGAAATCAATTCAAAAGATTTCAATCACTTATATTCCAGCATCATGGGTCAGACCTTCGCATCAAGCATCACAAACCTGACAAACAAAGAAAATGAGATATGTAGAAAAAATGAAACGTATCAACCTTCGAACAGTTAATTTTCAGAACTCGACTCAACCGTGGAAACAAACAATAGGATTAGACTTACCAGTTTGATCACAAATGATTCACCAGAAAGATCAAATGAAATCACGAAACAGAAAAAATCAGCACATTTTTAGCAAAAATATTTTTTAGCAAAATCAGCACATTTCAGTTCTGAGATTCAACTATGTTTGTAATTACTGATATGTGACATCAAAAACGATAGTTGACTCATAATTTAAAACACACATCTTAAGACTCTTTCGTAAAATTACAGCTTACCATTTTGATATCAAACACTATAGCAGACTCCTCAAAAGAAATCAATTCAAAAGATTTTAATCAGTTATATTCCAGCATCATGGGTCCGACCTTCGCACCAAGCATCACAAACCTGACAAACAAAAAAAAGTGAGATCTGTAGAAAAAATGAAACGTATCAACCTTCGAACAGCTATTTTTTAGAGCTCGATCCAACAGTGGAAACAAACGATAGGGAGACTTACAAAATTGATCACAAATGATCCACCAGAAAGACTAAATGAAATCGCGAAACAGAAAAATCAGCACATTTTTAGCATCATGGATCGTACCTTCTCATCAAATAAGATAAACCAAAAGAGAACGAAAACAGAGAAGCACAGTACGAAAAAAAAATTGGATTGTTACTTAAGTCAGACAGCAACTAAGGATGCTTGAAGCCATAAATTACAGCAAAAACAAAATCAAAATATCAAACCCTATTACTTCCAATTCTGGTCTCAAATACTGAGATTCAACTCTATCAAAAAAAATTGATTCACTGCATTAAACACAAAGCAAATAAACTAACGAGACGGAAAAAAAATCAATAGCCTTATGAAACCTACCTTTGAATCAAACATCACCAAAAGAAAAACAGAGCAACACTTCAAACAAATTGAATCAGCATTCGCTTATTTCAATCAGACTGCAATTAGCGAGGATTGAACCCATAATTGTGGCGTAAAAGCAAAATCACCAATCCCATGACTTGCATTTCAGGTCTGAGATTTAACTATGTTAGAAATTACTGAATGTGACATCAAAAAGGATATATGACTCATAATTTAAAACATTCATCTTAAGATTCTTTGGCAAAATTACAGCTTACCACTTTGATACCAATCAATTCAAAAGATTTTAATCAGTTATATTCCAGCATCATGGGTCAGACCTTCGCATCAAGCATCACAAACCTGACAAACAAAAAAAAAGTGAGATATGCTGAAAAAATTAAACGTATCAACCTTCGAACGTCTATTTTTTAAAACTCGATTCAACAGTGGAAACAAACGATAGGAAGACTTACAAGTTTGATCACAAATGATTCACCATAAAGACTAAATGAAATCGCGAAACAGAAAAAATCAGCACATTTTTAGCATCATGGATCGTACCTTCATCAAATAAGAAAAACCAAAAGCAAACGAAAACAGAGAAACACAGTAGGAAAAAAACTTGGATTGTTAACTTAAGTCAGACAGCAACTAAGGAGGCTTGAAGCCATAATTTAAAGCAAAAAAAAATCAAAATTTCAAACCCTATTACTTCCAATTCTGGACTTAAATACTGAGATTCAACTCTATCAAAAAAAAATGATTCACCGCAGTAAACACAAAGCAATTAAACTAACAAGACGGAAAACAAAAATCAATAGCCTTATGAAACATACCATCGAATCAAACATCACCAAAAGAAAACAGAGCAACACTTCAAACACATTGAATCAGCATTCGCTAATTTCAATCAGACTGCAATTACTTGTGAGTGCAATATTATGAGGATTGAACTCATAATTGTGGCGTAAAAGCAAAATCACCAACCCCATAGCTTGCATTTCAGGTCTGAGATTCAACTATGTTAGAAATCACTGATATGTGATATCAAAAAGGATATTTGACTCATAATTTAAAACACTCATCTTAAGATTCTTTGGCAAAATTACAGCTTCCCACTTTGATACAAATCAATTCAAAAGATTTAATCAGTTATATTCCAGCATCACGGGTCAGACCATCGCATCAAGCATCACAAACCTGACAAACAAAAAAAAGTGAGATCTGTGGAAAAAATGAAACGTATCAACCTTCGAACAGCTATTTTTTAGAACTCGATTCAACAGTGGAAACAAACGATAGGAAGACTTACAAAATTAATCACAAATTATTCACCAGAAAGACTAAATGAAATCCCGAAATAGAAAAAATCAGCACACTTTTAGCATCATGCATCGTACCTTCTCATCAAATAAGATAAATCAAAAGAGAACGAAAACAGAGAAACACAGTACGAAAAAAAACTTGGATTGTTACCTTAAGTCAGACTGCAACTAAGGAGGCTTGAAGCCAAAAATTACAGCAAAAACAAAATCAAAATATCAAACCAATTTACTTCCAATTCTGGTCTCAAATACTGAGATCCAACTCTATCAAAAAAATTGATTCACTGCATTAAACACAAAGCAATTAAACTAACAAGACGGAAAAAAATCAATAGCCTTATGAAACATACCTTCGAATCAAACATCACCAGAAGGAAAACAGAGCAACACTTCAAACAAATTGAATCAGCGTTCGCTGATTTCAATCAGACTGCAATTAGCGAGGATTGAACTCATAATTGTGGCGTATAAGCAAAATCACCAACCCCATGACTTGCATTTCAGGTCTGAGATTTAACTATGTTACAAATTACTGAACGTGACATCAAAAAGGATATTTGACTCATAATTTAAAACATTCATCTTAAGATTCTTTGGCAGAATTGCAGCTTACCACTTTGATACCAATCAATTCAAAAGATTTTAATCAGTTATATTCCAGCATCATGGGTCAGACCATCGCATCAAGCATCACAAACCTGACTAACAAAAAAAGTGAGATATGCAGAAAAAAGGAAATGTAGCAACCTTTAAACGTCTATTTTTTAGAACTCGATTCAACAGTGAAAACAAACGATAGGAAGACTTACAAGTTTGATCACAAATGATTCACCAGCAAGACTAAATGAAATCGCGAAACAGAAAAAACAGCACATTTTTAGCATCATGGATCGTACCTTCTCATCAAATAAGATAAACCAAAAGAAGACGAAAACAGAGAAACACAGTACAAAAAAAATTGGATTGTTACCTTAAGTCAGACAGCAACTAAGGAGGCTTGAAGCCAAAATTTACAGCGAAAAATCAAAATTTCAAACCCTATTACTTCCAATTCTGGACTTAAATACTGAGATTCAACTCTATCAAAAAAAAAATGATTCACCGCAATAAACAAAGCAATTAAACTAACAAAAGAGAAAACAAAAATCGATAGCCTTATGAAACACCTTCGAATCAAACATCACCAAAAGAAAAACAGAGCAACACTTCAATTAAAGTGAATCAGCATTCGCTGATTTTATTCAGACTGCAATTAGCGAGGATTGAACTCATAATTGTGGCGTAAAAGCAAAATCACCAACCCCATGACTTGCATTTCAGGTCTGCGATTTAACTAGGTTAGAAATTACTGAATGTGACATCAAAAAGGATATTTGACTCATAATTTAAAACATTCATCTTAAGATTCTTCGGAAAAATTACAGCTTACCACTTTGATACCAATCAATTCAAAAGACTTTAATCAGTTATATTCCAGCATCATGGGTCAGACCTTCGCATCAAGCATCACAAACCTGACTAACAAAAAAAGTGAGATATGCAGAAAAAAGGAAATGTAGCAACCTTTAAACGTCTATTTTTTAGAACTCGATTCAACAGTGAAAACAAACGATAGGAAGACTTACAAGTTTGATCACAAATGATTCACCAGCAAGACTAAATGAAATCGCGAAACAGAAAAAACAGCACATTTTTAGCATCATGGATCGTACCTTCTCATCAAATAAGATAAACCAAAAGAAGACGAAAACAGAGAAACACAGTACAAAAAAAAATTGGATTGTTACCTTAAGTCAGACAGCAACTAAGGAGGCTTGAAGCCAAAGTTTACAGCGAAAAATCAAAATTTCAAACCCTATTACTTCCAATTCTGGACTTAAATACTGAGATTCAACTCTATCAAAAAAAAATGATTCACCGCAATAAACAAAGCAATTAAACTAACAAAAGAGAAAACAAAAATCGATAGCCTTATGAAACACCTTCGAATCAAACATCACCAAAAGAAAAACAGAGCAACACTTCAATTAAAGTGAATCAGCATTCGCTGATTTTATTCAGACTGCAATTAGCGAGGATTGAACTCATAATTGTGGCGTAAAAGCAAAATCACCAACCCCATGACTTGCATTTCAGGTCTGCGATTTAACTAGGTTAGAAATTACTGAATGTGACATCAAAAAGGATATTTGACTCATAATTTAAAACATTCATCTTAAGATTCTTCGGAAAAATTACAGCTTACCACTTTGATACCAATCAATTCAAAAGACTTTAATCAGTTATATTCCAGCATCATGGGTCAGACCTTCGCATCAAGCATCACAAACCTGACTAACAAAAAAAGTGAGATATGCAGAAAAAAGGAAATGTAGCAACCTTTAAACGTCTATTTTTTAGAACTCGATTCAACAGTGAAAACAAACGATAGGAAGACTTACAAGTTTGATCACAAATGATTCACCAGCAAGACTAAATGAAATCGCGAAACAGAAAAAACAGCACATTTTTAGCATCATGGATCGTACCTTCTCATCAAATAAGATAAACCAAAAGAAGACGAAAACAGAGAAACACAGTACAAAAAAAAATTGGATTGTTACCTTAAGTCAGACAGCAACTAAGGAGGCTTGAAGCCAAAATTTACAGCGAAAAATCAAAATTTCAAACCCTATTACTTCCAATTCTGGACTTAAATACTGAGATTCAACTATCAAAAAAAATTGATTCACCGCAATAAACACAAAGAAATTAAACTAACAAGACGGAAAACAAAAATCAATAGCCTTATGAAACACCTTCGAATCAAACATCACCAAAAGAAAAACAGCAACACTTCAATTAAAGTGAATCAGCATTCGCTGATTTTATTCAGACTGCAATTAGCGAGGACTGAACTCAAAACTGTGGCGTAAAAGCAAAATCACCAACCCCATGACTTGCATTTCAGGTCTGAGATTTAACTATGTTAGAAAATACTGAATGTGACATCAAAAAGGATATTTGACTCATAATTTAAAACACTCATCTTAAGACTCTTTGGCAAAAATAAAGCTTACCACTTTTATATGAAATATTTTAGAAGACTCCTCAGAAGATTTCAATCAGTTATATTCCAGCATCATGGGTCAGACCTTCGCATCAAGCATCAAAAACCTGACAAACAAAAAAGTGAGACCTGTAGAAAAAATTCAACGTATCAACCTTCGATCAGCTATTTTTCAGAACTCGATTCAACAGTGGGAACAAAGATAGGATTAGACGTACAAGTTTGATCGCAAATGATTCACCAGACAGATCAGTTGAAATCGCGAAACAGAAAAAATCTGCACATTTTAGCATCATGGATCGTACCTCCGCATCAAATATTATAAACCAAAAGAGAACGAAAACAGAGAAACACAGTACGAAAAAGAACTTGGATTGTTAGTTTAAGTCAGACAGCAACTAAGGAGGCTTGAAGCCATAAGTTATAGCAAAAAATCAAAATTTCAAAACATTTTACTTCCAATGCTGGTCTTAAAAACTGAGATTCAACTATCAAAAAAAATTGATTTACGGCATTAAACACAAAGCAATTAAACTAACAAGACAGAAAACAAAAATCAATAGCCTTATGAAACATACCTTCGAATCAAACATCATACATCAACAAAGGAAAAACAGAGTAACACTTCAAACAAATTGAATCAACACTCGCTGATTTCAACCAGACTGAAATTAGCGAGGATTGATCTCATAACTGTGACATAAACGCAAAAATCACCAACCCCATAGCTTGTATTTCAGGTCTGAGATTCAACTATGTTAGAAATCACTGATACGTGATATCAAAAATGATATTTGACTTATAATTTAAAATACTCAATTTAAGAGTCTTTGGCACAATTGCAGCTTACCACTTTGATACCAATCAATTCAAAAGAATTTAATCAGTTATATTCCAGCATCATGGGTCAGACCTTCGCATCAAGCATCACAAACCTGACAAACAAAAAAAGTGAGATAAGTAGAAAAAATGAAACGTATCAACCTTCGAACAGCTATTTTTCAGAACTCGATTCAACAGTGGAAACAAACGATAGGAAGACTTACAAGTTTGATCACAAATGATTCACCATAAAGACTAAATGAAATCGCGAAACAGAAAAAATCAGCACATTTTTAGCAGCATGGATCGTACCTCCGCATCAAATATTATAAACCAAAAGAGAACGAAAACAGAGAAACACAGTACGAAAAAGAACTTGGATTGTTAGTTTAAGTCAGACAGCAATAAGGAGGCTTGAAGCCATAAGTTATAGCAATAAATCAAAATTTCAAAACATTTTACTTCCAATGCTGGTCTTAAAAACTGAGATTCAACTATCAAAAAAAATTGATTTACGGCATTAAACACCAAGCAATTAAACTAACAAGACAAAAAACAAAAATCAATAGCCTTATGAAACATACCTTCGAATCAAACATCATACATCAACAAAGGAAAAACAGAGTAACACTTCAAACAAATTGAATCAACACTCGCTGATTTCAACCAGACTGAAATTAGCGAGGATTGATCTCATAACTGTGACATAAACGCAAAAATCACCAACCCCATAGCTTGTATTTCAGGTCTGAGATTCAACTATGTTAGAAATCACTGATACGTGATATCAAAAATGATATTTGACTTATAATTTAAAATACTCAATTTAAGAGTCTTTGGCACAATTGCAGCTTACCACTTTGATACCAATCAATTCAAAAGAATCTAATCAGTTATATTCCAGCATCATGGGTCAGACCTTCGCATCAAGCATCACAAACCTGACAAACAAAAAAAGTGAGATAAGTAGAAAAAATGAAACGTATCAACCTTCGAACAGCTATTTTTCAGAACTCGATTCAACAGTGGAAACAAACGATAGGAACACTTACAAGTTTGATCACAAATGATTCACCAGAAAGACTAAATGAAATCGCGAAACAGGAAAAATCTGCATAATTTTAGCATCATGGATCGTACCTTCTCATCGAATAAGATAAACCAAAAGAGAACGAAAACAGAGAAGCACAGTACGAAAAAAAACTTGGATTGTTACCTTAAGTCAGACAGCAACTAAGGAGGCTTGAAACCATAAGTTACAGCAAAAAAAATCAACATTTCAAACCCTATTACTTCCAATTCTGTTCTTAAATACTGAGATTCAACTCCATCAAAAAAAATTGATTCACCGCAGTAAACACAAAGCAATTAAAATAACAAGACAGAAACCAAAAATCAACAGTCTTATGAAACATACCTTCGAATCAAATATCACCAAAAGTAAAACAGAGCAACACTTCAAACAAAGTGAATCAGCATTCGCTGATTTCAATCAGACTGCAATTAGCGAGGATTGAACTAATAAATGTGGCGTAAAAGCAAAATCACCAACCCCATGACTTGCATTTCAGGTCTGAGATTTAAGCTATGTTAGAAATTACTGAACGTGACATCAAAAAGGATAATTGACTCATAATTTAAGACACTCATCTTAAAAATCTTTGGCAAAAATAAAGCTTACCACTGTGATATCAAATACTTTAGCAGACTCCTCAAAAGATTTCAATCAGTTATATTTCAGCATCATGGGTCAGACCTTCGCATCAAGCATCACAAACCTGACAAACAAAAAAAGTGAGATCTGTAGAAAAAATGAAACGTATCGACCTTCGAACAGCTATTTTTTAAAACTCGATTCAACAGTGGAAACAAACGATAGGATAAGACGTACAAGTTTGATCACAAATGATTCACCAGACAGATCAATTGAAATCGCGAAACAGAAAAAATCAGCACATTCTAGCATCACGGATCGTACCTCCGCATCAAATAACATAAGCCAAAAGAGAACGAAAACAGAGAAACACAGTACGAAAAAGAACTTCGATTGTTAGTTTAAGTCAGACAGCAACTAAGGAAGCTTGAAGCCATAATTACAGCAAAAACAAAATAAAAATACCAAACCCTATTACTTCCAATTCTGGACTTAAAAACTGAGATTCAACTATCAAAAAAAAATTGATTTACGGCATTAAAAACAAAGCAATTAAACTAACAAGACAGAAAACAAAAATCAATAGCCTTATGAAACATACCTTCGAATCAATCATCATACATCACCAAAAGAAAAACAGAGCAACACTTCAAACAAATTGAAACAGCATTCGCTGATTTCAATCAGACTGCAATTAGCGAGGATTGAACTAATAAATGTGGCGTAAAAGCAAAATCACCAACCCCATGACTTGCATTTCAGGTCTGAGATTTAAGCTATGTTAGAAATTACTGAACGTGACATCAAAAAGGATAATTGACTCATAATTTAAGACACTCATCTTAAAAATCTTTGGCAAAAATAAGGCTTACCACTGTGATATCAAATACTTTAGCAGACTCCTCAAAAGATTTCAATCAGTTATATTTCAGCATCATGGGTCAGACCTTCGCATCAAGCATCACAAACCTGACAAACAAAAAAAGTGAGATCTGTAGAAAAAATGAAACGTATCGACCTTCGAACAGCTATTTTTTAAAACTCGATTCAACAGTGGAAACAAACGATAGGATAAGACGTACAAGTTTGATCACAAATGATTCACCAGACAGATCAATTGAAATCGCGAAACAGAAAAAATCAGCACATTCTAGCATCACGGATCGTACCTCCGCATCAAATAACATAAACCAAAAGCGAACGAAAACAGAGAAACACAGTACAAAAAAACTTGGATTGTTACCTTAAGTCAGACAGCAACTAAGGAAGCTTGATGCCATAATTTACAGCAAAAAAAAATCAAAATTTCAAAACCTATTACTTCCAATTCTGGACTTAAATACTGAGATTCAACTCTATCAAAAAAAAATGATTCACCGCAATAAACAAAGCAATCAAACTAACAAAAGAGAAAACAAAAATCGATAGCCTTATGAAACATACCTTCAAATCAAACATCACCAAAAGAAAAACAGAGCAACACTTCAAACAAATTGAAACAGCATTCGCTGATTTCTATCAGACTGCAATTAGCGAGGATTGAACTAATAAATGTGGCGTAAAAGCAAAATCACCAACCCCATGACTTGCATTTCAGGTCTGAGATTTAAGCTATGTTAGAAATTACTGAACGTGACATCAAAAAGGATAATTGACTCATAATTTAAGACACTCATCATAAAAATCTTTGGCAAAAATAAAGCTTACCACTGTGATATCAAATACTTTAGCAGACTCCTCAAAAGATTTCAATCAGTTATATTTCAGCATCATGGGTCAGACCTTCGCATCAAGCATCACAAACCTGACAAACAAAAAAGTGAGATCTGTAGAAAAAATGAAACGTATCGACCTTCGAACAGCTATTTTTTAAAACTCGATTCAACAGTGGAAACAAACGATAGGATAAGACGTACAAGTTTGATCACAAATGATTCACCAGACAGATCAATTGAAATCGCGAAACAGAAAAAATCAGCACATTCTAGCATCACGGATCGTACCTCCGCATCAAATAACATAAACCAAAAGAGAACGAAAACAGAGAAGCACAGTACGAAAAAAAACTTGGATTGTTACCTTAAGTCAGACAGCAACTAAGGAGGCTTGAAGCCATAAGTTACAGCAAAAAAAAATCAAAATTTCAAACCCTATAACTTCCAATTCTGTTCTTAAATACTGAGATTCAACTCCATCAAAAAAAAATTGATTCACCGCAGTAAACACAAAGCAATTAAAATAACAAGACAGAAACCAAAAATCAATAGTCTTATGAAACATACCTTCGAATCAAATATCACCAAAGTAAAACAGAGCAACACTTCAAACAAATTGAATCAGCATTCGCTGATTTCAATCAGACTGCAATTAGCGAGGATTGAACTAATAAATGTGGCGTAAAAGCAAAATCACCAACCCCATGACTTGCATTTCAGGTCTGAGATTTAAGCTAGGTTAGAAATTACTGAACGTGACATCAAAAAGGATAATTGACTCATAATTTAAGACACTCATCTTAAAAATCTTTGGCAAAAATAAAGCTTACCACTGTGATATCAAATACTTTAGCAGACTCCTCAAAAGATTTCAATCAGTTATATTTCAGCATCATGGGTCAGACCTTCGCATCAAGCATCACAAACCTGACAAACAAAAAAAGTGAGATCTGTAGAAAAAATGAAACGTATCGACCTTCGAACAGCTATTTTTTAAAACTCGATTCAACAGTGGAAACAAACGATAGGATAAGACGTACAAGTTTGATCACAAATGATTCACCAGACAGATCAATTGAAATCGCGAAACAGAAAAAATCAGCATATTCTAGCATCACGGATCGTACCTCCGCATCAAATAACATAAACCAAAAGCGAACGAAAACAGAGAAACACAGTACGAAAAAAAACTTGGATTGTTACCTTAAGTCAGACAGCAACTAAGGAAGCTTGATGCCATAATTTACAGCAAAAAAAAATCAAAATTTCAAATCCTATTACTTCCAATTCTGGACTTAAATACTGAGATTCAACTCTATCAAAAAAAAATGATTCACCGCAATAAACAAAGCAATTAAACTAACAAAAGAGAAAATAAAAATCGATAGCCTTATGAAACATACCTTCAAATCAAACATCACCAAAAGAAAAACAGAGCAACACTTCAAACAAATTGAATCAGCATTCGCTGATTTCAATCAGACTGCAATTAGCGAGGACTGAACTCAAAATTGTGGCGTAAAAGCAAAATCACCAACCCCATGACTTGCATTTCAGGGTCTGAGATTTAACTATGTTAGAAATTACTGAATGTGACATCAAAAAGGATATTTGACTCATAATTTAAAACACTCATCTTAAGACTCTTTGGCAAAAATAAAGCTTACCACTTTTATATGAAATATTTTAGAAGACTCCTCAGAAGATTTCAATCAGTTATATTCCAGCATCATGGGTCAGACCTTCGCATCAAGCATCACAAACCTGACAAACAAAAAAAGTGAGATAAGTAGAAAAAATGAAACGTATCAACCTTCGAACAGCTATTTTTCAGAACTCGATTCAACAGTGGAAACAAACGATAGGAACACTTACAAGTTTGATCACAAATGATTCACCAGAAAGACTAAATGAAATCGCGAAACAGGAAAAATCTGCATATTTTTAGCATCATGGATCGTACCTTCTCATCGAATAAGATAAACCAAAAGAGAACGAAAACAGAGAAGCACAGTACGAAAAAAAACTTGGATTGTTACCTTAAGTCAGACAGCAACTAAGGAGGCTTGAAGCCATAAGTTACAGCAAAAAAAATCAACATTTCAAATCCTATTACTTCCAATTCTGGACTTAAATACTGAGATTCAACTCTATCAAAAAAAAATGATTCACCGCAATAAACAAAGCAATTAAACTAACAAAAGAGAAAATAAAAATCGATAGCCTTATGAAACATACCTTCAAATCAAACATCACCAAAAGAAAAACAGAGCAACACTTCAAACAAATTGAATCAGCATTCGCTGATTTCAATCAGACTGCAATTAGCGAGGACTGAACTCAAAATTGTGGCGTAAAAGCAAAATCACCAACCCCATGACTTGCATTTCAGGGTCTGAGATTTAACTATGTTAGAAATTACTGAATGTGACATCAAAAAGGATATTTGACTCATAATTTAAAACACTCATCTTAAGACTCTTTGGCAAAAATAAAGCTTACCACTTTTATATGAAATATTTTAGAAGACTCCTCAGAAGATTTCAATCAGTTATATTCCAGCATCATGGGTCAGACCTTCGCATCAAGCATCACAAACCTGACAAACAAAAAAAGTGAGATAAGTAGAAAAAATGAAACGTATCAACCTTCGAACAGCTATTTTTCAGAACTCGATTCAACAGTGGAAACAAACGATAGGAACACTTACAAGTTTGATCACAAATGATTCACCAGAAAGACTAAATGAAATCGCGAAACAGGAAAAATCTGCATATTTTTAGCATCATGGATCGTACCTTCTCATCGAATAAGATAAACCAAAAGAGAACGAAAACAGAGAAGCACAGTACGAAAAAAAACTTGGATTGTTACCTTAAGTCAGACAGCAACTAAGGAGGCTTGAAGCCATAAGTTACAGCAAAAAAAATCAACATTTCAAATCCTATTACTTCCAATTCTGGACTTAAATACTGAGATTCAACTCTATCAAAAAAAAATGATTCACCGCAATACACAAAGCAATTAAACTAACAAAAGAGAAAATAAAAATCGATAGCCTTATGAAACATACCTTCAAATCAAACATCACCAAAAGAAAAACAGAGCAACACTTCAAACAAATTGAATCAGCATTCGCTGATTTCAATCAGACTGCAATTAGCGAGGACTGAACTCAAAATTGTGGCGTAAAAGCAAAATCACCAACCCCATGACTTGCATTTCAGGGTCTGAGATTTAACTATGTTAGAAATTGCTGAATGTGACATCAAAAAGGATATTTGACTCATAATTTAAAACACTCATCTTAAGACTCTTTGGCAAAAATAAAGCTTACCACTTTTATATGAAATATTTTAGAAGACTCCTCAGAAGATTTCAATCAGTTATATTCCAGCATCATGGGTCAGACCTTCGCATCAAGCATCAAAAACCTGACAAACAAAAAAAGTGAGACCTGTAGAAAAAATTCAACGTATGAACCTTCGATCAGCTATTTTTCAGAACTCGATTCAACAGTGGAAACAAAGATAGGATTAGACGTACAAGTTTGATCGCAAATGATTCACCAGACAGATCAATTGAAATCGCGAAACAGAAAAAATCTGCACATTTTAGCATCATGGATCGTACCTCCGCATCAAATATTATAAACCAAAAGAGAACGAAAACAGAGAAACACAGTACGAAAAAGAACTTGGATTGTTAGTTTAAGTCAGACAGCAACTAAGGAGGCTTGAAGCCATAAGTTATAGCAAAAAAATCAAAATTTCAAAACATTTTACTTCCAATGCTGGTCTTAAAAACTGAGATTCAACTATCAAAAAAAATTGATTTACGGCATTAAACACCAAGCAATTAAACTAACAAGACAAAAAACAAAAATCAATAGCCTTATGAAACATACCTTCGAATCAAACATCATACATCAACAAAGGAAAAACAGAGTAACACTTCAAACAAATTGAATCAACACTCGCTGTTTTCAACCAGACTGAAATTAGCGAGGATTGATCTCATAACTGTGACATAAACGCAAAAATAACTAACCCCATAGCTTGTATTTCAAGTCTGAGATTCAACTATGTTAGAAATCACTGATACGTGATATCAAAAATGATATTTGACTTATAATTTAAAATACACAAATTTAAGAGTCTTTGGCAAAATTGCAGCTTACCACTTTGATACCAATCAATTCAAAAGAATTTAATCAGTTATATTCCAACATCATGGGTCAGACCTTCGCATCAAGCATCACAAACCTAACAAACAAAAAAAGTGAGATAAGTAGAAAAAATGAAACGTATCAACCTTCGAACAGCTATTTTTCAGAACTCGATTCAACAGTGGAAACAAACGATAGGAAGACTTACAAGTTTGATCACAAATGATTCACCAGAAAGACTAAATGAAATCGCGAAACAGGAAAAATCAGCATATTTTTAGCATCATGGATCGTACCTTCTCATCGAATAAGATAAACCAAAAGAGAACGAAAACAGAGAAGCACAGAACGAAAAAAAACTTGGATTGTTACCTTAAGTCAGACAGCAACTAAGGAGGCTTGAAGCCATAAGTTACAGCAAAAAAAAATCAAAATTTCATACCCTATTACTTCCAATTCTGTTCTTAAATACTGAGATTCAACTCCATCAAAAAAAATTGATTCACCGCAGTAAACACAAAGCAACTAAAATAACAAGACAGAAACCAAAAATCAATAGTCTTATGAAACATACCTTCGAATCAAATATCACCAAAAGTAAAACAGAGCAACACTTCAAACAAATTGAATCAGCATTCGCTGATTTCAATCAGACTGCAGTTAGCGAGGATTGAACTAATAAATGTGGCGTAAAAGCAAAATCACCAACCCCATGACTTGCATTTCAGGTCTGAGATTTAAGCTATGTTCGAAATTACTGAACGTGACATCAAAAAGGATAATTGACTCATAATTTAAGACACTCATCTTAAAAATCTTTGGCAAAAATAAAGCTTACCACTGTGATATCAAATACTTTAGCAGACTCCTCAAAAGATTTCAATCAGTTATATTTCAGCATCATGGGTCAGACCTTCGCATCAAGCATCACAAACCTGACAAACAAAAAAAGTGAGATCTGTAGAAAAAATGAAACGTATCGACCTTCGAACAGCTATTTTTTAAAACTCGATTCAACAGTGGAAACAAACGATAGGATAAGACGTACAAGTTTGATCACAAATGATTCACCAGACAGATCAATTGAAATCGCGAAACAGAAAAAATCAGCACATTCTAGCATCACGGATCGTACCTCCGCATCAAATAACATAAGCCAAAAGAGAACGAAAACAGAGAAACACAGTACGAAAAAGAACTTCGATTGTTAGTTTAAGTCAGACAGCAACTAAGGAAGCTTGAAGCCATAATTACAGCAAAAACAAAATCAAAATACCAAACCCTATTACTTCCAATTCTGGACTTAAAAACTGAGATTCAACTATCAAAAAAATTTGATTTACGGCATTAAAAACAAAGCAATTAAACTAACAAGACAGAAAACAAAAATCAATAGCCTTATGAAACATACTCCTCAAAAAATTTCAATCAGTTATATTTCAGCATCATGGGTCAGACCTTCGCATCAAGCATCACAAACCTGACAAACAAAAAAAGTGAGATCTGTAGAAAAAATGAAACGTATCGACCTTCGAACAGCTATTTTTTAAAACTCGATTCAACAGTGGAAACAAACGATAGGATAAGACGTACAAGTTTGATCACAAATGATTCACCAGACAGATCAATTGAAATCGCGAAACAGAAAAAATCAGCACATTCTAGCATCACGGATCGTACCTCCGCATCAAATAACATAAGCCAAAAGAGAACGAAAACAGAGAAACACAGTACGAAAAAGAACTTCGATTGTTAGTTTAAGTCAGACAGCAACTAAGGAAGCTTGAAGCCATAATTACAGCAAAAACAAAATAAAAATACCAAACCCTATTACTTCCAATTCTGGACTTAAAAACTGAGATTCAACTATCAAAAAAAATTGATTTACGGCATTAAAAACAAAGCAATTAAACTAACAAGACAGAAAACAAAAATCAATAGCCTTATGAAACATACCTTCGAATCAAACATCATAAATCAACAAAGGAAAAACAGAGTAACACTTCAAACAAATTGAATCAACACTCGCTGATTTCAACCAGACTGAAATTAGCGAGGATTGATCTCATAACTGTGACATAAACGCAAAAATCACCAACCCCATAGCTTGTATTTCAGGTCTGAGATTCAACTATGTTAGAAATCACTGATACGTGATATCAAAAATGATATTTGACTTATAATTTAAAATACTCAATTTAAGAGTCTTTGGCACAATTGCAGCTTACCACTTTGATACCAATCAATTCAAAAGAATTTAATCAGTTATATTCCAGCATCATGGGTCAGACCTTCGCATCAAGCATCACAAACCTGACAAACAAAAAAAGTGAGATAAGTAGAAAAAATGAAACGTATCAACCTTCGAACAGCTATTTTTCAGAACTCGATTCAACAGTGGAAACAAACGATAGGAAGACTTACAAGTTTGATCACAAATGATTCACCAGAAAGACTAAATGAAATCGCGAAACAGGAAAAATCTGCATATTTTTAGCATCATGGATCGTACCTTCTCATCGAATAAGATAAACCAAAAGAGAACGAAAACAGAGAAGCACAGTACGAAAAAAAACTTGGATTGTTACCTTAAGTCAGACAGCAACTAAGGAGGCTTGAAGCCATAAGTTACAGCAAAAAAAAATCAAAATTTCAAACCCTATTACTTCCAATTCTGTTCTTAAATACTGAGATTCAACTCCATCAAAAAAAAATTGATTCACCGCAGTAAACACAAAGCAATTAAAATAACAAGACAGAAACCAAAAATCAACAGTCTTATGAAACATACCTTCGAATCAAATATCACCAAAAGTAAAACAGAGCAACACTTCAAACAAATTGAATCAGCATTCGCTGATTTCAATCAGACTGCAATTAGCGAGGATTGAACTAATAAATGTGGCGTAAAAGCAAAATCACCAACCCCATGACTTGCATTTCAGGTCTGAGATTTAGCTATGTTAGAAATTACTGAATGTGACATCAAAAAGGATAACTGACTCATAATTTAAAACACTCATCTTAAAAATCTTTGGCAAAAATAAAGCTTACCACTGTGATATCAAATACTTTAGTAGACTCCTCAAAAAACTTCAATCAGTTATATTTCAGCATCATGGGTCAGACCTTCGCATCAAGCATCACAAACCTGACAAACAAAGAAGTGAGATCTGTAGAAAAAATGAAACGTATCGACCTTCGAACAGCTATTTATTAGAACTCGATTCAACAGTGGAAACAAACGATAGGAAGACTTACAAGTTTGATCACAAATGATTCACCAGAAAGACTAAATGAAATCGCGAAACAGGAAAAATCGGCATATTTTTAGCAACATGGATCGTACCTTCTCATCGAATAAGATAAAAACAAAAGAGAACGAAAACAGAGAAGCACAGTACGAAAAAAAAATTGGATTGTTACCTCAAGTCAGACAGCAACTAAGGAGGCTTGAAGCCATAACTTACAGCAAAAATATCAAAATTTCAAACCCTATTACTTCCAATTTTGGTCCTAAATACTGAGATTCAACTCTATCAAAAAAAAAATCGATTCACCGCATTAAACACAAAGCAAGTAAAATAACAAGAAAGAAAACAAAAATCAATAGTCTTATGAAACATACCTTCGAATCAAACATCACCAAAAGAAAAACAGAGCAACACTTCAAACAAATTGAATCAGCATTCGCTGATTTCAATCAGACTGCAATTAGCGACGATTGAACTCATAATTGTGGCGTAAAAGCAAAATCACCAACACCATGACTTGCATTTCAGGTCTGAGATTTAACTATGTTAGAAATTACTGAATGTGACATCAAAAAGGATATTTGACTCATAATTTAAAACATTCATCTTAAGATTCTTTGGCAAAATTACAGATTACCACTGTGATCTCAAATACTTAAGCAGACTACTCAAAAGATTTCAATCAGTTATATTTCAGCATCATGGGTCAGACCTTCGCATCAAGCATCACAAACCTGACACACAAAAAAAGTGAGATCTGTAGAAAAATGAAACGTATCAACCTTCGAACAGCTATTTTTAGAACTCGATTCAACAGTGGAAACAAACGATAGGAAGACTTACAAGTTTGATCACAAATGATTCACCAGAAAGACTAATTGAAATCGCGAAACAGGAAAAATCAGCATATTTTTAGCATCATGGATCGTACCTTCTCATCGAATAAGATAAACCAAAAGAGAACGAAAACAGAGAAGCACAGTACGAAAAAAAAATTGGATTGTTACCTCAAGCCAGACAGCAACTAAGGAGGCTTGAAGCCATAACTCACAGCAAAAATATCAAAATTTCAAACCCTATTACTTCCAATTTTGGTCCTAAATACTGAGATTCAACTATCAAAAAAAAATCGATTCACCGCATTAAACACAAAGCAATTAAAATAACAAGACAGAAAACAAAAATCAATAGTCTTATGAAACATACCTTCGAATCACACATCACCAAAAGAAAAACAGAGCAACACCATGACTTGCATTTCAGGTCTGAGATTTAACTATGTTAGAAATTACTGAATGTGACATCAAAAAGGATATTTGACTCATAAATTAAAACATTCATCCTAAGATTCTTTGGCAAAATTACAGCTTACCACTGTGATATCAAATACTTAAGCAGACTCCTCAAAAGATTTCAATCAGTTATATTTCAGCATCATGGGTCAGACCTTCGCATCAAGCATCACAAACCTGACAAACAAAAAAGTGAGATCTGTAGAAAAAATGAAACGTATCAACCTTCGAACAGCTATTTTTTAGAACTCGATTCAACAGTGGAAACAAACGATAGGAAGACTTACAAGTTTGATCACAAATGATTCACCAGAAAGACTAAATGAAATCGCGAAACAGGAAAAATCAGCATATTTTTAGCATCATGGATCGTACCTTCTCATCGAATAAGATAAACCAAAAGAGAACGAAAACAGAGAAGCACAGTACGAAAAAAAAATTGGATTGTTACCTCAAGTCAGACAGCAACTAAGGAGGCTTGAAGCCATAACTTACAGCAAAAATATCAAAATTTCAAACCCTATTACTTCCAATTCTGGTCTTAAATACTGAGATTCAACTCTATCAAAAAAATCGATTCACCGCATTAAACACAAAGCAATTAAAATAACAAGACAGAAAACAAAAATCAATAGGCTTATGAAACATACCTTCGAATCAAACATCACCAAAATAAAAACAGAGCAACACCATGACTTGCATTTCAGGTCTGAGATTTAACTATGTTAGAAATTACTGAATGTGACATCAAAAAGGATATTTGACTCATAATTTAAAACATTCATCTTAAGATTCTTTGGCAAAATTACAGCTTACCACTGTGATATCAAATACTTAAGCAGACTCCTCAAAAGATTTCAATCAGTTATATTTCAGCATCATGGGTCAGACCTTCCCATCAAGCATCACAAACCTGACAAACAAAAAAGTGAGATCTGTAGAAAAAATGAAACGTATCAACCTTCGAACAGCTATTTTTTAGAACTCGATTCAATAGTGGAAACAAGCGATAGGAAGACTTACAAGTTTGATCACAAATGATTCACCAGACAGACTAAATGAAATCGCGAAACAGAAAAATCAGCATATTTTTAGCATCATGGATCGTACCTTCTCATCGAATAAGATAAACCAAAAGACAACGAAAACAGAGAAGCACAGTACCAAAACAAAATTGGATTGTTACCTCAAGTCAGACAGCAACTAAGGAGGCTTGAAGCCATAACTTACAGCAAAAATATCAAAATTTCAAACCCTATTATTTCCAATTCTGGTCTTAAATACTGAGATTCAACTCCATCAAAAAAAAAATCGATTCACCGCATTAAACACAAAGCAATTAAAATAACAAGACAGAAAACAAAAATCAATAGTCTTATGAAACATACCTTCGAATCAAACATCAAAAGAAAAACAGAGCAACACTTCAAACAAATTGAATCAGCTTTCGCTGATTTCAATCAGACTGCAATTAGCGAGGATTGAACTCATAATTGTGGCGTAAAAGCAAAATCACCAACCCCCTGAAATGCATTTCAGGTCTGAGATTTAGCTATGTTAGAAATTACTGAATGTGACATTAAAAAGGATATTTGACTCATAATTTAAAACACTCATCTTAAGAATCTTTGGCGAAAATAAAGCTTACCACTGTGATATCAAATACTTAAGCAGACTCCTCAAAAGATTTCAATCAGTTATATTTCAGCATCATGGGTCAGACCTTCGCATCAAGCATCACAAACCTGACAAACAAAAAAATTGAGATCTGTAGAAAAATTGAAACGTATCAACCTTCGAACAGCTATTTTTTAGAACTCGATTCAACAGTGGAAACAAACGCTAGGATTAGACGTACAAGTTTGATCACAAATGATTCACCAGACAGATCAATTGAAATCGCGAAACAGAAAAAATCAGCACATTCTAGCATCACAGATCGTACCTCCGCATCAAATAACATAAGCCAAAAGAGAACAAAAACAGAGAAACACAGTACAAAAAAGAACTTGGATTGTTACCTTAAGTCAGACAGCAACTAAGAAGAAGCCATAAGTTACAGCAAAAAATCAAAATTTCAAAACCTTTTATTTCCAATTCTGGTATTAAAAACTGAGATTCAACAATCAAAAAAAAATTATTTACGGCATTAAAAACAAAGCAATTAAACTAACAAGACAGTAAAGAAAAGTCAATAGCCTTATGAAACATACCTTCGAATCAAACATCATACGTCACCAAAGGAAAAACAGAAACAATTCAAACAAATTGAACCAACACTCGCTGATTTCAATCAGACTGCAATTAGCGAGGATTGAACTCATAACTGTGGCGTAAAAGCAAAATCACCAACCCCATAGCTTGCATTTCAGGTCTGAGATTCAACTATGTTAGAAATCACTGATATTTGATATCAAAAAGGATATTTGACTCATAATTTAAATACTCATCTTAAGATTCTTTGGCAAAATTAGAGCTTACCACTTTGATACCAATCAATTCAAAAGATTTTAATCAATTATATTCCAGCATCATGGGTCAGGCCTTCGCATCAAGCATCACAAACCTGACAAAAAAAGAGATATGTAGAAAAAATGAGAAGTATAAACCTTCGAAAAGCTATTTTTCAGAACTCGATTCAACAGTGGAAACAAACGATAGGAAGGTTAAAAGTTTGATCACAAATGATTCACCAGAAAGATTAAATGAAATCGCGAAACAGGAAAAATCAGCATAATTTTAGCATCATGGATCGTACCTTCTCATCGAATAAGATAAACCAAAAGAGAACGAAAACAGAGAAGCACAGTACGAAAAAAAAATTGGATTGTTACCTCAAGTCAGACAGCAACTAAGGAGGATTAAAGCCATAATTTACAGCAAAAAAAAATCAAAATTCAAACCCTATTACTTCCAATTCTGGTCTTAAAAACTGAGATTCAACTATATCAAAAAAAAATGATTCACCGCATTAAACACAAAGCAATTAAAATAACAAGACAGAAAACAAAAATCAATAGTCTTATGAAACATACCTTCGAATCAAACATCACCAAAAGAAAACCAGAGCAACACTTCAAACAAATTGAATCAGCATTCGCTGATTCAATCAGACTGCAATTAGCGAGGATTGAACTAAAAATTGTGGCGTAAAACCAAAATCACCAACCCCATGACTTGCATTTCAGGTCTGAGATTTAGCTATATTAGAAATTACTGAATGTGACATCAAAAAGGATATTTGACTCATAATTTTAAACACTCATCTTAAGACTCTTTGGTAAAAAAAAAAGCTTACCACTGTGATATCAAATACTTAAGATGACTCCTCAAAAGATTTCAATCAGTTATATTCCAGCATCATGGTTCAGACCTTCGCATCAAGCATCACAAACCTGACAAACAAAAAAGTGAGATCTGTAGAAAAAATGAAACGTATCAAACTTCGAACAGCTATTTTTTAGAACTCGATTCAACAGTGGAAACAAACGACAGGATTAGACGTACAAGTTTGATCACAAATGATTCACCAGACAGATCAATTGAAATTGCGAAACAGAAAAAATCAGCACATTCTAGCATCACGGATCGTACCTCCGCATCAAATAACATAAACCAAAAAAGAACAAAAACAGAGAAACACAGTACGAAAAAAGAACTTGGATTGTTACCTTAAGTCAGACAGCAACTAAGGAGAAGCCATAAGTTACAGCAAAAAATCAAAACTTCAAAACCTTTTACTTCCAATTCTGGTCTTAAAAACTGAGATTCAACTATCAAAAAAAATTGATTCACCGCATTAAACACAAAGCAATTAAAATAACAAGACAGAAAACAAAAATCAATAGTCTTATGAAACATACCTTCGAATCAAACATCACCAAAAGAAAAACAGAGCAACACTTCAAACAAACTGAATCAGCATTCGCTGATTTCAATCAGACTGCAATTAGCGAGGATTGAACTAAAAATTGTGACGTAAAAGCAAAATCACCAACGCCATGACTTGCATTTCAGGTCTGAGATTTAGCTATGTTAGAAATTACTGAATGTGACGTCAAAAAGGATATTTGACTCATAATTTAAAACACTCCTCTTAAGACTCTTTGGTGAAAAAAAAAGCTTACCACTGTGATATCAAATACTTTAGCAGACTCCTCAAAAGATTTCAATCAGTTATATTCCAGCATCATGGGTCAGATCTTCGCATCAAGCATCACAAACCTGACAAACAAAAAAAGTGAGATCTGTAGAAAAAAATGAAACGTATCAGCCTTCGAACAGCTATTTTTTAGAACTCGATTCAACAGTGGAAACAAACGATAGGATCAGACGTACAAGTTTGATCACAAATGATTCACCAGACAGATCAATTGAAATCGCGAAACAGAAAAAATCAGCACATTCTAGCATCCCGGATCGTACCTCCGCATCAAATAACATAAACCAAAAAAGAACGAAAACAGAGAAACACAGTACGAAAAAAGAACTTGGATTGTTACCTTAAGTCAGACAGAAACTAATGAGAAGCCATAAGTTACAGCAAAAAATCAAAATTTCAAAACCTTTTACTTCCAATTTTGGTCTTAAAAACTGAGATTCAACTATAAAAAAAATGATTTACGGCATTAAAAACAAAGCAATTAAACTAGTACGACAGAAAACAAAAATCAATAGCCTTATGAAACATATCTTCGAATCAAACATCATACATCACCAAAGGAAAAACAGTAACACTTCAAACAAATTGAACCAACACTCGCTGATTTCAATCAGACTGCAATTAGCGAGGATTGAACTCAGAACTGTGGCGTAAAAGCAAAATCACCAACCCCATAGCTTGCATTTCAGGTCTGAGATTCAACTATGTTAGAAATCACTGATATGTGATATCAAAAAGGATATTTGACTCATAAGTTAAAACACTCATCTTAAGATTCTTTGTCAAAATTACAGCTTACCACTTTGATACCAATCAATTCAAAAGATTTTATCAGTTATATTCCAGCATCATGGGTCAGACCTTCGCATCAAGCATCACAAACCTGACAAAAGAAGAGATATGTAGAAAAAATGAAACGTATCAACCTTCGAACAGCTGTTTTTCAGAACTCGATTCAACAGTGGAAACAAACGATAGGAAGACTTACAAGTTTGATCACAAATGATTCATCAGAAAGACTGAATGAAATCGCGAAACAGAAAAAATCAGCATATTTTTAGCATCATGGAACGTACCTTCTCATCGAATAAAATAAACCAAAGAGAACGAAAACAGAGAAGCACAGTACGAAAAAAAATTGGATTGTTATTTAAGTCAGACAGCAACTAAGGAGGCTTGAAGCCATAATTTACAGCAAAAAAAATCAAAAGTTCAAACCCTATTACTTCCAATTCTGGTCTTAAATACTGAGATACAACTCTATCAAAAAATGATTCACCGCAGTAAACACAAAGCAATTAAAATAACAAGAAAGAAAACAAAAATCAATAGTCTTATGAAACACAACTTCGAATCAAACATCACCAATAGAAAAACAGAGCAACACTTCAAACAAATTGAATCAGCATTCACTGATTTCAATCAGACTGCAATTAGCGAGGATTGAACTAATAATTGTGGCGTAAAAGCAAAATCACACACCCCATGACTTGCTTTTCAGGTCTGAGATTTAGCTATGTTAGAAATTACTGAATGTGACATCAAAAAGGATATTTGACTCATCATTTAAAACACTCATCTTAAGACTCTTTGTCAAAAATAAAGCTTACCACTGTGATATCAAATACTTTAGCGGACTCCTCAAAAGATTTAAATCAGTTATATTTCAGCATCATGGGTCAGACCTTCGCATCAAGCATCACAAACCTGACAAACACAAAAAATGAGATCTATAGAAAAAATGAAACGTATCAACCTTCGAACAGCTATTTTTTAGAACTCGATTCAACAGTGGAAAGAAACAATAGGATTAGACGTACACGTTTGATCACAAATGATTCACCAGAAAGATCAAATGAAATCGCGGAGCAGAAAAAATCAGCACATTTTTAGCATAATGGATCGTACCTTCTCATCAAATAAGATAAACCAAAAGAAAACGAAAACAGAAAAACACAGTACGAAAAAAAACTTGGATTGTTACCTTAAGTCAGACAGCAACTAAGGAGGCTTGAAGCCATAATTTACAGCAAAAAAAATCAAAATTTCAAACCCTATTACTTCCAATTCTGGTCTCAAATACTGAGATTCAACTCTATCAAAAAAAATTGATTCACCGCATTAAACACAAAGCAATTAAAATAACAAGACAGAAACCAAAAATCAATAGTCTTATGAAACATACCTTCGAATCAAATATCACCAAAAGTAAAACAGAGCAACACTTCAAACAAATTGAATCAGCATTCGCTGATTTCAATCAGACTGCAATTAGCGAGGATTGAACTCATAATTGTGGCGTAAAAGCAAAATCACCAACCCCATAGCTTGCATTTCAGGTCTGAGATTCAACTATGTTAGAAATCACTGATATGTGACATCAAAAAGGATATTTGACTCATAATTTAAAACACATCTTAAAATTCTTTGGCAAAATTTGATAACAATCAACTCAAAAGATTTCAATCAGTTATATTCCAGCATCATGGGTCAGACCTTCGCATCAAGCATCACAAACCTGACAAACAAAAGAGAATTAAAGAAAAAATGAAACGTATCAACCTTCGAACAGCTATTTTTCAGAACTCGATTCAACAGTGGAAACAAACGATAGGAATAGACGTACAAGTTTGATCACAAATGATTCACCAGACAGATCAATTGAAATCGCGAAAGAGAAAAAATCAGCACATTTCAGCATCACGGATCGTACCTCCGCATCAAATAACATAAACCAAAAGAGAACAAAAACTGAGAAACACAGTACGAAAAAAAACTTGGATCGTTACCTTAAGTCAGAACGCAAATAAGGAGGCTTGAAGCCATAATTTACAGCAAAAAACCAAAATTTCAAACCATATAACTTCCAATTCTGGTCTTAAATACTGAGACTCAACTCTATCGAAAAAATGATTCACCGCATTAAACACTAAGCAATTAAAATAACAAGACAGAAAACAAAAATCAATAGTCTTATGAAACATAACTTCGAATCAATCATCACCAAAAGAAAAACAGAGCAATACTTCAAACAAAATGAATCAGCATTCGCTGATTTCAATCAGACTGCAATTAGCGAGGATTGAATTCATAATTGTGGCATAAAAGCAAAATCACCAATCGCATGACTTGCATTTCAGGTCTGAGATTTAACTATGTTAGAAATTACTGAATGTGACATTAAGAAAGATATTTGACTCATAATTTAAGACACTCATCTTAAGACTCTTTGGCAAAATTACAGCTTACCACTTTGATATCAAATACTTTAGCAGACTCCTCAAAAGATTTCATTCATTTATATTCCAGCATCATGGGGTCAGACCTTCGCATCAAGCATCACAAACCTGACAAACAAACAAAAGTGAGATATGTAGAAAAAACGAAACGTATCAACTTTCGAACAGCTATTCTTTAGAACTCGATTCAACAGCGGAAAGAAACAATAGGATTAGACGTACACGTTTGATCACAAATGATTCACCAGAAAGATCAAATGAAATCGCGGAGCAGAAAAAATGAGCACATTTTTAGCATCATGGATCAAACTTTCGCATCAAATAACATAAACCAAAAGAGAACGAAAACAGAAAAACACAGTACGAAAAAGAACTTGGATTGTTACCTTAAGTCAGACAGCAACTAAGGAGGCTTGAAGCCATCAGTTAGAGCAAAAAATCAAACTTTCAAAACCTTTTACTTCCAATTCTGGTCTTAAAAACTGAGATTCAACTATCAGAAAAAAACTGATTCACGGCATTGAACACCAAGCAATTAAGCAAGCAAGACAGAAAACAAAAATCAATAGCCTTATGAAACATACCTTCGAATCAAACATCATACATCACCAAAGGAAAAACAGATTAACACTTCAAACAAATTGAATCAACACTCGCTGATTTCAATCAGACTGCAATTAGCGAGGATTGAACTCAACTGTGGCGTAAAGGTAAAATCACCAACCCCATAGCTTGCATTTCAGGTCTGAGATTCAACTATGTTAGAAATTACTGATATGTGACATCAAAAAGGATATTTGACTCATAATTTAAAACACTCATAAGACTCTTTGGCAAAATTACAGCTTACCACTTTGATATCAAACACTATAGCAGACTCCTCAAAAGAAATCAATTCAAAAGATTTTAATCAGTTATATTCCAGCATCATGGGTCAGACCTTCGCATCAAGCAACACAAACCTGACAAACAAAAAAAGTGAGATCTGTAGAAAAAATGAAACGTATCAACCTTCGAACAGCTATTCTTTAGAACTCGATTCAACAGTGGAAACAAACGATAGGATTAGACTCACAAGTTTGATCACAAATGATTCACCAGAAAGATCAAATGAAATCGCGGAGCAGAAAAAATGAGCACATTTTTAGCATCATGGATCACACTTTCGCATCAAACATCATAAACCAATAGAGAACGAAAACAGAGAAATACAGTATGAAAAAGAACTTGGATTGTTAACTTAACTCAGGCAGCAATTTAGGACGCTTGAAGCCATAATTTACAGCAAAACATCCCAATTTAAAACCCTATAACTTCCACTTCTAGTCTTAAAATTTATCAAAAAAAATGATTTACCGCATTAAACACTAAGCATTTAAACTAAGAACATAGAAAACAAAAATCAATAGCCTTATGAAACATACCTTCGAATTAAATATCATACATCACCAAGGGAAAAACAGAGCATTACTTCAAACAAATTGAATCAGCACTCGCTGATTTCAATCAGACTGCATTTAGCGAGGATTGAACTAAACATTGCGGCGAAAAAGCAAATCAACAACCCCATAACTTGCATTTCAGGTCTGAGATTCAACTACGTTAGAAATTACTGATATAGGACATCAAAAAGGATATTTGACTCATAATTTGAAACACTCATCTTGAGACTCTCAGGCAAAATTACAGCTTGCCACTTTGATATCAAATACTTCAGCAGACTCCTCAAAAGAAATCAATTCAAAAGATTTCAATCAGTTATATTCCAGCAACATTGGTCAGACCTTCGCATCAAGCATCACAAACCTGACAAACAAACAAAATAGAGATATGTAGAAAAATGAAACGCATCAACTTTCGAACAGCTATTCTTTAGAACTCGATTCAACAGTGGAAAGAAACAATAGGATTAGACGTACACGTTTGATCACAAATGATTCACCAGAAAGATCAAATGAAATCGCGGAGCAGAAAAAATGAGCACATTTTTAGCATCATGGATCAAACTTTCGCATCAAATAACATAAACCAAAAGAGAACGAAAACAGAAAAACACAGTACGAAAAAGAACTTGGATTGTTACCTTAAGTCAGACAGCAATTTAGGACGCTTGAAGCCATAATTTACAGCAAAACATCCCAATTTAAAACCCAATAACTTCCACTTCTAGTCTTAAAATTTATCGAAAAAAAATGATTTACCGCATTCAACACTAAGCATTTAAACTAAGAACATAGAAAACAAAAATCAACAGCTTTAAGAAACATACCTTCGAATTAAATATCATACATCACGAAAGGAAAAACAGAGCAACACTTCAAACAAACTGAATCAGCACTCGCTGATTTCAATCAGACTGCATTTAGCGAGGATTGAACTAAATATTGAGGCGAAAAAGCAAAATCAACAACCCCATAACTTGCATTTCAGGTCTGAGATTCAACTATGTTAGAAATTACTGATATGTGACATCAAAAAGGATATTTGACTCATAATTTGAAACACTCATCTTGAGACTCCAGGCAAAAATACAGCTTGCCACTTTGATATCAACTACTTCAGCAGACTCCTCAAAAGAAATCAATTCAAAAGATTTCAATCAGTTATATTCCAGCAACATTGGTCAGACCTTCGCATCAAGCATCACAAAGCTAACACACAAAAAACGAGTCAGATATGTACAAAATGAAACCTAAGAACCCTCAAATAGCTATTTTTTGAATTCGATTCAAGAGTGGAAACAAACGATAGGATTAGAAATAAAAGTTTGATCAAAAATGATTCACCAGAAAGATCAAACAAAATCGCGAAAAAGAGCAAAAAAAACTTGTAGAGTTTTAGCATCATGAATCGTCCCTTCACATCACAAATCATAATCGAACAAAAATCAAAAAAAATCAATCCACAACGAAAAAAAGAGTGGATTTTTACCTTACATCATACAGCAACTAAGGAGACTTGAACCAATTATTCGCAGCAAAAACATCCAAAATTCAAATCCTAAAACTTCCACTTCTGGTCTTAAATACTGAGATTCATTTATATCCAAAAAATTGATTTACCGCATTAATCATTAAAACAAAACAGGACAGAAAACAAATATCAATAGCCTTATGAATCATACCTTCGAATCACACATGATACACCAACAAAAAAAATAGAGCAGCACTTCAAGAGATTGAATCAGCGCTCGCTTATTTAAATCAGACTGCAATTAGGGACAATTTAATCATAATTTGTGGCGTAAAAGCGAAATAACCGATCCCATAACTTCCATTTCAGGCCTGAGACTCAACTGTTTCAACAAAAATGATATGCGACATCGAAAATCAAGCAATTGAATTTAATTTACTCATAATTTAAAACACTCATCCGAAGATTCTTTGAAAGAAATAAAGCTTAACAATTTGAAATCAAATCAAGGTAAAATAATGATATCAAGAGAAATCAAACCAACAGTTTTCAATCAGTTATATTTCAGCATCAAGGGTCAGACCTTCGCATCAAAAATTACAAACCTGACAAACAAAAAAAGTGAGATCTGTAGAAAAAAATGAAACGTATCAGCCTTCGAACAGCTATTTTTTAGAACTCGATTCAACAGTGGAAACAAACGATAGGATCAGACGTACAAGTTTGATCACAAATGATTCACCAGACAGATCAATTGAAATCGCGAAACAGAAAAAATCAGCACATTCTAGCATCCCGGATCGTACCTCCGCATCAAATAACATAAACCAAAAAAGAACGAAAACAGAGAAACACAGTACGAAAAAAGAACTTGGATTGTTATCTTAAGTCAGACAGAAACTAATGAGAAGCCATAAGTTACAGCAAAAAATCAAAATTTCAAAACCTTTTACTTCCAATTTTGGTCTTAAAAACTGAGATTCAACTATAAAAAAAAATGATTTACGGCATTAAAAACAAAGCAATTAAACTAGTACGACAGAAAACAAAAATCAATAGCCTTATGAAACATATCTTCGAATCAAACATCATACATCACCAAAGGAAAAACAGTAACACTTCAAACAAATTGAACCAACACTCGCTGATTTCAATCAGACTGCAATTAGCGAGGATTGAACTCAGAACTGTGGCGTAAAAGCAAAATCACCAACCCCATAGCTTGCATTTCAGGTCTGAGATTCAACTATGTTAGAAATCACTGATATGTGATATCAAAAAGGATATTTGACTCATAAGTTAAAACACTCATCTTAAGATTCTTTGTCAAAATTACAGCTTACCACTTTGATACCAATCAATTCAAAAGATTTTATCAGTTATATTCCAGCATCATGGGTCAGACCTTCGCATCAAGCATCACAAACCTGACAAAAGAAGAGATATGTAGAAAAAATGAAACGTATCAACCTTCGAACAGCTGTTTTTCAGAACTCGATTCAACAGTGGAAACAAACGATAGGAAGACTTACAAGTTTGATCACAAATGATTCATCAGAAACAGCATATTTTTAGCATCATGGAACGTACCTTCTCATCGAATAAAATAAACCAAAGAGAACGAAAACAGAGAAGCACAGTACGAAAAAAAATTGGATTGTTATTTAAGTCAGACAGCAACTAAGGAGGCTTGAAGCCATAATTTACAGCAAAAAAAATCAAAAGTTCAAACCCCATTACTTCCAATTCTGGTCTTAAATACTGAGATACAACTCTATCAAAAAATGATTCACCGCAGTAAACACAAAGCAATTAAAATAACAAGAAAGAAAACAAAAATCAATAGTCTTATGAAACATAACTTCGAATCAAACATCACCAATAGAAAAACAGAGCAACACTTCAAACAAATTGAATCAGCATTCACTGATTTCAATCAGACTGCAATTAGCGAGGATTGAACTAATAATTGTGGCGTAAAAGCAAAATCACACACCCCATGACTTGCTTTTCAGGTCTGAGATTTAGCTATGTTAGAAATTACTGAATGTGACATCAAAAAGGATATTTGACTCATCATTTAAAACACTCATCTTAAGACTCTTTGTCAAAAATAAAGCTTACCACTGTGATATCAAATACTTTAGCGGACTCCTCAAAAGATTTAAATCAGTTATATTTCAGCATCATGGGTCAGACCTTCGCATCAAGCATCACAAACCTGACAAACACAAAAAATGAGATCTATAGAAAAAATGAAACGTATCAACCTTCGAACAGCTATTTTTTAGAACTCGATTCAACAGTGGAAAGAAACAATAGGATTAGACGTACACGTTTGATCACAAATGATTCACCAGAAAGATCAAATGAAATCGCGGAGCAGAAAAAATCAGCACATTTTTAGCATAATGGATCGTACCTTCTCATCAAATAAGATAAACCAAAAGAAAACGAAAACAGAAAAACACAGTACGAAAAAAAACTTGGATTGTTACCTTAAGTCAGACAGCAACTAAGGAGGCTTGAAGCCATAATTTACAGCAAAAAAAATCAAAATTTCAAACCCTATTACTTCCAATTCTGGTCTCAAATACTGAGATTCAACTCTATCAAAAAAAATTGATTCACCGCATTAAACACAAAGCAATTAAAACAACAAGACAGAAACCAAAAATCAATAGTCTTATGAAACATACCTTCGAATCAAATATCACCAAAAGTAAAACAGAGCAACACTTCAAACAAATTGAATCAGCATTCGCTGATTTCAATCAGACTGCAATTAGCGAGGATTGAACTCATAATTGTGGCGTAAAAGCAAAATCACCAACCCCATAGCTTGCATTTCAGGTCTGAGATTCAACTATGTTAGAAATCACTGATATGTGACATCAAAAAGGATATTTGACTCATAATTTAAAACACATCTTAAAATTCTTTGGCAAAATTTGATAACAATCAACTCAAAAGATTTCAATCAGTTATATTCCAGCATCATGGGTCAGACCTTCGCATCAAGCATCACAAACCTGACAAACAAAAGAGAATTAAAGAAAAAATGAAACGTATCAACCTTCGAACAGCTATTTTTCAGAACTCGATTCAACAGTGGAAACAAACGATAGGAAGAGACGTACAAGTTTGATCACAAATGATTCACCAGACAGATCAATTGAAATCGCGAAACAGAAAAAATCAGCACATTTCAGCATCACGGATCGTACCTCCGCATCAAATAACATAAACCAAAAGAGAACAAAAACTGAGAAACACAGTACGAAAAAAAACTTGGATCGTTACCTTAAGTCAGAACGCAAATAAGGAGGCTTGAAGCCATAATTTACAGCAAAAAACCAAAATTTCAAACCATATAACTTCCAATTCTGGTCTTAAATACTGAGACTCAACTCTATCGAAAAAATGATTCACCGCATTAAACACTAAGCAATTAAAATAACAAGACAGAAAACAAAAATCAATAGTCTCATGAAACATAACTTCGAATCAATCATCACCAAAAGAAAAACAGAGCAATACTTCAAACAAAATGAATCAGCATTCGCTGATTTCAATCAGACTGCAATTAGCGAGGATTGAATTCATAATTGTGGCATAAAAGCAAAATCACCAATCGCATGACTTGCATTTCAGGTCTGAGATTTAACTATGTTAGAAATTACTGAATGTGACATTAAGAAAGATATTTGACTCATAATTTAAGACACTCATCTTAAGACTCTTTGGCAAAATTACAGCTTACAACTTTGATATCAAATACTTTAGCAGACTCCTCAAAAGATTTCACTCATTTATATTCCAGCATCATGGGGTCAGACCTTCGCATCAAGCATCACAAACCTGACAAACAAACAAAAGTGAGATATGTAGAAAAAATGAAACGTATCAACTTTCGAACAGCTATTCTTTAGAACTCGATTCAACAGCGGAAAGAAACAATAGGATTAGACGTACACGTTTGATCACAAATGATTCACCAGAAAGATCAAATGAAATCGCGGAGCAGAAAAAATGAGCACATTTTTAGCATCATGGATCAAACTTTCGCATCAAATAACATAAACCAAAAGAGAACGAAAACAGAAAAACACAGTACGAAAAAGAACTTGGATTGTTACCTTAAGTCAGACAGCAACTAAGGAGGCTTGAAGCCATCAGTTAGAGCAAAAAATCAAACTTTCAAAACCTTTTACTTCCAATTCTGGTCTTAAAAACTGAGATTCAACTATCAGAAAAAAAAACAGATTCACGGCATTGAACACCAAGCAAGACAGAAAACAAAAATCAATAGCTTTATGAAACATACCTTCGAATCAAACATCATACATCACCAAAGGAAAAACAGATTAACACTTCAAACAAATTGAATCAACACTCGCTGATTTCAATCAGACTGCAATTAGCGAGGATTGAACTCAACTGTGGCGTAAAGGTAAAATCACCAACCCCATAGCTTGCATTTCAGGTCTGAGATTCAACTATGTTAGAAATTACTGATATGTGACATCAAAAAGGATATTTGACTCATAATTTAAAACACTCATAAGACTCTTTGGCAAAATTACAGCTTACCACTTTGATATCAAACACTATAGCAGACTCCTCAAAAGAAATCAATTCAAAAGATTTTAATCAGTTATATTCCAGCATCATGGGTCAGACCTTCGCATCAAGCAACACAAACCTGACAAACAAAAAAAGTGAGATCTGTAGAAAAAATGAAACGTATCAACCTTCGAACAGCTATTCTTTAGAACTCGATTCAACAGTGGAAACAAACGATAGGATTAGACTCACAAGTTTGATCACAAATGATTCACCAGAAAGATCAAATGAAATCGCGGAGCAGAAAAAATGAGCACATTTTTAGCATCATGGATCACACTTTCGCATCAAACATCATAAACCAATAGAGAACGAAAACAGAGAAATACAGTATGAAAAAGAACTTGGATTGTTAACTTAACTCAGGCAGCAATTTAGGACGCTTGAAGCCATAATTTACAGCAAAACATCCCAATTTAAAACCCTATAACTTCCACTTCTAGTCTTAAAATTTATCAAAAAAAATGATTTACCGCATTAAACACTAAGCATTTAAACTAAGAACATAGAAAACAAAAATCAATAGCCTTATGAAACATACCTTCGAATTAAATATCATACATCACCAAGGGAAAAACAGAGCATTACTTCAAACAAATTGAATCAGCACTCGCTGATTTCAATCAGACTGCATTTAGCGAGGATTGAACTAAACATTGCGGCGAAAAAGCAAATCAACAACCCCATAACTTGCATTTCAGGTCTGAGATTCAACTACGTTAGAAATTACTGATATAGGACATCAAAAAGGATATTTGACTCATAATTTGAAACACTCATCTTGAGACTCTCAGGCAAAATTACAGCTTGCCACTTTGATATCAAATACTTCAGCAGACTCCTCAAAAGAAATCAATTCAAAAGATTTCAATCAGTTATATTCCAGCAACATTGGTCAGACCTTCGCATCAAGCATCACAAACCTGACAAACAAACAAAATAGAGATATGTAGAAAAATGAAACGCATCAACTTTCGAACAGCTATTCTTTAGAACTCGATTCAACAGTGGAAAGAAACAATGGGATTAGACGTACACGTTTGATCACAAATGATTCACCAGAAAGATCAAATGAAATCGCGGAGCAGAAAAAATGAGCACATTTTTAGCATCATGGATCAAACTTTCGCATCAAATAACATAAACCAAAAGAGAACGAAAACAGAAAAACACAGTACGAAAAAGAACTTGGATTGTTACCTTAAGTCAGACAGCAATTTAGGACGCTTGAAGCCATAATTTACAGCAAAACATCCCAATTTAAAACCCTATAACTTCCACTTCTAGTCTTAAAATTTATCGAAAAAAAATGATTTACCGCATTCAACACTAAGCATTTAAACTAAGAACATAGAAAACAAAAATCAACAGCTTTAAGAAACATACCTTCGAATTAAATATCATACATCACGAAAGGAAAAACAGAGCAACACTTCAAACAAACTGAATCAGCACTCGCTGATTTCAATCAGACTGCATTTAGCGAGGATTGAACTAAATATTGAGGCGAAAAAGCAAAATCAACAACCCCATAACTTGCATTTCAGGTCTGAGATTCAACTATGTTAGAAATTACTGATATGTGACATCAAAAAGGATATTTGACTCATAATTTGAAACACTCATCTTGAGACTCCAGGCAAAAATACAGCTTGCCACTTTGATATCAACTACTTCAGCAGACTCCTCAAAAGAAATCAATTCAAAAGATTTCAATCAGTTATATTCCAGCAACATTGGTCAGACCTTCGCATCAAGCATCACAAAGCTAACACACAAAAAACGAGTCAGATATGTACAAAATGAAACCTAAGAACCCTCAAATAGCTATTTTTTGAATTCGATTCAAGAGTGGAAACAAACGATAGGATTAGAAATAAAAGTTTGATCAAAAATGATTCACCAGAAAGATCAAACAAAATCGCGAAAAAGAGCAAAAAAAATTTGTAGAGTTTTAGCATCATGAATCGTACCTTCACATCACAAATCATAATCGAACAAAAATCAAAAAAAATCAATCCACAACGAAAAAAAGAGTGGATTTTTACCTTACATCATACAGCAACTAAGGAGGCTTGAACCAATTATTCGCAGCAAAAACATCCAAAATTCAAATCCTAAAACTTCCACTTCTGGTCTTAAATACTGAGATTCATTTATATCCAAAAAATTGATTTACCGCATTAATCATTAAAACAAAACAGGACAGAAAACAAATATCAATAGCCTTATGAATCATACCTTCGAATCACACATGATACACCAACAAAAAAAATAGAGCAGCACTTCAAGAGATTGAATCAGCGCTCGCTTATTTAAATCAGACTGCAATTAGGGACAATTTAATCATAATTTGTGGCGTAAAAGCGAAATAACCGATCCCATAACTTCCATTTCAGGCCTGAGACTCAACTGTTTCAACAAAAATGATATGCGACATCGAAAATCAAGCAATTGAATTTAATTTACTCATAATTTAAAACACTCATCCGAAGATTCTTTGAAAGAAATAAAGCTTAACAATTTGAAATCAAATCAAGGTAAAATAATGATATCAAGAGAAATCAAACCAACAGTTTTCAATCAGTTATATTTCAGCATCAAGGGTCAGACCTTCGCATCAAAAATCACAGACCTAACAAACAAAAAACGAGTCAGAGGTCAGAAATGTACAAAATGAAAGAATTAACCTTCAAATGGCTATTTTTTTAGAATTCGATTCAACAGTAGAAACAAACGATAGGATTACACTTACAAGTGTGATCACAAATGATTCACCAGTAAGATCATAGAAAATTGCGAAAAAAGCAAAAAAAAAAAGTTTGAGCATCATGAATCATAATTTCGCATCAGATTACAAAAATGAATAAAAAACAAAAACAGAGAAATACTGCGCTAAGATACTCAATTGTAACCTTAAATCAGACAGCAAATGAGGAGGCTCGAAGTCATTATTTACCGCAAAACTCACAATAACAGACCCCATAGTTCCACTTCAATAGAGACCCCATAACTTCCACTTCCAATTCAAGTATGTTACAAATTACTGTTTACCCACATTAAACACTAAGCTAGGCTTTGAAGTGACCACAATTTCACACTTTATGATATCAACTATTAACTTAGGCTTACAAGTTTGATCACACATGATTCACCTGACAGCTCAAATGAAAACGCGAAACAGAAAAAAGCAGCACATTTTTAGCATCATGGATCGTACCTTCGTATCAAATATCATAAACCAATAGAGAACGATATCAGAGAAACACAGCACGAAAAAGAACTTGGATTGGTACTTTAAATCAGACAGCAACTAAGGACGCTTGAAGCCATAATTTAGAGAAAAACATCCCTATTTCAAACCCTATAACTTCCACATCTATCTTAAACTTTATCAAAAAAAAGTGATTTACCGCATTAAACACTAAGCATTTAAATTAAGAAGACAGTAAACAAAAATCAATAGCCTTATCAATATACCTTCGAATCACACATCATACATCAATAAAAGAAAAACAGAGCAACATTTAAATCAGACTGCAATTAGGAGGATCGAACTCATAATTTGTGGCGTAAAAGCAAAAATAACCAACCCAATTACTTGCGTTTCAGGTCTGAGATTTATCTATGTTACATATTACTAATATGCGATATCAAAAATTAAGCATTTAAATTTATTTGACTCATAATTTGAAACACTCATCTGAAGATTCTTTGAAAGACTACAGCTTAACACTTTGATAACAAAAACTTAAGCAGATTCTTCAAGAGACATCAAATCAAAATTTTTCAACCAGTTATATTTCAGCATCATGAATCAGACCTTCGCATCAAGCATCACAATCTGACCATTTTCAAATAGAGAAAGGTATTTATCAAACAAGAATTTTTCCGGAAAACATTGAAAAAAATCATCAAGACTTACAAAAGAGTCTCCAGTACGTTCATGGACTCATAATAAAACAGAAAAATACATCATTTAGAAAGTAATCAACCACCTTTTCCTTTCGGCGTGGAAAAAAAGGGAATCAAAGCTACCAGCAGACCAAGCAATAGTTGTTAAACAGAAGATTCTCATGTCCTTGGTAAAAAAGCGTTACGAAGTGTTTCAGCATCATGAGTCATAGCATCGCATCAAGCATGACAAATCAACAAACAAAAAGATCCATAAAATCAACAAAACCCAAAAACCGAATCTCATCAAAATCTCAAGCCAATCAAGGCAAGAATTTGATGAGATGAAAACAAATTATGCACAAGCAAAACCAATATACAGAAAAAATTAACGATCATTCATAAGCAATAAAATATTCATCATTTGGTGAGAAAACTATCGCTCTAACAGTCAAGGAAACCACTTACGATGGAATGTTCTTTCGCTTTCTCGAATCCCTCTTGGTCAATCTGCAGACCTTTCTCTTCTGCCATCAAAGTGGTGAGATCAACAGGAAACCCATACGTCTCATACAATCTCCACACCAGGTGACCTTGAAAAAGAAAACTATGCATTTTAATTTGCATTATCAGGAAAAATTGGCAGATAAAAATCTCTATTATTGACGCATTTTAGTTAAAGCACACCTGGAAAGAATCACCAAATAAAGAAACAAATAAGAAGATTATCAAGAGATGAATGATGCACCTGGAAGAATATTAGAGTCCAGCTGACTGATTGTCTTCTGAAACACCTTCTGCCCATGGACAAGTGTCTTCAAAAACTGCTGTTCCTCCTCGTTTATGATCTTCTTCACAGTATCTACAGAACTCCTCACTTCTGGGAAAACAGGACCAATACACTCCACAATTGTGTCCACGAGATCGGCGAAGAATCCAGGCTTCGCTTTCAAAACTTCAGTTGAAAATCGGACTGCTCGTCTTAGGATGCGTCTTAAAACATAGCCTCTACCCGTGTTATCTGGTCTGCCTCCGTCTGAAATAGCGACTGTTAGGGTTCTGGCATGGTCGGCAAGTACTCTGTATGCCATGTCTATAGAATCCGTGTCGTCCAGGCCCAGCTTTCCGGTGTACGCCCGAACATTAGCTTTCTAGACAAGACGCTAGGAATGAGCCAATTCGTCCTTTGTTTAAAATTGAAGTTAACTCCTTTTTCATTTTCATCAAATTTCCGAGAACAGAAAGATGCGTAACTATTCGCAACATCATGAATATTTCTTCTTACCTCTTGTATGGCATTGAAGATTGGCGTGAACACATCTGTGTCATAATTAGACATCTTATCTTGAATTACAGACACCACACGCTCAAATCCCATTCCGGTATCGACGTGTTTCTTCGGTAGAGGCTTCAGATCTCCGCCAACTTCTCTGAAATGTCATTAAGACAAAATAAGAAACCAAAGTACCTGAAAAACTATTAATTTATGTGCATGCTCAAAACTATTAGGGATTCCTCAAGAATTCGAACCACTTGCCAGCCAACGTACGTACCTGTTTGATACTCTTTTACATATTTTTTTAAAAAATTTTTGGCAGACTGACGTTAAGATCATTTCTAAAGGTTCCTTACTATTATCTTATAATTTGCGCATTCCGTATAAAGCACAAAATGAACATGAGTGTGTCAAATGATCTGACATGATCACCTGTTGAACTGAATAAAGACCAGGTTCCAAATTTCCACAACTTCAGGGTCGTCCATATTCACAAGACTAGCGGCGTCTCTTCCTCCCACCCGATCATAGTGGATCTCACTGCAGGGTCCACAGGGGCCAGTGTCTCCCATTTCCCAGAAATTATCCTTCATGTCAAAAGGCAAAACACATGATGCTGGAATTCCAAGATCCAGCCAGATCTGGCGACACTCCTCGTCTGGTTCCAATCCCAGTTCCTTGTTGCCACCAAAGTAGGTGAAGTAAAGTCTGCTTTTGTTTATTTTGTAGTAGTTCGTGAGTAGATCAAGAGCCCAGAAGCAGGCCTCTTTCTAAACCCAGAATCAATACTACTTGAACGCAATCAGTTTGCCCAGAAACAACCAGGCATCAAAAACAGTTCAAAAAATTTAACTAAGCAGTTTCAAAAACCTCGCATTAATTTTTGTTCCCGATTAAAAAAAGAATAGATTACAAAGGCAGATGTTTATATCACGCATGTACCTGATGTCTTAGCATTCTCCTCCTTGAATTATCGAAAAAATATATTATCACAAAAAACAATTGTACAAAATAATTCTTTCATTCCTTTTATACGCGGTTTTGTTACGATTTTTTGCGACTATTTAACTAGCTGAAAGATTTGAATAGTGTGAATACACTGGGAATGATACAAACCTTGAAGTAGTCTCCAAAAGACCAGTTTCCCAACATTTCGAAGAAAGTATGATGGTACGTGTCTTTCCCCACATCGTCCAAATCATTATGCTTTCCACCTGCCCTGATACACTTCTGAGTGTTACACGCCCTTTTTAGTTTTCCCAGATCACTGTTGGGATCTGCAGTTCCCAGAAAGAGGGGTTTGAACTGATTCATTCCCGCATTTGCAAACAGGAGTGTCGGATCCTCATGGGGAATTGTGCTTGAGGAGGGACAAAACCTATGTGCGTGTTTAGCGACAAAGTAATCTATGAAGCACTGACGTACTTCGCTACTGGTTGTAGGTCGTTCTCCTGAAATAAACAACTTCTTTCAATTACATTAAGCAACAATTTTACTGTGAGTAAAAACAGCTGAAAGTTAAAATAGGCTGACATTATTTTAACTTTCAGTTTTCTTTACTCAAACTGTACTCTTTGGTACTCTTTTATAAGATCCATCTTGGCAGACCGACGTTTGGAGTCTAGATATATTCATTTGGAGGGGTAAGCGCTCGCCGAAAAACTGCAATTGTTTGTGCGAAACACCTTCCAGAAAATGCTCAAACATATTTTCTGGCACTTTTTGGATTATCTCCTCGAGAAAATCCTAGATCCGCCACTGGATAAAGGTCACTAAGAAAACTTGGACATTTTCCGAGAATGAACAGTTACCGTTTTTCATCTTGACGACAGCTTCGAGCCCCTTCACACGGTCCTCTAAACTCTGTAATTGATTCTGAATTCTTTTTGTTACTGAAAAAAGCGAGAAACTAACAATATATTCAATCAAACTTGCGACAAATGTTTTAGTGCTCGCTTATAGCTGTTTGTGTGGTGTTGCAGTAGAACTATTTTAAGACTAAAATCTATTTTACAACAATGAATACATAAAATGGTATCTTGTTCATCATCTCACCGTCTTTGAGGTCGGTCTGGTCAGCTTCAATGTGGTCTACACGAGTCACAGCTTCTTTCAGATTCGTCAATCCTTCCTAAAAATAAGACAATACTCCCATTGTTGATGATATAGAGTAAAATAGCAGACGTATTTTTGCATAAGGAAACCATTCGACTTCAACTTTGAGCTCATTCTGCTAAAGCTGACCAACTTTCCGATTCTATTGCGCGCTTTTTGCTCCATCTTTTGCAGCAACTCACGAAATATTTGATTTCCGAGCAGTTTTTAATCCAAACAAACAGATTTTTCTTACCAACAAATTTGGCCAAACGTTTCGAGCCATATGAACAGAAGCACGCCGAAGTAATTTTTTTTTCAGAAACCTTTGGACCAATGTGCTTTTACCAATGTATACCCAGAAGCAAAGCAGAGCTTCGCAACACTTGCGATACAATTAAACCATGCATTATGGGATATTGAATAGAAAAAGGATTTTTTTAAATTAAGCTGAAAAAATACCAGAGAGTCGAAAAAAGAGAACTATCTACAAACATTTCATACCTTTGTTTCGAATAATGTTCAAGAAGAGTCTTAAAAAGCATTGGCAACCAATGATCGAGCGGCAACTAAGCCGAAAAAACATGGGTCAACCCTCGTTATGTTGAAAATGAAACAGTATCCATAAAAAACTAAAGTTGAAAAATGAAAAACTCTACGACCCAGCCCTCCTAAACCACGCCGCAAAAGCAGTGTACAAATCTCCCTTAAAACTACGCAACATAAGTTCACTAAGCCAATAAAACAAACCGTTCAACCGAAAAAAAAATTTCAAAATCAACTACAAACAATTTTCAATTACAGTAAAAAAATTCTAAATAAAAAACCCATGCTTTGCAAAGAAACGGCTGAAAAAGAGAACTATATGAAATAAATTGCATTTAGAACAAAAATAAGCCGTCAGAAAAAAATGAAAAAAACCACACATCCGAAAAAAAAATCAACCGTTTTTCAATATATTTGAAAAAAATAGTAATTACTACCGAAACTGAACTCAGAGGTACTTTTATTTATATTTTTGAAGAAATTGAGCCTGTCAGCCTGCACACATGAAAGAAACTGTAATGCCTACACAATTTTTTAAAATATAAGAAAAACTATTTACGGGAGAAAAAGTATAGTTCCCGATTACAGGTCACTTGTTCTCGCAAGTGAAAATATTATCAAGGGTAAGCAACAAAAAATCGTGATTAATCAATGTATTGCTCAAAAACGCCATAAATTTTTTCAATAAACTTAAGAATATCGACAGTTTTTTGGTCTTGTTTGCTCAAATCGAGATACATTTTATAAAGGATAAGTTTGGCAAGTTTTCAAATCACAGTCGTTAATATAAGTCAATTCTTCCAATATTTTAGAGGCAAAGCGAAACACTACTGAAACTAAAAAATAGCTATGGTAAAAAAATTTAACGCAATTATTTCATTTCGCAAAGTTGAACTAAAATTCAATATGAACAGCCATTCAAAGACTCTATTGAGAAATCGTTCACGAATTTGACAAAAAAATCAATCGTGAAAACAAAAATTTATACAGAGGCCAAGCTGCGCTTTGCAAACACTTGCGAGAACACGACCAAAAAGCAGCTCTATCAAGTGAAAAAAGAGAGTAGAAATAAGCCTCGAATTAGCAAAAACTCGGCTACGTGTAGGATTCGAATCTGCGACCTACTGCAATCAAGAGATTTTGAGTCTCACGCACTATCCCCTCAGCCACGCAAGCTTAACAACCGACAAAGACTAGTCACGAATAAAGCAGCTACATATGCTAATAAATTGTCAATGCAATTCAGCAAAAGTGACACCAAATATTATATTACTCAATTTTGCAAGTAATAGTTTGGAATATAACCAACTGAAGGCATCCACACTAACTTTGCATGTAACATATCGCAAGGCGTAAAGCCACATTATGTATAAATTATGCATTTCAAAAAAATTGCGAGATATATTGAGTTAAAAGTTTCTGAAATCGAGTTTTCATTATTGTTATGTTGTTTGAAACAAACTTTTTTCGGTTCATTTGATGAATTAAAAATGCATCAACTGAGACAACATATAACTATTCGAAAGTCAAAGCACATGCTATGAAAAGCTGTAAAGGTGCCTCAAAAGTGGCACCAATATTTGCGACTTAGGTTGGAAAAAAGAAGGTTTGTACTAATACAGTAGCTTCGCAAGTGTAAAAACAAATCAAAATCTGATATATCAAAAGAGAAGCGACAATAATTAACTTTTACAAGTATCTATCGATATGCAAAAACAGAATACCAGAGCGGTTTTCAAATCGTTCTGTATTAAAAAAAAACTGATCAAAAAAAGAACAGGCTAAGCTGGCTGAATTTCAGAAAAAAAAACGAAAAAGACCAATATTTCAAAACTCAACGGAAAAATTTTATTGATCTCTTCTCGTGCAAAATTTTTTTTATTGATCTCTCCTTCTGCACAAATCAGCTTTCAAACAAGTTTATACTGAGCATTTGAAGATCTAAGCCGATAGCTCAGAAACGAATAGGCAGACTCTAATTGAGAATAAAATCATTAAGCCGAAAAAAATCAACCAGAATAATTTCCAACTCGGCATTCATTTGTGAACAACCAAGACAGGTGAATTATAGCAGGCTTGCCCTGAGCACGCAAAGAAAAAACTCAATTTGGAAACAACGCAGCGTACCTATCAGCAGAAAAACAAACCGATAAAAATCTCTCGGAAAATTCCGAACAAGTCTGAACAGGACTCGGGTCTACCTATGTCGGGAAATTCTTAGACGTTTTCGCCATATGTGCATTGTAAATTAAGACAATTATGTGCAAATGAATTGAATAATCAGAAATTTTAAAAGAAATTAATCTTGGAGCCAAATTACCCAAACGCCAACTGCACAGTTGAAACTTTTAACATTTTCACGTGCGAAGTCTGTGATTAAAAATTTACGCAGAGGCGAATTTTTTGTGTGAAAATCATCCCCCCACACGCCATATTAAGTACAAAAAGATTAATTTTACTCCTAGTAACAAATCAATTATGGCAAATAAGCTTCCTTCAACCAATTTGGAACGATTTCTCTAACGGATTAAATCCCTTAGCATTGGCTGTACTTAATAGCTGATTATTGATCAAAATGAACACTTTAAAAATGAACACATTTTATCGCAACAATATTTGCGTCGCAACAATATTTGCGACTTAAGTTCGAAAAAAAGATAGTTCATACTATAATTCAAGCATTGCTTGTGTAAAAAGTGAAAAAGTCATATGCGGTTGATACCATTGTTACGTTTTTTGTCAAATAAGTCTTTTCTTTCTTTTTCTTCTTCTAGAAATTTTTCAAAACCATTTTTTGCGCTGCCTGTTTTATCGTCAAGTCTCGTTTCGAATTGCGTACCCGATGATTTGCTTCTAAAATTTCGATCCTTAATGTTTGAAATCCATCTGATTTTGAATCAAATAAAACAAATTTGCAATTTTTTCTGGTTGTTTTCAGATTTTGGTCTGAATGCAACCACCAGGTCGCGTCAGAGTTTGTCAGGGTTTGTGGGCGCAATACAGTGGGACAAGTAAATTTACTTTGGAACTTCATTATGATACAACATAACACTTCACACAATGTCAGTTTTCCAAACAAGAATGATGTCTGAGCTTTATTAGTGAAGCAATACCACGCAAGAAATCCAAAAAGAAAACTATCGTCTGATCAATAAAATGTCGACTTGGAAATGCAAGCGTATTAAATCCAACATTTATGGACCGTATTTTAGATAACTATTCGAAAAACTAAACACGATTTCATCACACCATTATTAATCAGTAAACCGTTTGGTTGCATAAGGCTAGACTGGAAACTTCCATTTGATTTGCTTGCTCGAAACATGTTTCTAAGCGCCCAAAACTGACTTCATCAAAACGTAGGACAATATAATGCTTTTCCCCTTCTCGCCTAATAATTGCTATAAGTTTTGAAATCATTTTTTAAAATCAAGGGTAAGCTGAATCTAGATTTCAGCAAGGCGTTCAACTTAAAAATGATCCGGAAAATATTTTGGTCTAAGGTTTGAGGTTTCCAGACTACCGACCTCCGACAGTGCCTCCTGAATTATGGCCCTGGCTCGCATCAACTCCTCGCGGATGAGGCTAGAAGCTCTGAGAACATCCGAATCAAGGCAGTTGTCCAAGATATCTTTAACCTGCTTTGACTTTCCTGGAGTCGCTTTACTACTTCCCAGACTACTTGCAGCTACGTTTGAAGATACTGCTGAACGTTGACTTTCGCTCTTACTAGAGTTCTGTTTGGAATCCGAACGTTTCGAAGACGGATTTTTGGATTCGGTGTTGTTTTTCTAAACAGGAATCCAATCGCTGTTAACTGGAGATGAGTTCTCATGCAAGGATAGAAATTATTGATTGTCGTGCTGTTTTAGTACCAAGAAGCAGTAGCTACAGAGAAATCGATTCGGACAGAGATGAGGAATCAAACTTACAATTAGTTTAACTTGCAAACAAGAACGACAGCCCGCAAAACAAAATCAAGACAACAGTCCAAAATTTTGTGGCCAACTCCGTCGTTCGATGTTGTTGCGAGAAGATATGATTAGTAATGATTGATTTCTAGATAACGCTAATCAAACAGCGAAACATGCGAAAGAATAAATTTAGATGGCAAGCAACTCAAGTGAGACAAAACTGACCTCTATATTCGAATTGTGCCAAAACCGAGTTTCGGCGTTATGAAACGCTGGCTTTTTCAGCCAAACTGAGTCTCCATAAGGAATCCATATATCATTTGACGATTTTAAATTAAGGAGAACTTCCGGATCCATAAAGGCCTCTTCCTTGCTTTTAGCAATAGGCTGTGATTTTGCGTTATTTAAGGCTTGGTCAGGTTTAGAAGTCGATGCTTTCGTAGATACACTTTCAGATTGCACTACATGCTTATAGAACTCGCATTCTGCATTTGCAACTTTTAAAGAATTTGTGCTGTAACGATGGCAGAAGTATGCTTCTTCTGCTTTATAATATGCAGGTAGCATATCAACTGGAACTCTTGTGCTCAGAAGTTGCTCATTAAATATTTTGTTGGCAGGTTTCTCAACCCAATTAGACTCCTAAAATAAACATCTATGATTCAGTTTTGAAAAATAAACACCTAATTGACATGCAGCAAAACAGCAACTAACAGATGGCAATTCAATTTTTCTTCACTTATTATTATTCAGTGTACTATTTTCGACTTCTTTCTCACTACGTTGAAGTTCTTGAGGCATGAGCAAACCACGCGTGCAAACTAGAGATTTATGGAAATATGATTGGAAATGGACAGAAATCAAATCATGCAGAAAGAACTTGCAGGATCATTAATCATGAGACCTGATCACTGACCTTTCTGACGCTTGATTTAGCCCAGAACAAACTTTCAGAGCTCTCGAAGAACGGTCGTTTGGACCAAACGGAAGAATCTTCGCTGAACAAAGAAACGTCAGTCGATTCTTCTGAGAAACTGACTTTGCTTTTCGCTTCTTTTTGATTTTGCTCTGTCTTGCCTATTTTTTGTAAGGAGCAAAATTTCGTGTTTTTCCTTACGTTTTTTGCACTTTCTGCCAAATGAGCATAAAAAGCCTGTTCGGCCAAAACATATTTGATGTGGCTGAAACCACAATTATGTCGCCAGCACCTTTCTTCCGCCTGACAAAAAGCAGAACTATCTGCAACAGCGGTTACTTTATTCGCAACCGATGATTCGGATTTCCGAACCATGTTTGAAGTAATTGGCTCCGTAGCTTTATGTTCCTGTAAATTATAAACTTAATTATACTATGTTAATATGTTAGAATTAGTACTTTACAGACACGTACTGTTTTTTTTTGGTCAAGTACTCCTACTTTCAAGTTCTCAATTTTCATATTTCTATCTCTTTCTGATATTTTTTTTAAAACTGGTGTAGAATCAAGCGTACATTTAAGACTGGCTGCTTTTGAGTTGCGCGGCTCAACTGGGCCAGCATGTATTTGGATTCTTCGATGCTAAACTTCAAATGTTCTCTCCACACCGAAGTAAGAGTTTCGTGGTGAGCCTAAACAGCCTTTAAATTATTCAAGGTTTCATTTTTTAATTCTTAACAAGCAAACTCATGGGTTAAGACTCAAAATAAATGTGGAACTCAATCAAGTACATGCTGACAGGCAAGCTGACATTTGCAAGACTAGTTCATCTCAAATAGCTCTCATTTTCTCATGAACATTTTTATCAGCAGAATTAAGTTGGAACATTTATCCGCGAAAGCTTAGAGATCAACATAGGTAATGTTCAGTTTATTAGCGTGAATCTATTTCGTGAGTTTATCCAGCCAGGCATACAAGTGGCTGCAACTTTTTTAGTTGCAATCCTGGGGAAGGGATTCTTTCATTTAACCGTCCTCACCTCGTTGCCATGAAGTATAGTTGAAAGGTACGGATTGTGGTGACCAGGATGTTTGAGGTGCATTTAAAGTAATTATCATGCGTATAATACATTCCACGAGCATTCTTAAATTATCTACCAATGGAACTCAACGAATCTGTTGTGACATGCCTCGCTATACCTGCAAACTAGCAGAATCAAATGTATCTTTATCGACTATTTCACAGTGCTCCTTTAGCTCTGCGTCATCGAGATTCAGGATGAGCTTTGTTTCGTCAAAGTGAACTCTCGGCTTCGAAACTACGTCGGAAGATTGCTTGGAACTTTCATTAGAGTGTTCGGAAGAGTCTGTTGATCGACAACTTTGATCCGCTGCTTCATTAGCGCACGGAATATTTTGCAAGCTAGTGCTTGATGTAATTTTTTGTGTCAAGTCTGTATTGGACGTGGAAGGATTTTCAGCGGAAAGATTTTCCATCGTTGATGATTTTGAAATCGACGTGCCCGAGGAATCTTGATGCTTTTTGGATGGAGCAGGATGTTTATTTTGCGATGGTTTCTTTTTACCGCCACCTCCACTGCCTTGCATGTGGGAATTCTTAGGCTTCTTCTTAGTCATTATGGCAAGTAGTTATCAGTTTACCAATCAAATATTACAGCGCGTTGAGCCGTTGTGGTCAAAACGGATTCAAAGCTGCTTAAAGATTGACAAACCAATTTTATTACAGAATCAGAATTTTGTTTTATTCAACTCAAAAGAAATCAAAAACTACTCACTGTTGGGTGAGAAGATTGGTAACATCCGTAAAGTTTAGAGAAAAATTGGCTTTCAAGTTGTTCAAATAGTAGTTTCTGTGTCCACACTGGTTCATTTTCAGTCCAAATCTGCATTATTGAAATCATGTGTATCTGAAATATTATTTCATGTTATAAAACATCGATTCAACTGCGACAAGAAAATTTCTTTTAAGGTACCACATTCATAGCTGTAATCCCAGCCTGGAAAATTAAAAAAATACATATTTTTAATACTTTTACTAAGATTACTGGGTTGGAAACATTCCATGCTATTTCACTCCAATTGGTCCTTGTTGTTCCGACTTTCGTAACGAAAGTAACGGAATATTTGTGCTCGGGGTCGTTTTATTTCTTCAGACAAATTTCGACTTTTTAACTAGCCATTTTAGACGGAATTTTTTTTACTATCCATCGAAAGTTATTGTTATCCTGAGCTTCAAATTGGAAAAGATATTTCACCTGTGATCGTTTTTTCATAAAGTTAAGTGGGTTTAAAGATTGCCATTTTGGGACAATTAATGTGCGATATATTTCGCGCTATTAACGCGTAAGCGAGATATAATCCGTTTTAGAAATCGTAAATTGATTCAAGGAAGCTTATATGACATAATTGATTTGTTAATAGGAGCAAAATCTATCAGTTTGTACTTAATATGGCGTGTGGGGGATGGTTTCACAAAAAATCTCACATTTTTTTTCAAAAAATTTAATTTTATTTTATTACGTTCAAAGTTTTCATGTTCTTGCTGCTCTATAGTCCTAAAAAGGCAGTCGGAACATTCAGGGCTTCGCCCTGATACGAGCAGTCTTGTTAAGTTTTGAACTAGCCCGCTGTTTTCTAAATCAACTTCCGCTCGCTGTCACAGGCAAATTCAAAACCAGACCATCGAAAGCTGATTCAGAAAACAGCGAATTAGTTGAAAACTTAAAAAGGACCGCCAATTGCCGTGAAAGCATAATTTATTTTCCATTTAGCGAATAATTGGAAGTGAAAGAAAAAACAAAAAGCAAACTACCAAAATTGAAATTTGCGCGTAAACAAATTTTTAATTTTTTTCCCAAGAAAACGACAAAACATCACACAAACTAACTCAGTGAATTTAGCACTTGCAAATGACTGACAATTTTTCAAATATAAATGAAATCAGAAGCAGTACATAGGAGTAGATAGAAATCACTTCGAAAAGCCTTGTTATATTCAGCAAAATACGCCGGTTGCTTTGTTTATCGGAAAAAAAAATTCTGTCCAGAAAAATTTTCGCAGAAAGATTTAACACAAACATGAACCTGCACTTTGCCAAAAGTAGCCAAACAACGGCGAAAAGTGTCTCTAAAACAAAAAAAACGTATAAAATATAGAAAAACGCCTAAACATAAATAGATTTTCAAAAAATAAGAAGAACCAAAAAACATGATTTGAGTCCTGTAAGAACAATTGAAACTGACTAGCCAGCATTAACTCAATTTGAAACAATTATTCGAAAGTCGAAATTTGGGTTCAGTTGCCTCGCTCACGCGTTGACCATCATACACAAGTACAAAACCGCGCATATTATAGTACAGCAAATTGATAAACTGTCGAACTTAAAACCTTCACAAATTCACAAAAAAGATTGCATGTTAAACACACTTGCGATACCTCACACACATAGCATTGCAAGTTAGCAGACAGAAAATGAAACAAAAATAATTAGAAAATTTCGAAAAACCATAACTACAAAATTTTCAGAAATTTGTCTGGAATGTTCAATTTAAAAACACAATAACTGGCGCTTAATAAGTATTCAGACACAAAAACTGATCGGCAACTGAGCCGGCAAAAAGTAGTTAAACTCACGTTGATCAAAACTGTTTTCAATTGAAAAACTTTTGAAAATTCCGAAAATCTTTTTAAATTTAAACCAAGGGCCCCAACGTATCTAGGGTTCATTATTAAGGGGTAACACATCCATTAAGAACTATTGCACTTCAATTAAAATACCACTATTTGCAAAGTGCGTTGCAAAAACTGAAATCTTTTAGTATCGGCAGTATCACGACTGAAAATCTTTGCTAATGATAGCGCCTAACTTTTAGTTTAAAAAACAGTAACAGTTGATGTGTCTGTAGCGCCCAACTTTCAGTTTTAAAACAGTTGCAGCCTTAGTTAATTTTCACTTTCAGCGGTCGGAACAAAAAGAGCTTCTAATAAAAAAACAAATCAGGAGCAGTAAATTTTCTTCAGAAAAAATTATAGATCTCAAAATAATTAAGGTATTTGTTAGTTGCCACCTGCATCATAAAAAGCAGACAAAAATCGACACACGCAAAGTAGAGCATGAAATGCGGGCATAAAACGAAATTAAATGATTTCTATCAATATCTTCACTATGTTCATTGGCATTTAATAATTAAGTTCTCATACAGAAGCCACAAAGCCGAAATAATATAATCGATTAAGTAAAAACTCGAAAACGAAATTTCAACCAATCGGAGTTGACAAATTTACAACAAATATTTGGCCAAATTCGAATATAACGGGTATTTAAAAAGCAGACATGCTCACAATGTGACTGTTGATTGACGAAAGTACAGATTCGAAGATTAACTGCACTTGAAGATCCAGTAAACGAATTTATTTACGTGAAAACGTCTAGTATTCGGTTGCAATACCGTACGATAAAAAAACACATCTACAAAAACACTCGAAGATTTATTTGTAATTGTGTTATTTGAGGATAACAATTCCTAAATCACAATCGCTTGCATAAAACAAGTCTACAGAAAAATTTCATCAAGAGGGAACTAAGCCGCCAAAATATGGGTAAACTCCAGTTGAACCGAAAACGAAACTGTTGTCATGAAGAACTTTCGAAAATCTTAATTTACGCCTTCCCTCCAGGAAACACAGGTAAAAATGTAATTTTTCCTTCACACGACGCAAAATACTTTCACTAAACCAATAAAACGTCAGCCGAGACAAGTGAGGCAAATAGAGCTTTCAATTCAAAAAATAACCAAGGAAACTAAAATAATCAAATTTAGTAAATTTACAAATTACAGGAAAAAATTCAAATAAAACACTTTCAATTCGAATTAAAATTGCTTACAGCTCAAAAAAAACTTGATGTGTCACTTAAGCCGATAAAACACAAGCAGACAAACGACAGTCCGACACTTTTTTTGTAACTAATTATTCGGTTTGAAAAAAAAACTAAACCTGCCGAGTTTCAAACCTAGTACCTTTGCCGTTCCAGGCGTAGTCATAACCTCCAAACCAAATGTGCAGCAGAAGCTAAGAAAATTGAATTTATTATAAGCCAAGCTATCAAATGATTAAACGGAATTAGTTTTAAAAATGTTAACCCAAAAAAGGGATGTGATCTAGGGATGTGATCGAAATATATAAGATACACTGTCAAATTCCTCTCATTAATGTGGGCGGGAAAAAAACAGCAAACTGATGAAAATCAGTCTTTATCTTGGACATGATTGTTTACTTTTGCAAAAATAGCTAAATATCAAGTAATAATTTTTGATATACCCTTCTCGGTATGAGAAAAAATTAGGTCTAAACAACTCAATTCTAAAATCGCAGATTCTGAACATTCAATCTAAAACCAAAGTTAATATCTAACGACAATTATTAAGTTTTAAGACCAATTAAGCGACATTATTCCCATCAATCATAATTGATCATAAAGTCCAATGGAATTCCAAGGCAACTAGGCCTGCAGCCATTTCTGATACGAGTCATCTCGATGAAACATACCGATAAAGTGTTTTCACGCTTAAAGTAATCTCACGCTGACTGTCGAGATACCAAAAATAATTGTAACTGACCTCCGTTGCCACCTAACTGACCATAACGCTTCTATCGTTTTAATTTGAAATGGCCATTACTCTGTAAACGACCGCTACACTTAAGCAAAGATATCGGTAAAACTAGATGAAAACTCTAGTTGAATGATCCGGACACTCTCTTTTGAAAGAAGTTGAGCACAAGGTCTGGACAGTAGTCTATGGCCTCCTCGCAGGGCACCATTTCTAGTTGATTCACGCCCTTCCACTTCATTAGGAACTTTGCTCTGCCTCCACTTTCAGTGCCACCGATTATCTCTTCTGGCTCCAAACACCTGAAACAACGAAGTTCTGAAGTAGGCGTTTAGAGCGTCAATCTGTGACGTCAGATTGCAAAGGACTTAACAAACATACGAAGCTTAAAAATTGACCTTGTTCCTCAAAACTGTTGAAACAATTGATAATATATGGGTAATAACAGTGTCAAGGTCAAGACCACCAGAAGATTATATTACTTAAAGCTACTAAAATGACTATTCTATTCGAGCAAAAATATGCTCGCGAGTGAACATCCTCTATCCATGATTATTTTAAACCTAAGCTGATGTTAAAGACCTCTCAAATCCAAATGCTCTTTTAGCCTCCTGCTTTTTCTTCAGCTCCTTTTCCAATTGTTCGATCAACGATTCACTATGAATCGAATCATGGGGTTCCCACGTGCACTCACTCTCTGGCAACCCAGTCCACTTCAGAAGATACTCCACTCTGCCCTCCCGAACCCTCTTTTTCATCACCCTCTCGACTGGGAATGGACCGTTAAAGCCGCCTCTTCCTTTGCTACTATACGCTCTGTTCGTCTGCGTATACAGGGCTGGTTGTAAATTATCAGTGGAATTAGAAACATTCCCAGTCTCAGCAGGAGTGACATCTAAATCCACTTCTGGTTCTGTTGCATTTGAAAATTGTCTATCATTAATTAATTCTCCATTTTGAGGCGAACTTTCAATTTCCATGATTGCTACTACTTCAGTGAGAATATTCGCTGAACATTCGAAAATCAAACCTTGTCTGAAATTATTTCAATAATATAAATAAACGAACATCTTCATCTTCAGTGCATGAAAGAACAATTAAACACGCAGAGTAGGATGTGTCAAATTTTTTTTAATAAATAAGAGTTCCGAGCAATCTTTAATATAGTGCTCTAGCGTGAAAGTTTGGGCGAAATTCCGCAAGCAAGTTTATATTATTGTAAAGGTTTCGCGGACATGATTTTTGCATTGAATACAGTGATCGACTTTTAGTTAAAAAACTACGCCATATTGAGAATAATTTTAAGCAAAGTGGTGAAGTACCTCTGCATAATCGAAGGTTTACTGAGATCTTTGATTGTCAGCAAAATGAAACGCCGATCATAAGGTTGCTTTATGAAGCTGTCAATTTCAAAAAAAGTACAAATCAAGACGACAGATAGATCAAACATACCATGCATGTAAGCCGACAGAGAAAACAGACAGGCAAAAGCTATTTACTCGCAAAAACATCGAAAACTGCGTCTATCAAATCTTTAATATCTCGAATGAAGTTAATTTTCAAGAAAACATGTCGAGAAAGACAATTAAACAGGGGCGAAGCGGATCATTGCATCACTAGCGACACAAGGCAAGCGTAGCATTGCAAGCAAGCGACCAAAAATGAGATGAAAGAACTAGTCGTAAATAGTACGACGCTAAACTGCATGGGGTTCTGTTTATCTGTTCTGTTCTGACGAGGAGGAGAGTGGACCTGTGTAGTGTGTCGGAGCACCTGCACAACCTGCCTCCGGGGATTTGTGTTCAGTGATTTGTGTCAGTGCGGCGCATCTTCTGTCCTGGGCGCGACTGGGCTTTTGGGGGGTGCATTGAGCTTTTGGGTGTAGATTGAACTCCTTAGCCCTGGGTGGCAGTCAGTCTAGGAGAATAAAACTCCATATTTAAATTGACCAAGGGGGTCCTTTGGTCCTGTGGGTGGGATCAGGCCCGCATTCTTGTAACCCCCTTCTCAGGGTCAAGAGCCCTTCTCAAGGACAAGAGCTGTCACAGCCAGAGTGACAGGGTTTCTGTGGCAGGCATCAACATACTGACATTCTGGTGCAGGAGCTACAGTGGTTCTGCGATTGTTCCCCCACAGGGTGGCATTCGGAGAGGCACACAGCCCGAGTGCGGGAACGGCGGTTTTTTCTCTGTCAGCCGTAATGTCAGAGTTGGGACGACAGCTAGGACGAGGCGGTCCTGTAAAAAATTTCGACACCAATCACATGGCAAGTCTAATTTCTACAGTAGAGATAGGCGGTGCCGGCAGCCGTCATAGACAGACTGCTGGTAGCGTCTCGGGCTTGGCTGACTCCCGGGTGCGGAAGGCAGGGACCGGCCATCGCGGCAAATCAAGCGAGCACCCGGAAAAGTTCAGTGTGGCCACTTGGAATGTGGGCACCCTAAAGAAGAGACAGTGTGAGGTGGTGGAGACACTGACGAGGAGGAGAGTGGACCTGTGTAGTGTGTCCGAGCATAGGTGAGCTGGTGGCTTAACAGCCAACCAGGCTCGTATTCTCAAAAGTAATGATTCCAAATACAAGTTCTTCTGGTGTGGGAACAGCTCAGGACTGAGTGGAATTGGGATACTGTTGGCTGAGCGTTGAGTGGACAAGGTAATGTACAACTGAAGCTTGTCGTTGGCAGGGCGGTGTTCACCTTTCTTGCCGTCTATGCTCCTCAAGTTGGACTGCCTGAAGTTGAAAAGGAGCGATTCTACGATCAGTTGCAGAGCACTGTCGCCAGGGTTCCTGCTTCGGAGATACTTGTATCGCTGGGGGACTGGAACGGTCATGTGGGTGCTGACGCTGATGGCTTCGATGAAGTCCACGGCGGGCAGGGTTTCGGCGTCCGAAATGCTTAGGGTGTGAGGATCCTGGAGTTTGCCTTGGCTAACGACCTGCCTGTAGGCAACACCTGATTTAAGAAGAGGGACTCTCACCTCATCACATACAGCTCTGGTGACTACAGAACCTAGATTGACTACATCCTTTTCCGCAAGAACTTCAGCCAGGCAGTAAGTAATGTCAAGGTCATACTGAATGAGAAATGCGTTCAACAGCACCATCTGGTGGTGTTTGACTTCTCAGTCCACATCATCGCTGTGAAGGAGCGCAAGTTTACTCCCCGTATCCGCTCCTGGAAGCTCAAGGATCCTGCTACTGCGAACCAGTTCCATGCTGCCTTCAGGGATAAGGTGGCTATTGTTGCTACCAATGACGGCCCTCCAAACTCGGTGGAGGAGGCATGGACCAAGCTAAAGGACCCACTCCTTGAGGCGGCCTCTGAAGTGCGCGGCCTCTCTAAACAACACTAGTGGAAGCCGGAAACTTGATGGTGGAACGGAAGTGTGGAAGAAGCGGTGAGAGAAACGGGCATGCTTTAAAACCTACAACAACCTGAAGAAATTAGGCATGACGGCTGAGGCGAAAGAAGCTAAAACTGCATGCAGTGAGACCAAACGTGTGGCCAAATACGTCATCTGGCTGGCCAAGTCTGAGGCAGAAAAAGCCGAATTCGCCAACATTACCCCTGATGGCGGCAGTGTCTACCGGATTGCTAAGCAGCTGGACCGTACAAATCAGGACGTTGCGGGTAACGAGAAGTGTGTTCCTAATTATGCAGGTGAGCTCTCGCTCAGTGATGAGGACAAGATGAAAGCGTGGAGGAGCACTACGCGACACTGCTAAACGTCGAGTTCGAGTGGCCGTGCGACCTGCTCCCTGAAGTACCGCCTGTTGCAGGTCCCCCTCCAAGTGTGTCTGCTGTACTGATCCGTAAAGCTCTCCGCAAAATGAAGATAGGTAAGGCCGCTGGCCCATCTGGTATCATAGCTGAGATGCTGAAAGCATCTGGTGAGGAGGGAGTTGAGCTAGCCACGCAACTGGCTGAGGCAGTCTTCGGCAGCAGTGAGATCCCTAAAGACTGGGAGGAGAGCTTCATCCTGAACTTCTTCAAAAGTAAAGGTGAAGCGCTAGATCGCGGTAACTATCGTGGCCTTAAGCTTACAGACCAGGTCATGAAACTGTTGGAACATGTGTTGGACCCTCTCATCCGCAACATGGTGGACATTAATAAAACGCAGTTCGGTTTCGTGCCGGGCAGGGGAACAACTGATGCCATCTTTATTGTCCGCCAGTTGCAAGAGATGTACATCGCAGCGAAGAAGCATCTCTATTTCGCCTTCGTCGATCTGGAGAAAGCTTTCGATCGAGTGCCAAGAAAAGTCCTCTGGTGGGCTATGAGAAGTCTTGGTGTCGAGGAGTGGGCGATACGTGTCATCCAGGGCATGTAAAAATAGGCGTGCGGGTCAACGAACAGTACAGTAAGGAGTTTGGGGTCGGAGTGGGCGTGCATCAAGGTTCAGTACTCAGCCCGCTGCTCTTCATCATGGTACTGGAGGCGCTGTCACGCGAGTTCCGCATTGACGTGCCTTGGGAGATTCTGTACGCTGATGACCTTATAATTATCGCTGATTCCATGGGGGAGTGTATCACCAAGCTGAAGGCCTGGAAGGCAAACATGGAGGAGAAAGGTTTGCGAGTAAACATGAAAAAGACTAAGATTCTAGTCTCCGGTTTTGGCCTTGACCAATTGCAGGACTCCAATTGCAGGACGCAGTGTGTCGCAGAGGAGTACGCTCAAAATCGATTAGGTGCTCCCAATGTAAACTCTGGGTACACAAGAAGTGTTGTGGCATTGCTGGGAGACTGTCTGCAGATCCGGAATTTGGCTGTCCAAGATGTCGTGGTGAGGCTCGTCCAATCGATGGAAGGCCTGAAACCCAACTGGACGTGGACGGAACCTTGCTGGATGTCGAAGCCAGCTTCTGTTACCTGGGAAATATGCTATGTGCGGGAGGAGGTTGTGAACGTGCCATCACTGCCAGATATTGCGCAGCTTGGGGCAAGTTCAGGAGACTTATACCCATCCTGACAAAAAAACACTTGTCACCAAAGATCCGTGGCAAGATGTTCACTGCCTGCGTCCGTTCGACCATGCTCCATGGAAGTCAGACATGGGCACCAAATTCCCGGACTTGCAGCGTCTCCGCCGAAATGATCGCGCAATGATTCGCTGTATCTGTGGCACCAAACTGGATGATGACATTCCCACGGCTGCACTTCACCAGAAACTGGGGGTCGTTGAGATCACGTCTGTCCTACGAATACGACGTCTCAGATGGTTTGGACACGTGCAACGTGCCTCGTCATGCATCAGCTCCGTCACCAGCATGGAAATCCTTGGCCGCAGAGGAAGACCCAGAAAGGCGTGGTCAGAGTGTGTGAGTAATGATGTTAGTATCTGCAACATGTCTGGCACCGATCCGCGGGACAGGGAAGGATGGAGAGCAGGAGTTAGACGTTGCCAACCTCAGTGACTGGGACTACCGCAGCACCCTAAAAACCAAAACCGGTTATGATGATGATAGCAAAAAAAATTATGGATAAAATAATTAAAAATTTAATTTCCGAAAGAACAGTCGAAAAACACTACTATCAGCTTTAAACAAGGTTTCAGTATTAACCGAGCGACCACCGAGCCGACAATACGTGGGCAGACGCTTTTTGAGCCCAAGACAGAAAAATTTCAAAAAAAGTTGTTGTCATAAAAAATTTGCGCTATTAAGTTCAAACTTCAAATAATTAGACCACGACCGACTGAGTTTTTTTTTGTAAACAGTAATCAATTTTAACTTCAAATGACACAATATAAGTTAAGTCGCCTGATAAAACTTAAGCTGCAACAGTTTAGACTGACTAAAGCGTTTAAGCGGAAAAAAAACAAAAGCGCGAACAATACTAGACCAGGGTTTTTAAATTTACAAATTACAGAATTTCAAAAAAGATAACCGTTTACTGTGCAAGTAGCACAGAATGTTCCGACCTAAGTAACTAAAAAACTACAAAAATAAGTTTTGTTTTCTTTTAGGGTAGTTTTTTCTGCGTGGTGTGATAAAAGGATCTGACGTACAAATATTTATTAGGCATAATCGGCCTTCAAAGTAATATAGGCAAACGGTGTAAAAACTTTCGACAAAAATGACTAGAAAATCAAAAAAAATCATGATAAATAATCAGAACTTTTTTTCAACTTTTTTTGCAGAAAATTTTTTGAACTCTTGCACAAACTTGAATTGGTTTACAGCCAACAAAAACACAAACTTCAAATAGTACCAAAGCTTAAAATACAGACATGCTCAAATTATGTCTGCAAAATGACTTTCGTAAAATGTCTGTAAAATGACATTTGTGAGAGTTATTTGATGAATAAAATCTAGTTCTCAGTTACACGACACTTGCTCTCGTTAGAGCAATGACTATGGTAAAAGTATATTCAAACAATTTAATATTTGGCAAGGTTCGATTCGAAAAAAAATACGATTCAAGGAACACCGCAATTAACTGTCAAAAATCCGTTGCTAAGTTTTTCAAACTACGAACTCAACAAAGGAGAAATTATCGAAGAACAGGAACGAACTGGATTCTGGTAAAAAATTTACCAGCCAATTTTAACGAAAAACAAAAAGAAATCTTGTTATCTCGCTGGGGACCAAGTGTGCTATCATATCAAACCCCTTTTGGTCGCAATTCGAATTCCAAAAAGAAAGTTTGACTAAATTCTCTGTCGAAAAATTTGTTTGATTTTTTTCGCTTTTCAGAAAACTTTGGACAAAATTTGATTAAGATGAGGGAAAATGGCTGCCATATCAATTTAATTCGGCTACAAATTCAATGTTATTTAGCTATTTTCACTTCTAATCGTTAATTATTTTTTTATCCATTTCAGGCCTTTACTAGAAAAAACGGAAAATTGTAAAAACTGAAAAAAAACTTTAATCGCTTTATGGGAATCACGTGCTATTACGATTTTATTTCGAATATTTCCCGATTATCCCGATACTATCTGATCTCTGTTTCTATAGGCAGTGACTTTTAATTCAAATGGCAGACGATATATTTCCAATAGGCTACATTCGTTTTTGCTCATCGTTTTCCGATTACTCTTCGGACAGTTATCACTGATACTGTGTAATTAGGTATGTGTTTAACTGGTTGGTAATTATCATTTGTTGTCCACTCTCGTAATTTGAAAAAAAAAATCTTTACTTTTTTGCAGTTTTACTGTTGTTAAGACTGTTTCCGTGTCTAAACATGATTGAAGGTTCTTTTATCTTTCTTTTCTGAAACTCTGTTTTTAAATATCTTTTATTTAGAAGGGAATTTGTTCGTACATTAGTTTCTGGATATGAGCGTGGTAATTTTGTACTTTCTTGCTGCGACCACTTGAAAATTGGGGAGGAACTTTGTATTCGGGTGTGTTTGTTTTTTTTTTTTACTTTTTTTTGCTTTCCACGCAGAATCAGCTAGCACAAATAACCATCGGAGAGAGTTGAGTGATATATCATAGTGAAACGCTTTCATTCGGTCGTGATTCGAATGACATATTAAATTTTCCAGAAATTTTCCTAGTGTCGAAAAAAAACAGGTTGGATTTAAAAAAAAAATTTTGTCTAATTTCGAGCGATAAAAGCGAGCGATCTGACTTATTTCTGCAAGGAAAATTACAATAGCTAATCTGTGTTCAGTGAAAATTTGGTTTTATTCCAGCCAACTTAGCGCCAATTTGGGAATCTGTTATCCAATTTGCCTATTTTACTATGAATGTCGAATACGATTAAGTTCCTAGTTTTTCGTTCAGATCTTTTCATCATGCCACGCAGAAAAAAAACGAGACTATTTTGTTTAAAAAAAAACATTTCTGTTGTATTTTTTAAGATTATGGTGATCACATTCTGTGCTACTTACACAGTAACCGGCTATTCTTGTTTGATTTTGTAATCAGATGAGATGAGATACCTTCGAATAACACAGAAAAGTTGCGCTTCAGCTGTTCAAAAAAATGCGCTTCAGCTGGTGCAATTCCATCACCTAAGGTTTCATGAAACACGGAAACAATTTTCAAGATCTCGGAAACAAAACCTATAGGAGCCGAAAAACAAGGAACCGACCAAAATCTCATTTTCAAACCAATAAAAAATATCCGAAAAACTGTAACAAAGGACTCGAATTATCTACCTTTGTCATAAAAGTCTAACACGTAACCTGTACGCCATCAGTTTACTGTTAAATACTATCATTATGTGCAAAATGAATCGTCATATCAAAAGTATAAATTATCGCAAGGACTAAAAAACGTATCTTTTTTATTGCTTAAAAAAATCAGAATTCTTAGAGCTCAATAACCCGTACTCTAGGGGACATTTGAATGGCATTCTCAAATGCTTAAAATAACTGAACCTACACAAAAAACTGTGCCGCGAGATGTAAGCTGGCATAAACGCGATAGTCCAAAAATTGAACTTCTAAAAGAGAAAATTTCATGTTAGCCAAAAGTGCAGATTCCAATCAAACTCAAACCCCATGCCTTTGTCACTCCGGGCATTGGCGTTACCTCAGCGCCAAATGGACAACAATTTCACTCATTGATATCGACCTTAATATAAAAACAACTTTTTGTGAAAATTCTTTGAACAAAGTTGCACTAGCTGTCCGAACAATCCTTGATAATCGCAACAATAGTTAAGAAAAGTTATGACTCAGGGTCGTCTGAAAAGGTAAATTTGCTTACAGATGACAATTGGTGTCATATTTTAATTATATCTGTGTTTCAAATCATCGCTTCTTATTAGAGTTCTTCAATTTTGCTTGAAGTTTGAGAGTTCACGTTGTGCCTAAGTTTTTGCAGAATGTGTTCTGGAATAGCATATTGCATAGTTAAATAATTCGCAAAAAATATTCGAAGTTCTGCAATCAAATTATGCCAAACTTTTGGACCTGCGTGATGTGAATCCAACCACGAAAGATAAAACTTGCAGGACATCATTGCTTTTTTGGATTGTGATTTAGTTAGGGCGCCGCCTTTCCAACCGTCGATGATTTGGAAAATATGCGAAAACATGGCGTTTCGGTTTTCCAAAGATTCCAAAACAAGCATTGTATCCTCCAACAACAGTTTTATTGGTACCATTTTCAAATGAGACTGGGATTTACACTGAATCTTGTAAATCGTTGACCAGATACAGAAATCCGTATTTTCAAAATGTAGATTTTTATCATCTCCAAAAATCGTGCACTCGTAGAGAAAAGCAGCAACTTCATCCGCGAGGTCGGAAAAATCTGCATTATAAAGTCGGTAACAAAAACAGTACACAAACGCCACATTTAGAGATCGAAAAACCATTGTACTCGAAGGACTTCCAGTAAAAATTAGAGACAAATCGCGTGACTTGATCATGCTAGGGCAAGAATCAGTGTTTTTTGATTCATCAGTCCTCCACCATGGCACCAACAGATCAACGATCAAAGAACCTCGATTGGTTCGCAGTATTTCGTTGAAAGCATTTTGCTGTTTCTCAGTGAGTTGGTCGAAAATATTACCGCTGTCAAGATCTATTATTTCTGAGCATGTTTCATCTGTATTTTCACTGCTGGTTTCTCCAATATCTAGATGAGATATTTCATCGAGAACTTTTTTAAGGTCATCTCCGTCTTCTCTTGAGTCAAGCTCCAAAAATATCTCTTCTCTGTAAAAGCTCTCCGAGCAGTCCGAATGTTTTTCATCTCTATAGCATTTTACGGAGCAGTACTCCCAATTGCATTTAGGGCACTTGTATTGCGAGCGTGTTTTCAAGCATATATCACATAAATGTGGCTGCGGCTCTTCCATTTTCCGATCTTGAATGGTTTTATAACAATAAAAAGAAAAAACGACGAGGGTCGAACGGTAATCAAATTTTTCTGCAAATGAAATACAGAGTCGAAGCAGAGCTTCGCACCACTTGCGATACAAAACAAAAAAAAATCGCAGAGGTCGAAAAAACTAAATCTATTAAAACGACTAAAGCTAGTTTTGAAACAAAAACATGACAATACAATAGAAGAGAGCTCCAAAAATTAGCCTAATTGTTGTGATAAACTTACTAAATAGTTTCAGACCCGTTAGACTATGGGAATGAGACGGAGACGGGGCAGCCGTGGTGGCCCCAAACTTAACGAGTGTCTTTTCTCACCATGCATTGCAAAAGACGAGAACATGTTGCAGTGGGTACAGTGCGAGATATGCGATTGCTGGGCACATGTGATATGCGCTGGTTTGGCCAATCTGGAAGAAGCTTCGCAGTACAACTACAGCTGCCCCCAATGCAGATGCAACACGAAGAAGAGAGGCATCTGTCCTGGCTGTAGTAAGTCTATCGCAACACATCAGAGTGGACGCTTCCGTGTACACGGACCGGTGAACAACAGGTGCATTTTCTCTAATAAACTTCCCGTCCCAGTATCAGACACTGAGCCTAACAATGCCCCAATAGATGCCACCTCATTCACGGCCAATGATTTCATCAACGTCATCAAGGCGTTTAAATGTAAGACACTCAAGTATGTTCCGAAGGCTGCAAGGATACACTTCTCACATGCTGTTAACACTGCTCTGCGGGCTGTCATTAATGACACTGATAGCAAAACAGCATGGCTCAATGTGTTTACCATTGCCCACCGATGTCTGAAAGCCCCTGTTCGTGCCGGATCAGCAAAGAAAACCAACCTGGCAACCTTTGTAAAGCGACAAATTGACGTGTTTCTCAACGAAGCGGTTGTGCGCCCTGTGGAGTCGAAACCCAGACCACGTAACAATGTCATGCCAGACAAGGAAAGACTCTCAAAACTTATCTGTGAGAAAATTAATGAAGGCAACATCAAGGCTGCGGTTAGAATTGCGTCTTCTGACAAGGGAGTAGTTCTGCCAAGCGACGAGAATATGAAACTACTGGAACTGAAACATCCTCCCGAACACCCAGATAGACAAGCCTTCCCGGTCACACAGGAGCAACCGTTGGAAGTCTCCGGCTCTCTCGTGCTCAGTGCCGTGCAGAGCTTCGCCACTGGCTCAGCGGGAGGACCAAGTGGTCTACGACCACAACATCTCAAAGATTCGCTATCCTCCGCTGCCACCGATGCCGGAAACGTTCTTTTGAACACGTTAGGAGACTTTGTCAATCTTATGCTTGCTGGCAAAGCCCCTGAGTTCGTTCGTCCTGTTTTTGCCTCTGCTAACCTTACCACACTGTCGAAGAAAGCAGGTGATCTTAGACCCATCGCTGTAGGCGAAACCCTTCGCAGAGTAGTAGGCAAGTGCGAAGGTCAGATTGAAACTAAACGGTTCTTAGACTTCTTCGCACCTTTTCAGATGGGGGCTGGTGCTAAAAACGGTGCTGAAACTGCCGTCCATGCTGCAAGAATCTTCTTTGAAAACGCCAACGACAGTGACGTCTTTCTAAAGTTAGATTTCAGCAATGCGTTCAATACTATACGCCGTGACAAGATAGCACTCGTGTTTCAAGAACACTGCCCTGAGCTACTTCCTTTCTACAACATGTGCTACGAAAGGCCCAGTTTTCTTATTTATGATCCCCATGTCCTCTTTTCCAGAGAAGGTTTCCAACAAGGCGATCCGATAGCCTCTTTTGGGTTCTGCCTCAGTGTTCACAAATGTCTACGTGCCATCATTTCTCGCTTTAAAGCAGGTTTTATGGATGACATAAGTGCAGGAGACAACTGGAAGATAGTTCTCAAAGACTTCATCGCCTTCAAAGAAGCATCTGAAATCCTCGGACTGAAGCTTAACGACACTAAGTGTGAGCTCACTGTTTTCTCGAAGAGTGAAGCACAGAAAAAAGAAATCATACAAGCTTTCCAGGCGGTGTGCCCGGGCATTATCATTGTAGGCAGAGATGACGCCGACTTATTAGGCAGCCCATTAGGCCACAAAGCGCTAGAGATAGCCCTGGAAAAGAAAAGAGCCAAAATGAACACCCTCTGTGACAACCTTGACTATCTACCATCACATGTTGCCTTTTATTTGCTTCGCCATTGTTTCGCTATGCCTAGGTTGATGTACTTGTTTAGAACTGCTCCAACATTCTCATTCCCCGACATAGTGCAACAAATAACCTCTGACATCAGACAGGCGGTACAGAAAATCAGCAATGTCCTCATTAAGGATCGTGAATGGAATCAAGCATCTTTAACCTGTAAAATGGGTGGCCTAGGCATCCAATCACCGTGTGATTTGTCCAGCTCCGCCTATTTAGCGTCTGTTTTTGCCACGAATAACGCTGTTGCACGGCTGACTTCAACAGACTCTCCCTCTGTCTTTCTAAACAAAGCTTTAGACCTTTGGAAGGCCAAGACCGGTCTTTCCGACGCGTTTGTTAACACAACACCACACCAGCAAAAGTCGTGGTACAACCCAGTTTTGCAACAGAAGAAAATTATATTATCCGCCAATTACAACTCTGACACGGATGTCGCAAGACTAAAAGGTTGCTCAGCCCCTGGAGCAGGTGACTGGCTTGCAGCCCTTCCGTCAGACAGCCTGGGTCTTCTGCTTACTGATGAGGCTTTCCGCATTGCCGTCGGACTCCGCTTAGGTGCCCCAGTTCTCACAACATGCACTTGTGCATGTGGCACCAGCTGCGATAAATTCGGCAATCACCCTCTGGTTTGCCCTAAAATTAAGAGCAGGTTTGTCAGACATCAACTTGGTAATAACATAATTAGAGATGCCTTCACGTCAGCTGGTGTACCATCAAAACTGGAACCAGTTGGGATGCTGCGAGACGACGGTAAGAGGCCCGATGGAGCAACGCTAGTACCGTGGATGAACGGAGCTGTTTTGGCCTGGGACTTTACCTGCGTGAGCCGGTTAGCGGCATCTAACGTCGCCACCGGGCTCCAAGACGGTCCATCGGTTGCCAACCAAGCAGAGGTGCGTAAGCGGAACCACTACTCAAACCTGCCGAGATCGTGTTTATTTGAACCAGTTGCAGTGGAGAACCTCGGAGGTATCAGGGAAGACTCGTACAAAACTCTAGCAGCAATCGCTAATAGAATTGCCCTGGCGACGGGAGAAAAGAGATCGTTCGCCTTTCTAAAACAGCGTATCGGCATCGCCGTCCAACGGGGAAATGCTGCATGCGTTGCCGAGGCGCTCGAAATATCAAACTTCAACTCTTAATTTTTATTTTGTTTATAGACAAGTGTGCTCTTTGATCCTATTCAATGGATCCACTTTCGTAATAGAAGAGAGAGAGGGGGGGGGGAGAGGCTTAACTACTCCAAGGGGAGTTACAAATACAAATTGATGAATAAAATGAATAAATCAAAATAAAACGGTGGCATTTCACGGAGCCGAATACCCGGAAAACCGAAAAAAAAATCATTCCCGGATAGCCGAAAAAAGAAAATCGTTCCCGGATAGCCGAAAATTTTTTTGGTTCAAGATAGCCAAAAAATTTGCTTGGATCCACTTCAAAAAATTATAGCATTAAACACTTTAAAAATAAATATACACTAGTGGACAAAACTAAGCGCAAGTTCAAGATTTTACTCTCTAAAATGCCTGTTCTCAATGTCTATTTTATACAATGATTCCTTCAAAATTCAGTAACATTTTTGCATAGACCGAGAGCAAATGATCAGAACTACCCTCTATGAAACTATCGGTGTTAGGTTTCAAAGACTTACCAGTGTAACACGGGTCTGAAAATTCCAGATTTCCTCATCTGCACTAAGTTTTTTACTTCGTGTGAAAAAAGTAAGAAAGTCCAAGATTAGTGAAGTTTTCAAACTGATTGTTTCCAATTTTTTGGCTGAAAAAGTGTTACGTCGAATGATTAACTTTTTTACTCCGCTTAGTCGAGAATTCATTGCGAAGCAAAACTTAGTGCAGATGAGAAAAACTGGCATTTCCAGACCCGGATTAAATAGGTAAGTCATTAAAACCAATGCAGCTGCTGGTTTCACAGGGCATGCGTCAACATTTCTGACCCGCAACTACAACTACTGCAGACTCACTCACTACAACTTGCTGGTATTGCACAAATTGTTACACAAAAAGACAAGATAGGTCACTTATTATGTGTTAATCTGATTCTATGGGAAAGCTAACCAAAAAACTTAAACGCCTCAATTCTACAATGAAGACAGTTGAGGCTAAAACTGTTGGTCCTCAAGTATCAACATCGAGTGCTACTCAGCAAAATGCGCCATTTGATGACTCGCTTAAGAACAGGGTCAAAGTTATCGGTATAAAAGAAAGCGACAAAAGATTCCATGATGCTCGGCAATTCAATGACAAACAAGCTATTGAGAACATCCTCGATACTCTGAAGTTACCTGAAGCCAAGTTAATTATCGCGTTGGAAAATTCTAAAAGGATCGCTGCAGACCCGTTTTTGCTTCATTTAGTTCTATCTGGCATGCACGACTCTTCAGATCGTAAGCAATTGAAACGCGTCTTTCGAAAGCAGTTCTGTCCTTATATTAAGCGAACTTTCCCGTTCTGAGCGCTTAGTTGAGAAACAGTAACACAATTTCATTGCAGTCGGGCATTGAAAAACAAAGAATTAGGATTCGGACATTGAACTTTCGAAAAACGGAAATCGATGTAACATTCGCCCAAATACTACACAGCGACGGAAGGTAGAAAAAGTACCTAATAACGACTGGCAGGCGTCAGTTACCTTAATCCTACTCGTTTTTCACCGTCTCGACCTTGCCAGTTGATTTTCTGGTCTGTTTAGGGCTAAGTAAAAAGTTACTATTTTTAGGACATCAGTCAAACGACTTTTGATCAGCTTTCATTTACATGCGAACGCAACCACGTAGCTGAGTCTCGGATCCTCAGACTACGTGATTGCTATTAAAACACGGCTCGAATACCCTATTTTAATAGGTTTTTGTGTGACAGTTCTATATTAAATCCATTGGAGATGGATTGACCCTTTCCTCTTTCTAGCTACTCATATTCTAAAATATCAAATAATACCGGTGTTAATTCAGAGTTTTACGACATCCAAGTAGCTACAAAGTCAGTTCTATATAGTCCCTTCACATACAAAACTCTGGGGGCCAAGCCTCCGCTCCCGCAATCTTCCCGAGATAACGTTCTTATCTCTTCCAATTTGTGGCACGGGAGGGTTGCGTGGAATATTCCTTCCCCACTGAAGCTTCCTTCTCCACCAATTTCCACTGCTAAGAGTCCTATAGTGTGTTGTTGCCATGATAAGAGGCTTCGTATTTCTCGTCTCTTGTGCGACCGTTTTCCACAATATTTGTCGTTGTTCTGTTTTTTTCGTCCTTTTTAGTCAAAATGGCCGTCTTTTTGTATTTCTGAGAAATATTCACTCTTCGATCGAAGTTTTAAAAATAAAAATTCTAGAATTTTCCTACCCTCCTTCGCAATACTTTTTCGTTACTAAAGCCTTTATTCGTTTTCTTTTGTGTCGCCGGAAGGTTAGGCTGTGCCAATCTGGCAGAATGGCACATACTCCCCGGACAAGTCCCCATCAATGTCCCTATTGATCGCATAACACCGGGTTATCGTCAAGTAGTGTTCCAGTTCTCTATAATCAATCTTACGAATCGCATAAGAAAATGAAATTTATCTACTCCACCTCAACTCACTACGTGTCACAAATGGCATCGTACTACATCTCACTGCCTTGATCAGGCTAGGGCAAGAATCAGTGTTTTTTGATTCATCAGTCCTCCACCATGGCACCAACAGATCAACGATCAAAGAACCTCGATTGGTTCGCAGTATTTCGTTGAAAGCATTTTGCTGCTTCTCAGTGAGTTGGTCGAAAATATTACCGCTGTCAAGATCGATTATTTCTGAGCATGTTTCATCTGTATTTTCACTGCTGGTTTCTCCAATATCTAGATGAGATATTTCATCGAGAACTTTTTTAAGGTCATCTCCGTCTTCTCTTGAGTCAAGCTCCAAAAATATCTCTTCTCTGTAAAAGCTCTCCGAGCAGTCCGAATGTTTTTCATCTCTATAGCATTTTACGGAGCAGTACTCCCAATTGCATTTAGGGCACTTGTATTGCGAGCGTGTTTTCAAGCATATATCACATAAATGTGGCTGCGGCTCTTCCATTTTCCGATCTTGAATGGTTTTATAACAATAAAAAGAAAAAACGACGAGGGTCGAACGGTAATCAAATTTTTCTGCAAATGAAATACAGAGTCGAAGCAGAGCTTCGCACCACTTGCGATACAAAACAAAAAAAAATCGCAGAGGTCGAAAAAACTAAATCTATTAAAACGACTAAAGCTAGTTTTGAAACAAAAACATGACAATACAATAGAAGAGAGCTCCAAAAATTAGCCTAATTGTTGTGATAAACTTACTAAATAGTTTCAGACCCGTTAGACTATGGGAATGAGACGGAGACGGGGCAGCCGTGGTGGCCCCAAACTTAACGAGTGTCTTTTCTCACCATGCATTGCAAAAGACGAGAACATGTTGCAGTGGGTACAGTGCGAGATATGCGATTGCTGGGCACATGTGATATGCGCTGGTTTGGCCAATCTGGAAGAAGCTTCGCAGTACAACTACAGCTGCCCCCAATGCAGATGCAACACGAAGAAGAGAGGCATCTGTCCTGGCTGTAGTAAGTCTATCGCAACACATCAGAGTGGACGCTTCCGTGTACACGGACCGGTGAACAACAGGTGCATTTTCTCTAATAAACTTCCCGTCCCAGTATCAGACACTGAGCCTAACAATGCCCCAATAGATGACACCACCTGTTGATTTTGATTGGGCAATCCCGTAGAGTACAACTCCTCCACGTCCCATACTAGCATCAGATTCCCGCGTTTGGGGTACCACAACGTCTGCGCCAAGCAGTGGCAAGGATACTCCCCATGGCTTCTCACTATGTTCCTTCGGGTCCGATACCCTGAGGCTCCCAGCAACGGTTCCACCTCCATCAGAATTCTGTGTAAATCGTCTTTCTCTTCTATGGTGGGGAATTCAGTGGATAACGCTCCCTTCGCTTTCTACTCCCAAGGTAGCAAGTCTACTCCCGTATGGGACGTGAATTCGCTTTCAACTCCTCCACGTCCCATACTAGCATCAGATTCCCGCGTTTGGGGTACCATAACGTCTGCGCCAAGCAGTGGCAAGGATACTCCCCATGGGTTCTCACTATGTTCCTTCGGGTCCGATACCCTGAGGCTCCCAGCAACGGTTCCACCTCCATCAGAATTCTGTGTAAATCGTCTTTCTCTTCTATGGTGGGGAATTCAGTGGGTAACGCTACACTCGCTTTCTGCTTTTGGAACTCACTCACATTACCTTCGTTCAATCTCAGGAACTCTTCACCCACTACGTCTTGCAACTGGCCTTCAGATCTCTTCGGGACTGCCCGAAAGATTTTCGCCAACAAATCATATGACCTCTGCTGCCCTCTGCTGACTACAGCTGCCCCCAATGCAGATGCAACACGAAGAAGAGAGGCATCTGTCCTGGCTGTAATAAGTCTATCGCAACACATCAGAGTGGACGCTTCCGTGTACACGGACCGGTGAACAACAGGTGCATTTTCTCTAATAAACTTCCCGTCCCAGTATCAGACACTGAGCCTAACAATGCCCCAATAGATGCCACCTCATTCACGGCCAATGATTTCATCAACGTCATCAAGGCGTTTAAATGTAAGACACTCAAGTATGTTCCGAAGGCTGCAAGGATACACTTCTCACATGCTGTTAACACTGCTCTGCGGGCTGTCATTAATGACACTGATAGCAAAACAGCATGGCTGAATGTGTTTACCATTGCCCACCGATGTCTGAAAGCCCCTGTTCGTGCCGGATCAGCAAAGAAAACCAACCTGGCAACCTTTGTAAAGCGACAAATTGACGTGTTTCTCAACGAAGCGGCTGTGCGCCCTGTGGATTCGAAACCCAGACCACGTAACAATGTCATGCCAGACAAGGAAAGACTCTCAAAACTTATCTGTGAGAAAATTAATGAAGGCAACATCAAGGCTGCGGTTAGAATTGCGTCTTCTGACAAGGGAGTAGTTCTGCCAAGCGACGAGAATATGAAACTACTGGAACTGAAACATCCTCCCGAACACCCAGATAGACAAGCCTTCCCGGTCACACAGGAGCAACCGTTGGAAGTCTCCGGCTCTCTCGTGCTCAGTGCCGTGCAGAGCTTCGCCACTGGCTCAGCGGGAGGACCAAGTGGTCTACGACCACAACATCTCAAAGATTCGCTATCCTCCGCTGCCACCGATGCCGGAAACGTTCTTTTGAACACGTTAGGAGACTTTGTCAATCTTATGCTTGCTGGCAAAGCCCCTGAGTTCGTTCGTCCTGTTTTAACGGTTCTAAACTTCTGAAACTAAACGGTTCTTAGACTTCTTCGCACCTTTTCAGATGGGGGCTGGTGCTAAAAACGGTGCTGAAACTGCCGTCCATGCTGCAAGAATCTTCTTTGAAAACGCCAACGACAGTGAGATTTTAGCAATGCGTTCAATACTATACGCCGTGACAAGATAGCACTCGTGTTTCAAGAACACTGCCCTGAGCTACTTCCTTTCTACAACATGTGCTACGAAAGGCCCAGTTTTCTTATTTATGATCCCCATGTCCTCTTTTCCAGAGAAGGTTTCCAACAAGGCGATCCGATAGCCTCTTTTGGGTTCTGCCTCAGTGTTCACAAATGTCTACGTGCCATCATTTCTCGCTTTAAAGCAGGTTACATGGATGACATAAGTGCAGGAGACAACTGGAAGATAGTTCTCAAAGACTTCATCGCCTTCAAAGAAGCATCTGAAATCCTCGGACTGAAGCTTAACGACACTAAGTGTGAGCTCACTGTTTTCTCGAAGAGTGAAGCACAGAAAAAAGAAATCATACAAGCTTTCCAGGCGGTGTGCCCGGGCATTATCATTGTAGGCAGAGATGACGCCGACTTATTAGGCAGCCCATTAGGCCACAAAGCGCTAGAGATAGCCCTGGAGAAGAAAAGAGCCAAAATGAACACCCTCTGTGACAACCTTGACTATCTACCATCACATGTTGCCTTTTATTTGCTTCGCCATTGTTTCGCTATGCCTAGGTTGATGTACTTGTTTAGAACTGCTCCCACATTCTCATTCCCCGACATATTGCAACAAATAACCTCTGACATCAGACAGGCGGTACAGAAAATCAGCAATGTCCTCATTAAGGATCGTGAATGGAATCAAGCATCTTTAACCTGTAAAATGGGTGGCCTAGGCATCCAATCACCGTGTGATTTGTCAAGCTCCGCCTATTTAGCGTCTGTTTTTGCCACGAATAACGCTGTTGCACGGCTGACTTCAACAGACTCTCCCTCTGTCTTTCTAAACAAAGCTTTAGACCTTTGGAAGGCCAAGACCGGTCTTTCCGACGCGTTTGTTAACACAACACCACACCAGCAAAAGTCGTGGTACAACCCAGTTTTGCAACAGAGGAAAATTATATTATCCGCCAATTACAACTCTGACACGGATGTCGCAAGACTAAAAGGTTGCTCAGCCCCTGGAGCAGGTGACTGGCTTGCAGCCCTTCCGTCAGACAGCCTGGGTCTTCTGCTTACTGATGAGGCTTTCCGCATTGCCGTCGGACTCCGCTTAGGTGCCCCAGTTCTCACAACATGCACTTGTGCATGTGGCACCAGCTGCGATAAATTCGGCAATCACCCTCTGGTTTGCCCTAAAATTAAGAGCAGGTTTGTCAGACATCAACTTGGTAATAACATAATTAGAGATGCCTTCACGTCAGCTGGTGTACCATCAAAACTGGAACCAGTTGGGATGCTGCGAGACGACGGTAAGAGGCCCGATGGAGCAACGCTAGTACCGTGGATGAACGGAGCTGTTTTGGCCTGGGACTTTACCTGCGTGAGCCGGTTAGCGGCATCTAACGTCGCCACCGGGCTCCAAGACGGTCCATCGGTTGCCAACCAAGCAGAGGTGCGTAAGCGGAACCACTACTCAAACCTGCCGAGATCGTGTTTATTTGAACCAGTTGCAGTGGAGAACCTCGGAGGTATCAGGGAAGACTCGTACAAAACTCTAGCAGCAATCGCTAATAGAATTGCCCTGGCGACGGGAGAAAAGAGATCGTTCGCCTTTCTAAAACAGCGTATCGGCATCGCCGTCCAACGGGGAAATGCTGCATGCGTTGCCGAGGCGCTCGAAATATCAAACTTCAACTCTTAATTTTTATTTTGTTTATAGACAAGTGTGCTCTTTGATCCTATTCAATGGATCCACTTTCGTAATAGAAGAGAGAGGGGGGGGGGGGGGGGGGGGTGGGAGAGGCTTAACTACTCCAAGGGGAGTTACAAATACAAATTGATGAATAAAATGAATAAATCAAAATAAAACGGTGGCATTTCACGGAGCCGAATACCCGGAAAACCGAAAAAAAAAATCATTCCCGGATAGCCGAAAAAAGAAAATCGTTCCCGGATAGCCGAAAATTTTTTTGGTTCAAGATAGCCAAAAAATTCGCTTGGATCCACTTCAAAAAATTATAGCATTAAGCACTTTAAAAATAAATATACACTAGTGGACAAAACTAAGCGCAAGTTCAAGATTTTACTCTCTAAAATGCCTGTTCTCAATGTCTATTTTATACAATGATTCCTTCAAAATTCAGTGACATTTTTGCATAGACCGAGAGCAAATGATCAGAACTACCCTCTATGAAACTATCGGTGTTAGGTTTCAAAGACTTACCAGTGTAACACGGGTCTGAAAATTCCAGATTTCCTCATCTGCACTAAGTTTTTTACTTCGTGTGAAAAAAGTAAGAAAGTCCAAGATTAGTGAAGTTTTCAAACTGATTGTTTCCAATTTTTTGGCTGAAAAAGTGTTACGTCGAATGATTAACTTTTTTACTCCGCTTAGTCGAGAATTCATTGCGAAGCAAAACTTAGTGCAGATGAGAAAAACTGGCATTTCCAGACCCGGATTAAATAGGTAAGTCATTAAAACCAATGCAGCTGCTGGTTTCACAGGGCATGCGTCAACATTTCTGACCCGCAACTACAACTACTGCAGACTCACTCACTACAACTTGCTGGTATTGCACAAATTGTTACACAAAAAGACAAGATAGGTCACTTATTATGTGTTAATCTGATTCTATGGGAAAGCTAACCAAAAAACTTAAACGCCTCAATTCTACAATGAAGACAGTTGAGGCTAAAACTGTTGGTCCTCAAGTATCAACATCGAGTGCTACTCAGCAAAATGCGCCATTTGATGACTCGCTTAAGAACAGGGTCAAAGTTATCGGTATAAAAGAAAGCGACAAAAGATTCCATGATGCTCGGCAATTCAATGACAAACAAGCTATTGAGAACATCCTCGATACTCTGAAGTTACCTGAAGCCAAGTTAATTATCGCGTTGGAAAATTCTAAAAGGATCGCTGCAGACCCGTTTTTGCTTCATTTAGTTCTATCTGGCATGCACGACTCTTCAGATCGTAAGCAATTGAAACGCGTCTTTCGAAAGCAGTTCTGTCCTTATATTAAGCGAACTTTCCCGTTCTGAGCGCTTAGTTGAGAAACAGTAACACGATTTCATTGCAGTCGGGCATTGAAAAACAAAGAATTAAGATTCGGACATTGAACTTTCGAAAAACGGAAATCGATGTAACATTCGCCCAAATACTACACAGCGACGGAAGGTAGAAAAAGTACCTAATAACGACTGGCAGGCGTCAGTTACCTTATTCCTACTCGTTTTTCACCGTCTCGACCTTGCCAGTTGATTTTCTGGTCTGTTTAGGGCTAAGTAAAAAGTTACTATTTTTAGGACATCAGTCAAACGACTTTTGATCAGCTTTCATTTACATGCGAACGCAACCACGTAGCTGAGTCTCGGATCCTCAGACTACGTGATTGAAATTAAAACACGGCTCGAATACCCTATTTTAATAGGTTTTTGTGTGACAGTTCTATATTAAATCCATTGGCGATGGATTGACCCTTTCCTCTTTCTAGCTACTCATATTCTAAAATATCAAATAATACCGGTGTTAATTCAGAGTTTTACGACATCCAAGTAGCTACAAAGTCAGTTCTATATAGTCCCTTCACATACAAAACTCTGGGGGCCAAGCCTCCGCTCCCGCAATCTTCCCGAGATAACGTTCTTATCTCTTCCAATTTGTGGCACGGGAGGGTTGCGTGGAATATTCCTTCCCCACTGAAGCTTCCTTCTCCACCAATTTCCACTGCTAAGAGTCCTATAGTGTGTTGTTGCCATGATAAGAGGCTTCGTATTTCTCGTCTCTTGTGCGACCGTTTTCCACAATATTTGTCGTTGTTCTGTTTTTTTCGTCCTTTTTAGTCAAAATGGCCGTATTTTTGTATTTCTGAGAAATATTCACTCTTCGATCGAAGTTTTAAAAATAAAAATTCTAGAATTTTCCTACCCTCCTTCGCAATACTTTTTCGTTACTAAAGCCTTTATTCGTTTTCTTTTGTGTCGCCGGAAGGTTGCGCTGTGCCAATCTGGCAGAATGGCACATACTCCCCGGACAAGTCCCCATCAATGTCCCTATTGATCGCATAACACCGGGTTATCGTCAAGTAGTGTTCCAGTTCTCTATAATCAATCTTACGAATCGCATAAGAAAATGAAATTTATCTACTCCACCTCAACTCACTACGTGTCACAAATGGCATCGTACTACATCTCACTGCCTTCTAACATTTTCACGAAATTTGCACCATGAGGAGTGTCCTAGATAAAATTTCTTTTCTGACTACTTACGTCATCTTGCCATAAAACTTCTTTTCGCTCCTTGTGATTAAAAAGTTGGGACGTGGCACGGCCACGCGTACGTTAAAATTAACTTAACATCACTCACCAAGTATGATCAGTTATTTATTCGGTCCCATTCGATATTAAAACTAAGAAACTCTGTGGCTAGGAAAGTTATTGAGTTACTCTCCCTTCTCGAGCGAGTTTACCCAAACTTACCATGTCGCCACACAGTGAAATTGTGTCTTACACAGGTTAAAAACTTCAGTCATGTTTAAATAGGTAAATATACTCACCTATGTTCTCTATATATACATAAGTAGCATAACTAAATTTTTCTTTCAACAATTTTAAAAATTGCAACAATTTTCAAAGTTTGGTTTGAGCAAACTAGATCAAAACAAAAAGTTTAACAAGTTCAATAATCAAAACTTGGTTGATTGGTTCAAGTTTTAACACACGAGGACAATCAAGTTTTTTCTCCTTCTCTTCTTTCCTTGCTCACGTCTTCACTTGTTCTCTTCTTTTCATCATTTTCATTCCATTGCTTCTCCATCCTGATCTTCAGCTTCGCTGTCTTCTAGGACTTTCTCCAGCATGTCCATGGAGTTGCGGGCCGTGCATCAACTCTCCTGTTCCAACAGCCTCGGTTTGCAACAAGGTAGCAAGTCCACATTCACCTTTTGCTCCCGGTTCCTGCAAAAGCTGTTGTGAAGACATAGGCTCACATTTTGTTCTAGGTCAGCTCTTAAGACCTCTTTCTTCTAATCTTCAGTTGCACAAGGCGCTCCAGTTACTTCTTCACCGCCGTGGTGACCGCGTTTCTGTGCGTCAGGAAGGCTCTCTTATAGGCTCCCGGTCCCATATCTAGCTGGAACGATTGATAGGCTTCCGTGTTCCTCGACATGTGACGCTTCGCGCGTTCATACATCCATGATGTCATCACTGCACGGAACCAAGGCATCAATATTTGCCTTGACCATATTCTTTCAATGGCTTTGGGTATTCTCAGAACCTTGCAGGTGGTTCTGAAAAGATCCAATTCACGACTCATCTTCACGTTGCTCAGCTGCTCAGGAGTCGGCACGGCCGTCTCCTGTTCACTTGTGTCCGCGTTAGCCTCCAACCATCTCACTGCCAGCATGGCACTAACCACCACGATTGACACCTGTTGATTTTGATTGGGCAACCCCGTAGAGTACAACTCCTCCACGTCCCATACTAGCATCAGATTCCCGCGTTTGGGGTACCACAACGTCTGCGCCAAGCAGTGGCAAGGATACTCCCCATGGCTTCTCACTATGTTCCTTCGGGTCCGATACCCTGAGGCTCCCAGCAACGGTTCCACCTCCATCAGAATTCTGTGTAAATCGTCTTTCTCTTCTATGGTGGGGAATTCAGTGGATAACGCTCCCTTCGCTTTCTACTCCCAAGGTAGCAAGTCTACTCCCGTATGGGACGTGAATTCGCTTTCAACTCCTCCACGTCCCATACTAGCATCAGATTCCCGCGTTTGGGGTACCATAACGTCTGCGCCAAGCAGTGGCAAGGATACTCCCCATGGGTTCTCACTATGTTCCTTCGGGTCCGATACCCTGAGGCTCCCAGCAACGGTTCCACCTCCATCAGAATTCTGTGTAAATCGTCTTTCTCTTCTATGGTGGGGAATTCAGTGGATAACGCTCCCTTCGCTTTCTACTCCCAAGGTAGCAAGTCTACTCCCGTATGGGACGTGAATTCGCTTTCAACTCCTCCACGTCCCATACTAGCATCAGATTCCCGCGTTTGGGGTACCATAACGTCTGCGCCAAGCAGTGGCAAGGATACTCCCCATGGGTTCTCACTATGTTCCTTCGGGTCCGATACCCTGAGGCTCCCAGCAACGGTTCCACCTCCATCAGAATTCTGTGTAAATCGTCTTTCTCTTCTATGGTGGGGAATTCAGTGGGTAACGCTACACTCGCTTTCTGCTTTTGGAACTCACTCACATTACCTTCGTTCAATCTCAGGAACTCTTCACCCACTACGTCTTGCAACTGGCCTTCAGATCTCTTCGGGACTGCCCGAAAGATTTTCGCCAACAAATCATATGACCTCTGCTGCCCTCTGCTGACTACAGCTGCCCCCAATGCAGATGCAACACGAAGAAGAGAGGCATCTGTCCTGGCTGTAATAAGTCTATCGCAACACATCAGAGTGGACGCTTCCGTGTACACGGACCGGTGAACAACAGGTGCATTTTCTCTAATAAACTTCCCGTCCCAGTATCAGACACTGAGCCTAACAATGCCCCAATAGATGCCACCTCATTCACGGCCAATGATTTCATCAACGTCATCAAGGCGTTTAAATGTAAGACACTCAAGTATGTTCCGAAGGCTGCAAGGATACACTTCTCACATGCTGTTAACACTGCTCTGCGGGCTGTCATTAATGACACTGATAGCAAAACAGCATGGCTCAATGTGTTTACCATTGCCCACCGATGTCTGAAAGCCCCTGTTCGTGCCGGATCAGCAAAGAAAACCAACCTGGCAACCTTTGTAAAGCGACAAATTGACGTGTTTCTCAACGAAGCGGTTGTGCGCCCTGTGGAGTCGAAACCCAGACCACGTAACAATGTCATGCCAGACAAGGAAAGACTCTCAAAACTTATCTGTGAGAAAATTAATGAAGGCAACATCAAGGCTGCGGTTAGAATTGCGTCTTCTGACAAGGGAGTAGTTCTGCCAAGCGACGAGAATATGAAACTACTGGAACTGAAACATCCTCCCGAACACCCAGATAGACAAGCCTTCCCGGTCACACAGGAGCAACCGTTGGAAGTCTCCGGCTCTCTCGTGCTCAGTGCCGTGCAGAGCTTCGCCACTGGCTCAGCGGGAGGACCAAGTGGTCTACGACCACAACATCTCAAAGATTCGCTATCCTCCGCTGCCACCGATGCCGGAAACGTTCTTTTGAACACGTTAGGAGACTTTGTCAATCTTATGCTTGCTGGCAAAGCCCCTGAGTTCGTTCGTCCTGTTTTTGCCTCTGCTAACCTTACCACACTGTCGAAGAAAGCAGGTGATCTTAGACCCATCGCTGTAGGCGAAACCCTTCGCAGAGTAGTAGGCAAGTGCGAAGGTCAGATTGAAACTAAACGGTTCTTAGACTTCTTCGCACCTTTTCAGATGGGGGCTGGTGCTAAAAACGGTGCTGAAACTGCCGTCCATGCTGCAAGAATCTTCTTTGAAAACGCCAACGACAGTGACGTCTTTCTAAAGTTAGATTTTAGCAATGCGTTCAATACTATACGCCGTGACAAGATAGCACTCGTGTTTCAAGAACACTGCCCTGAGCTACTTCCTTTCTACAACATGTGCTACGAAAGGCCCAGTTTTCTTATTTATGATCCCCATGTCCTCTTTTCCAGAGAAGGTTTCCAACAAGGCGATCCGATAGCCTCTTTTGGGTTCTGCCTCAGTGTTCACAAATGTCTACGTGCCATCATTTCTCGCTTTAAAGCAGGTTTTATGGATGACATAAGTGCAGGAGACAACTGGAAGATAGTTCTCAAAGACTTCATCGCCTTCAAAGAAGCATCTGAAATCCTCGGACTGAAGCTTAACGACACTAAGTGTGAGCTCACTGTTTTCTCGAAGAGTGAAGCACAGAAAAAAGAAATCATACAAGCTTTCCAGGCGGTGTGCCCGGGCATTATCATTGTAGGCAGAGATGACGCCGACTTATTAGGCAGCCCATTAGGCCACAAAGCGCTAGAGATAGCCCTGGAAAAGAAAAGAGCCAAAATGAACACCCTCTGTGACAACCTTGACTATCTACCATCACATGTTGCCTTTTATTTGCTTCGCCATTGTTTCGCTATGCCTAGGTTGATGTACTTGTTTAGAACTGCTCCAACATTCTCATTCCCCGACATAGTGCAACAAATAACCTCTGACATCAGACAGGCGGTACAGAAAATCAGCAATGTCCTCATTAAGGATCGTGAATGGAATCAAGCATCTTTAACCTGTAAAATGGGTGGCCTAGGCATCCAATCACCGTGTGATTTGTCCAGCTCCGCCTATTTAGCGTCTGTTTTTGCCACGAATAACGCTGTTGCACGGCTGACTTCAACAGACTCTCCCTCTGTCTTTCTAAACAAAGCTTTAGACCTTTGGAAGGCCAAGACCGGTCTTTCCGACGCGTTTGTTAACACAACACCACACCAGCAAAAGTCGTGGTACAACCCAGTTTTGCAACAGAAGAAAATTATATTATCCGCCAATTACAACTCTGACACGGATGTCGCAAGACTAAAAGGTTGCTCAGCCCCTGGAGCAGGTGACTGGCTTGCAGCCCTTCCGTCAGACAGCCTGGGTCTTCTGCTTACTGATGAGGCTTTCCGCATTGCCGTCGGACTCCGCTTAGGTGCCCCAGTTCTCACAACATGCACTTGTGCATGTGGCACCAGCTGCGATAAATTCGGCAATCACCCTCTGGTTTGCCCTAAAATTAAGAGCAGGTTTGTCAGACATCAACTTGGTAATAACATAATTAGAGATGCCTTCACGTCAGCTGGTGTACCATCAAAACTGGAACCAGTTGGGATGCTGCGAGACGACGGTAAGAGGCCCGATGGAGCAACGCTAGTACCGTGGATGAACGGAGCTGTTTTGGCCTGGGACTTTACCTGCGTGAGCCGGTTAGCGGCATCTAACGTCGCCACCGGGCTCCAAGACGGTCCATCGGTTGCCAACCAAGCAGAGGTGCGTAAGCGGAACCACTACTCAAACCTGCCGAGATCGTGTTTATTTGAACCAGTTGCAGTGGAGAACCTCGGAGGTATCAGGGAAGACTCGTACAAAACTCTAGCAGCAATCGCTAATAGAATTGCCCTGGCGACGGGAGAAAAGAGATCGTTCGCCTTTCTAAAACAGCGTATCGGCATCGCCGTCCAACGGGGAAATGCTGCATGCGTTGCCGAGGCGCTCGAAATATCAAACTTCAACTCTTAATTTTTATTTTGTTTATAGACAAGTGTGCTCTTTGATCCTATTCAATGGATCCACTTTCGTAATAGAAGAGAGAGGGGGGGGGGGGGAGAGGCTTAACTACTCCAAGGGGAGTTACAAATACAAATTGATGAATAAAATGAATAAATCAAAATAAAACGGTGGCATTTCACGGAGCCGAATACCCGGAAAACCGAAAAAAAAATCATTCCCGGATAGCCGAAAAAAGAAAATCGTTCCCGGATAGCCGAAAATTTTTTTGGTTCAAGATAGCCAAAAAATTTGCTTGGATCCACTTCAAAAAATTATAGCATTAAACACTTTAAAAATAAATATACACTAGTGGACAAAACTAAGCGCAAGTTCAAGATTTTACTCTCTAAAATGCCTGTTCTCAATGTCTATTTTATACAATGATTCCTTCAAAATTCAGTAACATTTTTGCATAGACCGAGAGCAAATGATCAGAACTACCCTCTATGAAACTATCGGTGTTAGGTTTCAAAGACTTACCAGTGTAACACGGGTCTGAAAATTCCAGATTTCCTCATCTGCACTAAGTTTTTTACTTCGTGTGAAAAAAGTAAGAAAGTCCAAGATTAGTGAAGTTTTCAAACTGATTGTTTCCAATTTTTTGGCTGAAAAAGTGTTACGTCGAATGATTAACTTTTTTACTCCGCTTAGTCGAGAATTCATTGCGAAGCAAAACTTAGTGCAGATGAGAAAAACTGGCATTTCCAGACCCGGATTAAATAGGTAAGTCATTAAAACCAATGCAGCTGCTGGTTTCACAGGGCATGCGTCAACATTTCTGACCCGCAACTACAACTACTGCAGACTCACTCACTACAACTTGCTGGTATTGCACAAATTGTTACACAAAAAGACAAGATAGGTCACTTATTATGTGTTAATCTGATTCTATGGGAAAGCTAACCAAAAAACTTAAACGCCTCAATTCTACAATGAAGACAGTTGAGGCTAAAACTGTTGGTCCTCAAGTATCAACATCGAGTGCTACTCAGCAAAATGCGCCATTTGATGACTCGCTTAAGAACAGGGTCAAAGTTATCGGTATAAAAGAAAGCGACAAAAGATTCCATGATGCTCGGCAATTCAATGACAAACAAGCTATTGAGAACATCCTCGATACTCTGAAGTTACCTGAAGCCAAGTTAATTATCGCGTTGGAAAATTCTAAAAGGATCGCTGCAGACCCGTTTTTGCTTCATTTAGTTCTATCTGGCATGCACGACTCTTCAGATCGTAAGCAATTGAAACGCGTCTTTCGAAAGCAGTTCTGTCCTTATATTAAGCGAACTTTCCCGTTCTGAGCGCTTAGTTGAGAAACAGTAACACAATTTCATTGCAGTCGGGCATTGAAAAACAAAGAATTAGGATTCGGACATTGAACTTTCGAAAAACGGAAATCGATGTAACATTCGCCCAAATACTACACAGCGACGGAAGGTAGAAAAAGTACCTAATAACGACTGGCAGGCGTCAGTTACCTTAATCCTACTCGTTTTTCACCGTCTCGACCTTGCCAGTTGATTTTCTGGTCTGTTTAGGGCTAAGTAAAAAGTTACTATTTTTAGGACATCAGTCAAACGACTTTTGATCAGCTTTCATTTACATGCGAACGCAACCACGTAGCTGAGTCTCGGATCCTCAGACTACGTGATTGCTATTAAAACACGGCTCGAATACCCTATTTTAATAGGTTTTTGTGTGACAGTTCTATATTAAATCCATTGGAGATGGATTGACCCTTTCCTCTTTCTAGCTACTCATATTCTAAAATATCAAATAATACCGGTGTTAATTCAGAGTTTTACGACATCCAAGTAGCTACAAAGTCAGTTCTATATAGTCCCTTCACATACAAAACTCTGGGGGCCAAGCCTCCGCTCCCGCAATCTTCCCGAGATAACGTTCTTATCTCTTCCAATTTGTGGCACGGGAGGGTTGCGTGGAATATTCCTTCCCCACTGAAGCTTCCTTCTCCACCAATTTCCACTGCTAAGAGTCCTATAGTGTGTTGTTGCCATGATAAGAGGCTTCGTATTTCTCGTCTCTTGTGCGACCGTTTTCCACAATATTTGTCGTTGTTCTGTTTTTTTCGTCCTTTTTAGTCAAAATGGCCGTCTTTTTGTATTTCTGAGAAATATTCACTCTTCGATCGAAGTTTTAAAAATAAAAATTCTAGAATTTTCCTACCCTCCTTCGCAATACTTTTTCGTTACTAAAGCCTTTATTCGTTTTCTTTTGTGTCGCCGGAAGGTTAGGCTGTGCCAATCTGGCAGAATGGCACATACTCCCCGGACAAGTCCCCATCAATGTCCCTATTGATCGCATAACACCGGGTTATCGTCAAGTAGTGTTCCAGTTCTCTATAATCAATCTTACGAATCGCATAAGAAAATGAAATTTATCTACTCCACCTCAACTCACTACGTGTCACAAATGGCATCGTACTACATCTCACTGCCTTGATCAGGCTAGGGCAAGAATCAGTGTTTTTTGATTCATCAGTCCTCCACCATGGCACCAACAGATCAACGATCAAAGAACCTCGATTGGTTCGCAGTATTTCGTTGAAAGCATTTTGCTGCTTCTCAGTGAGTTGGTCGAAAATATTACCGCTGTCAAGATCGATTATTTCTGAGCATGTTTCATCTGTATTTTCACTGCTGGTTTCTCCAATATCTAGATGAGATATTTCATCGAGAACTTTTTTAAGGTCATCTCCGTCTTCTCTTGAGTCAAGCTCCAAAAATATCTCTTCTCTGTAAAAGCTCTCCGAGCAGTCCGAATGTTTTTCATCTCTATAGCATTTTACGGAGCAGTACTTCCAATTGCATTTAGGGCACTTGTATTGCGAGCGTGTTTTCAAGCATATATCACATAAATGTGGCTGCGGCTCTTCCATTTTCCGGTCTTGAATGGTTTTATAACAATAAAAAGAAAAAACGACGAGGGTCGAACGGTAATCAAATTTTTCTGCAAATGAAATACAGAGTCGAAGCAGAGCTTCGCACCACTTGCGATACAAAACAAAAAAAAATCGCAGAGGTCGAAAAAACTAAATCTATTAAAATGACTAAAGCTAGTTTTGAAACAAAAACATGACAATACAATAGAAGAGAGCTCCAAAAATTAGCCTAATTGTTGTGATAAACTTACTAAATAGTTTCAGACCCGTTAGACTATGGGAATGAGACGGAGACGGGGCAGCCGTGGTGGCCCCAAACTTAACGAGTGTCTTTTCTCACCATGCATTGCAAAAGACGAGAACATGTTGCAGTGGGTCCAGTGCGAGATATGCGATTGCTGGGCACATGTGATATGCGCTGGTTTGGCCAATCTGGAAGAAGCTTCGCAGTACAACTACAGCTGCCCCCAATGCAGATGTAACACGAAGAAGAGAGGCATCTGTCCTGGCTGTAATAAGTCTATCGCAACACATCAGAGTGGACGCTTCCGTATACACGGACCGGTGAACAACAGGTGCATTTTCTCTAATAAACTTCCCGTCCCAGTATCAGACACTGAGCCTAACAATGCCCCAATAGATGCCACCTCATTCACGGCCAATGATTTCATCAACGTCATCAAGGCGTTTAAATGTAAGACACTCAAGTATGTTCCGAAGGCTGCAAGGATACACTTCTCACATGCTGTTAACACTGCTCTGCGGGCTGTCATTAATGACACTGATAGCAAAACAGCATGGCTCAATGTGTTTACCATTGCCCGCCGATGTCTGAAAGCCCCTGTTCGTGCCGGATCAGCAAAGAAAACCAACCTGGCAACCTTTGTAAAGCGACAAATTGACGTGTTTCTCAACGAAGCGGCTGTGCGCCCTGTGGATTCGAAACCCAGACCACGTAACAATGTCATGCCAGACAAGGAAAGACTCTCAAAACTTATCTGTGAGAAAATTAATGAAGGCAACATCAAGGCTGCGGTTAGAATTGCGTCTTCTGACAAGGGAGTAGTTCTGCCAAGCGACGAGAATATGAAACTACTGGAACTGAAACATCCTCCCGAACACCCAGATAGACAAGCCTTCCCGGTCACACAGGAGCAACCGTTGGAAGTCTCCGGCTCTCTCGTGCTCAGTGCCGTGCAGAGCTTCGCCACTGGCTCAGCGGGAGGACCAAGTGGTCTACGACCACAACATCTCAAAGATTCGCTATCCTCCGCTGCCACCGATGCCGGAAACGTTCTTTTGAACACGTTAGGAGACTTTGTCAATCTTATGCTTGCTGGCAAAGCCCCTGAGTTCGTTCGTCCTGTTTTAACGGTTCTAAACTTCTGAAACTAAACGGTTCTTAGACTTCTTCGCACCTTTTCAGATGGGGGCTGGTGCTAAAAACGGTGCTGAAACTGCCGTCCATGCTGCAAGAATCTTCTTTGAAAACGCCAACGACAGTGAGATTTTAGCAATGCGTTCAATACTATACGCCGTGACAAGATAGCACTCGTGTTTCAAGAACACTGCCCTGAGCTACTTCCTTTCTACAACATGTGCTACGAAAGGCCCAGTTTTCTTATTTATGATCCCCATGTCCTCTTTTCCAGAGAAGGTTTCCAACAAGGCGATCCGATAGCCTCTTTTGGGTTCTGCCTCAGTGTTCACAAATGTCTACGTGCCATCATTTCTCGCTTTAAAGCAGGTTACATGGATGACATAAGTGCAGGAGACAACTGGAAGATAGTTCTCAAAGACTTCATCGCCTTCAAAGAAGCATCTGAAATCCTCGGACTGAAGCTTAACGACACTAAGTGTGAGCTCACTGTTTTCTCGAAGAGTGAAGCACAGAAAAAAGAAATCATACAAGCTTTCCAGGTGGTGTGCCCGGGCATTATCATTGTAGGCAGAGATGACGCCGACTTATTAGGCAGCCCATTAGGCCACAAAGCGCTAGAGATAGCCCTGGAGAAGAAAAGAGCCAAAATGAACACCCTCTGTGACAACCTTGACTATCTACCATCACATGTTGCCTTTTATTTGCTTCGCCATTGTTTCGCTAGGCCTAGGTTGATGTACTTGTTTAGAACTGCTCCCACATTCTCATTCCCCGACATATTGCAACAAATAACCTCTGACATCAGACAGGCGGTACAGAAAATCAGCAATGTCCTCATTAAGGATCGTGAATGGAATCAAGCATCTTTAACCTGTAAAATGGGTGGCCTAGGCATCCAATCACCGTGTGATTTGTCAAGCTCCGCCTATTTAGCGTCTGTTTTTGCCACGAATAACGCTGTTGCACGGCTGACTTCAACAGACTCTCCCTCTGTCTTTCTAAACAAAGCTTTAGACCTTTGGAAGGCCAAGACCGGTCTTTCCGACGCGTTTGTTAACACAACACCACACCAGCAAAAGTCGTGGTACAACCCAGTTTTGCAACAGAGGAAAATTATATTATCCGCCAATTACAACTCTGACACGGATGTCGCAAGACTAAAAGGTTGCTCAGCCCCTGGAGCAGGTGACTGGCTTGCAGCCCTTCCGTCAGACAGCCTGGGTCTTCTGCTTACTGATGAGGCTTTCCGCATTGCCGTCGGACTCCGCTTAGGTGCCCCAGTTCTCACAACATGCACTTGTGCATGTGGCACCAGCTGCGATAAATTCGGCAATCACCCTCTGGTTTGCCCTAAAATTAAGAGCAGGTTTGTCAGACATCAACTTGGTAATAACATAATTAGAGATGCCTTCACGTCAGCTGGTGTACCATCAAAACTGGAACCAGTTGGGATGCTGCGAGACGACGGTAAGAGGCCCGATGGAGCAACGCTAGTACCGTGGATGAACGGAGCTGTTTTGGCCTGGGACTTTACCTGCGTGAGCCGGTTAGCGGCATCTAACGTCGCCACCGGGCTCCAAGACGGTCCATCGGTTGCCAACCAAGCAGAGGTGCGTAAGCGGAACCACTACTCAAACCTGCCGAGATCGTGTTTATTTGAACCAGTTGCAGTGGAGAACCTCGGAGGTATCAGGGAAGACTCGTACAAAACTCTAGCAGCAATCGCTAATAGAATTGCCCTGGCGACGGGAGAAAAGAGATCGTTCGCCTTTCTAAAACAGCGTATCGGCATCGCCGTCCAACGGGGAAATGCTGCATGCGTTGCCGAGGCGCTCGAAATATCAAACTTCAACTCTTAATTTTTATTTTGTTTATAGACAAGTGTGCTCTTTGATCCTATTCAATGGATCCACTTTCGTAATAGAAGAGAGAGGGGGGGGGGGGGGGGGTGGGAGAGGCTTAACTACTCCAAGGGGAGTTACAAATACAAATTGATGAATAAAATGAATAAATCAAAATAAAACGGTGGCATTTCACGGAGCCGAATACCCGGAAAACCGAAAAAAAAAATCATTCCCGGATAGCCGAAAAAAGAAAATCGTTCCCGGATAGCCGAAAATTTTTTTGGTTCAAGATAGCCAAAAAATTCGCTTGGATCCACTTCAAAAAATTATAGCATTAAGCACTTTAAAAATAAATATACACTAGTGGACAAAACTAAGCGCAAGTTCAAGATTTTACTCTCTAAAATGCCTGTTCTCAATGTCTATTTTATACAATGATTCCTTCAAAATTCAGTGACATTTTTGCATAGACCGAGAGCAAATGATCAGAACTACCCTCTATGAAACTATCGGTGTTAGGTTTCAAAGACTTACCAGTGTAACACGGGTCTGAAAATTCCAGATTTCCTCATCTGCACTAAGTTTTTTACTTCGTGTGAAAAAAGTAAGAAAGTCCAAGATTAGTGAAGTTTTCAAACTGATTGTTTCCAATTTTTTGGCTGAAAAAGTGTTACGTCGAATGATTAACTTTTTTACTCCGCTTAGTCGAGAATTCATTGCGAAGCAAAACTTAGTGCAGATGAGAAAAACTGGCATTTCCAGACCCGGATTAAATAGGTAAGTCATTAAAACCAATGCAGCTGCTGGTTTCACAGGGCATGCGTCAACATTTCTGACCCGCAACTACAACTACTGCAGACTCACTCACTACAACTTGCTGGTATTGCACAAATTGTTACACAAAAAGACAAGATAGGTCACTTATTATGTGTTAATCTGATTCTATGGGAAAGCTAACCAAAAAACTTAAACGCCTCAATTCTACAATGAAGACAGTTGAGGCTAAAACTGTTGGTCCTCAAGTATCAACATCGAGTGCTACTCAGCAAAATGCGCCATTTGATGACTCGCTTAAGAACAGGGTCAAAGTTATCGGTATAAAAGAAAGCGACAAAAGATTCCATGATGCTCGGCAATTCAATGACAAACAAGCTATTGAGAACATCCTCGATACTCTGAAGTTACCTGAAGCCAAGTTAATTATCGCGTTGGAAAATTCTAAAAGGATCGCTGCAGACCCGTTTTTGCTTCATTTAGTTCTATCTGGCATGCACGACTCTTCAGATCGTAAGCAATTGAAACGCGTCTTTCGAAAGCAGTTCTGTCCTTATATTAAGCGAACTTTCCCGTTCTGAGCGCTTAGTTGAGAAACAGTAACACGATTTCATTGCAGTCGGGCATTGAAAAACAAAGAATTAAGATTCGGACATTGAACTTTCGAAAAACGGAAATCGATGTAACATTCGCCCAAATACTACACAGCGACGGAAGGTAGAAAAAGTACCTAATAACGACTGGCAGGCGTCAGTTACCTTATTCCTACTCGTTTTTCACCGTCTCGACCTTGCCAGTTGATTTTCTGGTCTGTTTAGGGCTAAGTAAAAAGTTACTATTTTTAGGACATCAGTCAAACGACTTTTGATCAGCTTTCATTTACATGCGAACGCAACCACGTAGCTGAGTCTCGGATCCTCAGACTACGTGATTGAAATTAAAACACGGCTCGAATACCCTATTTTAATAGGTTTTTGTGTGACAGTTCTATATTAAATCCATTGGAGATGGATTGACCCTTTCCTCTTTCTAGCTACTCATATTCTAAAATATCAAATAATACCGGTGTTAATTCAGAGTTTTACGACATCCAAGTAGCTACAAAGTCAGTTCTATATAGTCCCTTCACATACAAAACTCTGGGGGCCAAGCCTCCGCTCCCGCAATCTTCCCGAGATAACGTTCTTATCTCTTCCAATTTGTGGCACGGGAGGGTTGCGTGGAATATTCCTTCCCCACTGAAGCTTCCTTCTCCACCAATTTCCACTGCTAAGAGTCCTATAGTGTGTTGTTGCCATGATAAGAGGCTTCGTATTTCTCGTCTCTTGTGCGACCGTTTTCCACAATATTTGTCGTTGTTCTGTTTTTTTCGTCCTTTTTAGTCAAAATGGCCGTCTTTTTGTATTTCTGAGAAATATTCACTCTTCGATCGAATTTTTAAAAATAAAAATTCTAGAATTTTCCTACCCTCCTTCGCAATACTTTTTCGTTACTAAAGCCTTTATTCGTTTTCTTTTGTGTCGCCGGAAGGTTGCGCTGTGCCAATCTGGCAGAATGGCACATACTCCCCGGACAAGTCCCCATCAATGTCCCTATTGATCGCATAACACCGGGTTATCGTCAAGTAGTGTTCCAGTTCTCTATAATCAATCTTACGAATCGCATAAGAAAATGAAATTTATCTACTCCACCTCAACTCACTACGTGTCACAAATGGCATCGTACTACATCTCACTGCCTTCTAACATTTTCACGAAATTTGCACCATGAGGAGTGTCCTAGATAAAATTTCTTTTCTGACTACTTACGTCATCTTGCCATAAAACTTCTTTTCGCTCCTTGTGATTAAAAAGTTGGGACGTGGCACGGCCACGCGTACGTTAAAATTAACTTAACATCACTCACCAAGTATGATCAGTTATTTATTCGGTCCCATTCGATATTAAAACTAAGAAACTCTGTGGCTAGGAAAGTTATTGAGTTACTCTCCCTTCTCGAGCGAGTTTACCCAAACTTACCATGTCGCCACACAGTGAAATTGTGTCTTACACAGGTTAAAAACTTCAGTCATGTTTAAATAGGTAAATATACTCACCTATGTTCTCTATATATACATAAGTAGCATAACTCAATTTTTCTTTCAACAATTTTAAAAATTGCAACAATTTTCAAAGTTTGGTTTGAGCAAACTAGATCAAAACAAAAAGTTTAACAAGTTCAATAATCAAAACTTGGTTGATTGGTTCAAGTTTTAACACACGAGGACAATCAAGTTTTTTCTCCTTCTCTTCTTTCCTTGCTCACGTCTTCACTTGTTCTCTTCTTTTCATCATTTTCATTCCATTGCTTCTCCATCCTGATCTTCAGCTTCGCTGTCTTCTAGGACTTTCTCCAGCATGTCCATGGAGTTGCGGGCCGTGCATCAACTCTCCTGTTCCAACAGCCTCGGTTTGCAACAAGGTAGCAAGTCCACATTCACCTTTTGCTCCCGGTTCCTGCAAAAGCTGTTGTGAAGACATAGGCTCACATTTTGTTCTAGGTCAGCTCTTAAGACCTCTTTCTTCTCATCTTCAGTTGCACAAGGCGCTCCAGTTACTTCTTCACCGCCGTGGTGACCGCGTTTCTGTGCGTCAGGAAGGCTCTCTTATAGGCTCCCGGTCCCATATCTAGCTGGAACGATTGATAGGCTTCCGTGTTCCTCGACATGTGACGCTTCGCGCGTTCATACATCCATGATGTCATCACTGCACGGAACCAAGGCATCAATATTTGCCTTGACCATATTCTTTCAATGGCTTTGGGTATTCTCAGAACCTTGCAGGTGGTTCTGAAAAGATCCAATTCACGACTCATCTTCACGTTGCTCAGCTGCTCAGGAGTCGGCACGGCCGTCTCCTGTTCACTTGTGTCCGCGTTAGCCTCCAACCATCTCACTGCCAGCATGGCACTAACCACCACGATTGACACCTGTTGATTCTGATTGGGCAACCCCGTAGAGTACAACTCCTCCACGTCCCATACTAGCATCAGATTCCCGCGTTTGGGGTACCACAACGTCTGCGCCAAGCAGTGGCAAGGATACTCCCCATGGCTTCTCACTATGTTCCTTCGGGTCCGATACCCTGAGGCTCCCAGCAACGGTTCCACCTCCATCAGAATTCTGTGTAAATCGTCTTTCTCTTCTATGGTGGGGAATTCAGTGGATAACGCTCCCTTCGCTTTCTACTCCCAAGGTAGCAAGTCTACTCCCGTATGGGACGTGAATTCGCTTTCAACTCCTCCACGTCCCATACTAGCATCAGATTCCCGCGTTTGGGGTACCATAACGTCTGCGCCAAGCAGTGGCAAGGATACTACCCATGGGTTCTCACTATGTTCCTTCGGGTCCGATACCCTGAGGCTCCCAGCAACGGTTCCACCTCCATCAGAATTCTGTGTAAATCGTCTTTCTCTTCTATGGTGGGGAATTCAGTGGGTAACGCTACACTCGCTTTCTGCTTTTGGAACTCACTCACATTACCTTCGTTCAATCTCAGGAACTCTTCACCCACTACGTCTTGCAACTGGCCTTCAGATCTCTTCGGGACTGCCCGAAAGATTTTCGCCAACAAATCATATGACCTCTCCGACATTCTGGCCAACCGCACGCACTTTGGCACAGAGAAAAGCTGGTCAATCAACACCTGCTGCGTCCTCGCATCCATCACCCCTACTATTGCAATATGGCGCGGAGCTTGAACCCACCAGATATTTTGAACCAGTAGGTTTATGATAGGCTTCACTATCCTTCAGTTTCATTTCGTTCTCCAGAGCTTCTCGCCAGCCTCCGATCTTCTGCTCTGTCTGCAATGCTCCAGGGAATACTTCCGCGCTGAGGGACGTCACTAGCTCATGGGCACGCTCCAGGCGCTCAAGCGATTCTATCGAACTCGTCATGCTACAAAATCCCAAGGCTGTGGTCAAGTTAACATCCGTCACCCCATGACAGTCCGCGACCAACTCCATGCCACTCTTATCCGACATGCTCAATCTTCCGTACAAGCGTGCCAGTTGTCGATGCTGCTCGCTCAGCGTAATCAGGCAGTGCCCCAAGTTGCAAACATGTCCTTCCATCCCACTATGTTGAGCCAAACAGGTGCCTTGCTTCAACCAATTGCTCGATGGGCTTTCCTAGGATAGCTCTGTGGATGGGTTGCTCTTCCGCTTCGTCAACCTCATGGCCAGCAGATGGTGTATCATGGCCAGATCATGTAGACTCGCATCATCATCCAGGTCTAACGTGATATCTGCCGTCATGTCCCAGATTAAACCGGCGTTAGGATGGGGACACCAAGAAGGCTTCATGAGTTCCCACATCGTTACTAGACTGGTTTTCAAGGAACCGTCCCAAGAACCACAATCAAAATTCACTTGCCCCTTTAGCTCGGTAACCGAGGGTTAGACCACTCGTTCTTCTAAGATAATTTCCAGCTTGGGTTGCTCCACCATCAGCATTCCAGTTTCTTTAATCCGTTCAACCCAGAAATTGAGCACTATGACTTAGTCGAAGTACGCTTCCCTGGCTTCTTCATTCACGACGGGATTATACGCCATCCCCGGTATGCCAGACACACATTGGAACCACTTCAGTTTCCCTAGTGTTGCAAAGTCTTTTTGTCCCCTGACTGCTTCAATCAACTCCCGGCTCATTTTCAATTCTTTGTTGGAATATTTTCTCACTTCTTCCAACTTGCGATAGCTCTCCATGTCATTCGACTCCCTATTTGGTACAGTCAACTGCATATCCTGATATAGTTCCAGGAGTGCCCTAAGGAAGTTTCTTTCGCAATCAACTCCCTTTTGCCGAATGATCTTTATGCATTCTCCCAAAACAGGAGTGGGGATACGATCCACCACGAACCTGACAAAGCAAAGGGCATCCTTACGCTTAGCCCATGCTATCGCAGAATCGTCTTTTGAAATCAACGCTCGCAGAGCTTCCATCAACTCCAGCTCCTGTTCCCGTGATTTCGAATCGTTACTGGCTTCATATTCCGCCTTCTTGATGCCCATCAAGCACCAAGCCAACCGTACTTGCAGGTCAGTTCTCGTGCATGGATGAGCCAGGTACGCTGCCACCGTCGCAGGTGCATGCATCGTCTCGTCGAAGTATCTCTGGAGGGCCGCCCTCCAAGAAATTTCTAGCAGTTTTTCCAATCCGATTTCGTTCGCTTCCGAACACATTACCGTGCCGTATTCTTTCCGATTTAAGTTAGAATTATCCCTAAGCCCTGCATGGCTGGCTTCTCGCTCCAAGCCATCAGGTGCCCTCTCGCGGAGTTCCTCGCTTTCAACATCTCCACATAACCCCCTGCTAGATCTCCCATGTGGACCGATTCCGGCACAGTGACTCGACTGTACTCGACCACGTCGAGTTGTCCCTCCAGTTTCAACTTGGCCATGTTGGTTCGCGAGGGCCTGTAATCTTCAAGTCCTCCAGATCCACACTGACTGATGATCTCCATCTCTAGCTTAGTGTCTGCCAGGGTTCGTGCTGTCTTCTTTGATTTCATGGCTGTCGTGGTCAGACCTGCCAAGAGCATAGGGGGTATCAGATTCTCTTTTTCTCCCCCGGTCAGCGTCGCACCATCTCCTTGCCCGCTCTCGCCTGAACGACCTGCGCTCGTCAGAGAGTCCACCACTGCGCTGGCTTTTGACTTCACCACTCTCGGGTTCACGGCTCGACTTCTTGTCTTCCCTTTTAGTCGCTTCAGCCCCTTTCTGGCTCGTCTAACGGGTAATTTCTTTGTGACCTGCTGATCATCGGCACTGTCTTCTGTAACTGACTCGGTCAGAACATCAGACTCCATGGAGTTCACTATTTTCTCCAGGACCTCACGCATGATGGGTTGGTTCAATCCCACCTTCATTATGGACTGCGTCCCATATCGTCGTATCACGTCCCATGACCTTTCCATGAAGTTCACTCGGCTCCAGGTTGCCCCTGTCTTTCCTTCTAGTTCACTTTGATATCTCTCCCATTCCTCTTCCGGTAGCGTACTCAGGAAGGATACCCTCATTGACTCTTCGATTTTTCTCCTCCTTGGTGACTCATGGAGCAGTCTTTGCGGATCCCTACCTCGACACTCTCTCACCTGACTTATTGGGTCCATCGGGGATAAGTCGGCCGACGCCTCCTTTGTAGGGGACATGAAAGACGATGGCGTCATCAGCAATAGACTCCCATCGACTTCCCCATCGTCGTCTTCACTGAACCGGTATTCTAGCAAGTCTCTCTCCAACGCTCCTAGATCCGTCTCACTCGGTTTTCCCGTCTTTCCCTCGATGTCGTTATCGTTATCGTCCTGATCCATCAATTCATCGTCATCTGCATCAGGTTTCGGGTTGGGTCCTGAAGGGCCTTGTCGTGTGTCTATGCCCGAGTCCGGCCGCGCCGGTACGGTCATGTCTGCTGCGTGATAAAATAATTCATCGTTCACCAGGAATTCTACGGACTCCTCGCCATGTGGTGCCAGGTCCTCTATCGTTATATACGAGCCTCCTCTGCACTCCTTTGCCACTTCCAGCATCACTACTTTCACTTCTCCTGACCACTTCAGTCTTGATAAGTCATCTGTGGGAGTATACACCTCGTTCCACATTTCAGCCGAGACTTCTGGTCTCCTGGAAGGTAGTGCCTTGATCTTTTTCCTACTCCAAGCATCGGGAAATGAGAAGTCAAACGTGTGCGCGGCTGCAACATTCCAGCTGATGAAGCGCGGCTCCATCCCTTCACTCCACTTCAGCATCCTCTTCTCTGCATCACGAGCTGCTCCGATGCGAGGGGCAATGACGGGAGATGTGACTCCCAACAACATCCTCCTTATCGGTGGATATCGAGGGCATTGGTCCGGCAGGGACCTGGACCCGGAAAGCCACACTTGCTGGTTCTCTTTCGCGTGTGCGTAGGCTTCTGGCAAGAGTGGGACTCTCATTGCCGCTCCTGTATCTTTCACTACTGGTCTCAGATTCCAAAGCTTTGGGTTAAACTGGATGTGGGAAAGGTCCTCACGGCCCATTCGGCACTTGAAGTGGTTGTTGAAATCCATCAACACCCAACCTGGCTCCGCTATTCTTCCGAACAGCCTATCGTCGCTGGCCAGCCCTCTCAGCTCCCTCTGGTCTACCCAATTCAGCACGGAACAATCCACGACTGAGACCAGGTTGACATACAACACAGAATTCCTGTATGCCTTGAATTGCACGTCCGGGAGCGCGAAAGACATCACCGGTCCATACACCACCGTGACGAATTCCCGCAGTCCGAGAATCAGAGCCAACGGATCGATCCGCATCATGACAGCCAAATCTGACAGCAAGGGCATGCCACAAAACTGCTTACACTCACCCGCATCCGTCGCCACCTTATCTTCTCCCGTGACGCTTCTGTTCTGCTGCAAGAGATATTTGAGCAGGAGAGTCCTCCAGTCTTTCATCTTCCTGAGCGAGGCGGTTTCCAACTGCGCGTTGAACTCACGACTTGTTCCCTGGAGTTGTTCAGGGTAACGCAACAGCACAAGCAAATCACCCAGTCGACCGTAGGTCATGGCAATCAGAGTCAGGAGTCCATCCAATCTCAAATCTGCCAACGCTTGGGTGAAGAGGTTCGCCGGTCCCTTCACGAAATTCTCATGACCAAATGTCACGTACAGGGCTAATATCAGGCCAATCGACAGCTTCCTGATATCCCTGACAAAGCTCGCGATCAGGTTCCGAGATGCCCTCGGGTAGCACGTCGACAGGAAGGATGGCGTCCATCCCACTCCCATTCCACCCAAGATGGTATCCGATCGTTCATACTGTGCCCTCGTGGCTAGCACGTCAGCTTGGAACTTGTCCAACGACATCGTGTTTACGTCCTGCTTCAATTTCAACATCATACCCCCAGCTAACTCCCGGGAATCAAACAAGTTCTTCAGATACACGTGTATCTCTTTGATCACTACCGGCGCATGCTCGAACGCGTCCTCACCCAAGGTGCACAGTCTTGGTGACAAGTACAACCATAAGTTGTTGTGCGGCTTCGTGCGCAAAGCCATTGCCATGAGATCTTCTTCCGCTGACGTCATGTTTTTCCTGACTGTCCTTCCCTGCTCATTCTCTGCATGATCCATCCGTCTGAACCAGAGATCATCAGCCACCTGTTGTACTAACAGATGATTGTCATCTACCCCTGGTCTTAACTTCAGCAATCTGGCGAAGGTGGAAAGCTCCAACCCCAGAACCTCATCTAGCACCAACCGAGTTGTGCTACAATCTTTGAGTCCCTGTATGGCATTGGAAAGGTCAGCCCAAACGGCAGGAAGCTCAGATCGGGATGGGTAGTAATTGTTGGGGTCTACCACTCTGTTCGAGGCAGGAATTATCACATTGAACCGTCCCTCTGCTATCGTTGTGACCATCGTGTACACAAACTGAAGGGGTTCTGGCAATGCAGCGTACCCTGGTGACCACACAAAGACCACCTTCACTACATTTTGGGTGAAAAGTTGTTTTGCTGCTGTTTCTACCTCAGCCATCGCCGAGAGCAATGTCATTATCGCCTCTCCTATGACCTTGTTGCTCGGGATCGACCCATCCGTCAGACGTGACAATAAGCCCCTGCTTTGCAGATGACCATTTGAGCCTGCAACCACTATTACCTGCGGCTCCATACTGACCACCCTTCGCACACTTATCATCATGCCGATTGCTTGTCCCCAGTCCAATTTAGGTGCCGTCAAGAAAATAACGTTGGACCAAAAGAGGGAACGGGGCGTGTAGAGATAATCTGAACTGGCCACAATCAGATACTTGGCAGCTTTCATATCTAAGGGATCATAAGCGGCAAACAGGCCGTCGCCTACTGGGGCCTTCAGTTTCCCATATCTCTTGTCATCTCCATCCACCGTGGTCGTTCGAGGGTAGTCCCTTGAATATTCGCCAGGCGTCTGACCGGGTGGTTTAGCAAACTGCCTGTACATCTTGTGATGCTTGTTATTAGGCTTGTTATCTGCCTGAAACTTGCCCTTACGAGCAGGTGGCGTCAGTTCCCGGGCTCTCTGTCGGACGTCCGTAAGAGACCGGCTATTCAAAGGTCCAAAGGTATTGTCCTGAGGCAATCCATTCAAGTCTGCGTGCCGCAGTGTAGTCGTGGAGCTGAACTGCTCCTGCTCTGCTAGCAGCCAATCCACGCCCGGTATCCGATATAGTCATGACACTGTGGGACTTTCTCCGCCAATCATTCTCATTGCGTCCTCCCGACATGTCAAGGTATTCATGTTCAACTTCGTTGACATGTCCGTCTTGTACTGTCCCCAATGACTAGGGTCTGATCGGTTTCAAAGCAGCACGCTGCCTGGTTCAACTCCCTCCGCTGGCACGGCGCTCGTAGACGGTCCTGCTGCTGAAGCAGTGTTTGCCGTGGCGCGCGGATCGTTCCTCCTAGACACGGTCTGGGAGTTAATCCTGTTCTGATCCACTGATCTCCCGAGTCGGCTTTCAAGCGGCTGTGTTCTGGGAGCAGGAGCAGTCCCTAGCCTCTCTCATACGTTTGAGCTCGGAGCGACGGGTGCGGCTGCAGCCGTCTCCATTGCCAAGGGCCCTAGGCGTTTGACGAGGGATTCGGGCACGCTTGCCCTTATTCTATTTCCTCCGGTCGAGCTGGTCCGAGCCAGAGAACTGGTCGCCCTCGACTCCTGCTCTACTTCCCTCAACTGTGTCTGAAATACATCATTGACCCAGTGTCTCCCTCGTTGGGTGTTGAAATGTATTCCATCTCTGGTAAGCGCGATGTGATCAATCATGCGCAGCATGTTTTCGAGATCCAGAAGTCACAGCTCGCCAGGGTTGTTTCTCACCAGACTGCGGATCATTTCGTTCCACCGTGTCACGTTGCCATTCATGAAATCTGCCACTGTGGTGCCCACCAGCGGGTTTTGTGGTATCGTGCACAGCACCACAAGCCTGGGCCTGTACTTCTCTTTTGGTTCATTCAGGAGGCATACCAATAGGTGCTCCCACTTGCTCTCCGGGGTCACTGGGGCTCTCGAGACGTCGTTGGTTCCCAGCATTATTCCCAGTGTATCCAGGTGATCTTCGCTCTGGAATTCCATCATCTTGATGACCTGAGCCACTGAGGCTCCTCCAAAGGACAGAGTGGTAGTCTGACCATAGACGAAGATCTCATTCAGATCTCTCACCAAACTGTCTCCTATGATCAAGTGGCGACTCCCTGGGAGAATTACCTGGTCGCTCGTAGCGGGGTTCCAGCTCATGTCATTCAGGCAGGCTCGAGGATGCTCCACGGCCACTTGCGTGAACTGGTGACGTGCCATCAGATTCTTCCTAATGTCTACCACGCGGAACTTTTGAAAGGTTCCGCCATGCGCAGTCCCCGAGGACGCTACCGTGCGGGGTGTTCGCTCCGAGCTATTGGATGAATGATCAAGACATTGGGAAGGAACGATCCTACCCAATGTCCGCCCAGTGGTTCTGTTGATCTCATCCATTGTTGCTCTAGCCACTTGATTGAATGATTCTTGGAACTGAGGAGCGAGATAGGTGTCAGAAGGGTCTGGTATCGTGTTCTTCTGACTGGGAGCAGACTGTTGTGTCTGCTGAGGAGCCTCGGGCCCTCTCGATGTACACAGCTACTGTACTCTTGTCTTGGGGCGTGTGTCGCTGGATCCCTCCGAGGACTTCATTGTCGCCAGAACTTCCTGTGACACTTGGCTCACCTTTGCCATATACAGCTCCTTCAGGTGCTTTATTTCATCCTCCTTGTAGGCCACCTGCAGATCTTTGTATTTCTTTTTCCATTCGTCTCTTTCTCGAGCTATCGCCCTATACTCCTGGAGTTTGGCACACAGCTCGCTCTGATCTCTCTCTTTCTTCTCCAATGTCTCAATCGTCTCCGACGTCTCGATTTCTATTTCGCTCACCCTCACTCTCTTCGGAGGAGGAGCAGCTGTTGGAGAGTCGACCCAATGTGACGGGCCTGGCCCATCACGTTGTCTCTTCGCTCCGATGAGCGGCTGCGCAGGTTGGACCGGTAACGGCATCTCACCTAGCCGGTGGTCCCTCTGTTCACCTAGTCCTGGCTCACGAGCCAGGTCGTGGCCAGACATTTCTCCACGCCGCCATCTCATCAGTCGGTTTTGACCTCTCTCGGCGATCCCGGACTCACCGAAGGCCAACATCAACACGACTTCTGTAGGGCGATTCCCTCGACCCTCTCGTCCTAATGCATTGAGGAGCGCGACCATAAACATCGCCAGCCCCGGGTCTTCTCATGTAAAGTCACAATCGATCAGCCGCTGATAGATCTCGTCAAGAATCGCTCCTAGACTCGCTGAGAGGGATTCCATTAGTTCGTTCGTGTCACCCATTTCGTATCGTGTTGATTCTTGTTGTCGTGTAGTTTCTTCCTGGTTCGTTCGATTCAATTAATTCAATAAACAATTTCCGATCAATCAAGATCTAAAAAACAAGTCGCGACTTAAAACCATCATTTTTGGATAAAACATCATTCAAGTCTTTAAAACTCTTCATTGAAATTCTCCTCTCAATTCTGATTTTAAAATTTAGCACCAAGGTGGATCGTCCACTTGTATCTTTGTCAGGGTAGCTTGATGACCTGGAGTACTCTAGGTCTTTTATGACACAAAACATAAAACATATCATAACAATAACATAACACATAAAAATCACACATCTGTATTATCACATAAAAACATAGTTTCTCATGATGTACCTAAAACCTAATCCCAATCTAAAACTTGACACTAACTCTTATCAAGTGAACTTAATAAAAACCACTTATCGCCAAACGCAATTCCTAGCATACGCTCAGATAGTATTTCTTATGTAAGTAAACCTCTATGTCAATTTCTGAAAATATCACATGTACAAATGCGTACAACTTTTTCGGATGTAGCTTTCCCCTATTAGGATCATATACTGGTAACGAGAGAGAGGACACTCCTCTCTCAACCAAAAAATCCCTAAGTCGAGTCAAGGCCAATACCAAGCTCTTTGGATCTATGTGTTGGCCTTGGTAACCAGGAAACACAAATATTTCCCTGGTATCTGTGATGCAACAGGGGGCAGCGCTATCATCCCTCCCACACCAGGCCTCTGTTTCCATAAAAATTTGATGTTCTTATACTCTCTTTTGAAATCAGCCGCTAGTGCTGTTTTGAAGCTTACGTCCGCGGTTATCGCTATAGCGCACGTGCGTTCCGTGAGTTTGAAATCGCTGTCCGTTATGACGATATTGTTTGAAATACGATTCAAAAGTTCGTCCAAAAGGTGGTTTTTTAGCATTCTCGCCCTCTGTCTCTAGTTCTCCGGTTTCTCTTGCCGATTTCAATTTTTTTATTATCAGATTTTCGGTGGGGGTGAGTCCTACCCCCACTCCCCGGACAAAAATATCCATCGACGTCCCCGTCGATCGCCCGAAGTCTAGGAGATCGAGGTTGGATTGTGGAACACGTAGAGGACCATCTGGGGCGACCCAGTTGGACTCGGTATTGTCATGACTGATGTGTTTGATGCCGTCTTTATCGATGTCTTGAATCGTCAGGATCGTCTCTTTTGGATCTGTCGGCAGATCATGGAGCCATTCGAGCACGCGCAAGTTCGTTAGTTTTTGCTCATGAGTCTGTTCAGCTTCTGGTTCGAACTCAACTCCACTTCCGGTTCTGATCGATCGTCGATCCAATCCTGATCCATGTCATTCACCAAGTCGATTTCCTCTAGCACCGCCATTTCGTCCAGTCCCACTAGCGAGTCCATGACATCACTTACAACTACCCTGTCTACAATGAAATCCTCGCCGTACGGATTGTATTTCTTCTTGTTTTTTCCTCTCTTGCTCTGGCGTGTTTCCATGGTGAGAGGAAAGTCAGGCCGTATTCCTTTGTCAATTTCGATTTGTTCTGGGCAGTCCCAGTCTTCCTCGACACAAGGAAGAGTTTCATCGTCCACCTCTACACGCTCGGTCAACTCCAGATCCAGTGGTAGGTCGCAATCGTCCACCACCTCATTCCCGTCGTTTTTGTCGCGAGTACCCCTTTCATTCACTTCACAAGCAGGATCCACTATCAAATAGTCTCCCTCTTGCATGTCCGCTGGGATGCACCAGTCCTCTGACGAGGCATTGTGTGGTTTGATATTTTCGTAATGAGCTGCTCTTCCAGTGCTCAGTCGATAGAACCAACCTCCTTGGTGCACCTCTGTTATCTGAAAAGGACCACGCCATTTATTTAATAATTTCTTGGTTCCTTTTGGTGGAACCACTTCCTGGAACACCCAGACGTAGTCGCCAACTGAGTAGGCTTTTGCATCGGCTGTCCTTTTATCAAACCTCCTTTTTTGTCTAATTTGCGCCTGTTGCGTGTTCCTCCTGCATAGGTCATTGAGGTCCTGCTGTCTTCTAATAACATCCTGCAGGTACGTTTGCGGTGCTGTTCTCTTCCCCTCATTTTCAGGGTAGAAAAACGTCAACGGAAGCACTTTTTCGTGACCCGTTAGCATCATGTGCGGAATTATTCCCGTGATGGAATGCTCCGTGCTGTTGTAAGCACCCATCACTTGCGGCAAGTGCTTGTCCCAGTCATCAATGTAACGCGAGCAATAGATTCTCAGCATGGACACCAGTGTGCGATTTTGCCTCTCGACTAGGCCATTCGTTTGCGGGTGATAAGTGGTCGAGTGGGCCTGCGCTACCTGCGACCTTTTCATTAACTCCTTCGTGAGATCACCCACGAATGCTTTGTTGCCATTGTCCGATTGGAATGTGATGGGGCAGCCATGCCTCGCTATCCACACATTTATCAAATGATCGCATGTTTCTTCCGCCGATGCTGTCATGCAGGGTGCTGCCTCCGCATACTTCGTAAAATGGTCGATCATTACCAATACCTGATTATAGCCCATTGCTGTCATGCAGATTTTCTGATGATCAATTTGCACCACTTCGTTGAATCCCGACGACTCTATTGACTGTAAGGGGAACCTTAGTTTCCTGGGATCCTTCGCCTGCTGACATGACAGGCACGCGGCAATCCACTTTTCACGAGCCTTCTTCAATCCTGGCCATTCGAATCGTTTCTGTATCCTGTTGAACACTTTATCCACGCCTTGATGGCCCATCTGATCATGTGAGCGAAAGAGCAATTTGGTCTGGTACAACTGTGGTAACACTATTGAATTGTATTTGTAAAGGACCTTGTCCTCCTCCTTACGTTTACAGGCTACAGTTCCGTCCTTGTTCAGGAAAAACAAGTCTTTTCTCTTCAGGTAGAATTGCTTCAAGATCTTGTAGCTGTCTTCTTCCAAGTCTCCCTTGTCAGATGCTCCATTCTCGATCCATCTCTTCAAACTGCTCGTCATTCTATCATTTCGTTGAGCCCTTAGGAGATCCGACAGCCTGTACCTGGCTTTCAAATACGTCTTTACCACGTTCACTTGCCCACTCATGATTTCCGGAGCATGAGCATCGTCCATCAACTTGACACAACATATCTTTTTCAAAGGCGTCGCTTCCTGCACAGATGGTTCCAGATTGGTACGGACGACCGTACCATGCGGCAGCAATCTGGTTGGGCGTTTCGAAACTGCTATCAGCTCGAGCTCATCTGCGGCATTATCTATCACAGTGCCCTCCTCATCTGAGGTGTACCTGTCCCTGTCTGGATCCTGATGTGTTTCTCGGTCCAGCCCGCGCTGCTTCCAGTCTACCAATAAGGAGTGGATCGCGATCTCCGACATATCGGAATTGGAAGTTGTTTCAGATGTGTTGTCCCAGGACTGGGGCCTCGAGTCAACACTTGAGCCGACTGATTCCCCAACATCATATTCCAAGTTGTGTGAGATGTTTCTCGACTCCCCGGACAAAACTCTGTCCATTGGTTGCTTTGAATCCGACTCCCCGGACAAAATTCTGCCCCTAGACGGTCTCGTCAACCTCTCCCCGGACGAGTTGTCCTGCACGGGCTCAAAAGTGTCTGACTCCTCAGACAATTCGTCCTTGACGGGCTCGAAGGTATCAGACTCCCCTGACATTGTCTCGTCCCCGGACGAACAATCTGGGCTCGGCTCGTTTTCTTCTCTTGCGTCCGTGAAATGCACTCTCCTCGCGAAGCTAGATTTCGACTTGATCCTGACTTCCTCAGTGGCTTGGGTCTGATTCAGTGTTCCATGTTCAGTGAACGAAGTTCTCAACAAGACCTCCTTCGGCATCGAGCTCACCAGCTGGTTGACTATCGACCTGCAATCCCGTTCAACGCCTCTGCTGCGAATGGACACTGGCCTCTTCTCTTCTCTCTCAGTGACATTCAACCGCTGCATGGTCTCCATCCACTCACGATCATGTCTATCCACTTCCCTGTCCAACAAGTCACGGAGCTTCCCCATGACGTCCGGCGCCACGTTCACCGTCCTGTTCAATAGAGCAATGCTGTTTATACCCAGCCTGGTAAATTCCTGCTGTACCAAATTGGATCGGACTAGCAGATCCAACGGAACGGGCTCTTCTCTGGCTAAAAGCTTTATCTCCGCGGCCGTCTCCACTGGAAGGTCAGGGTGTCTAACCACCTAGTAAGTGGCAGTTTGTCGTAGGTTTCCTTGTCCTGAAATGAAAACCCGTCTTTGATTTCTGATTGGTTAGCCTGCTTCTCCTCGAGGCGCTCATAGAATTCTGTGTTTTTACTGAGGCTATCTGCGTTCTGGTGCTTGTCACGGGTACGGTGCTCTATGATCATGTGGTATCCATCCAGGCGCACGATCCAACGACCAATATAACTTTGGTCCATCGAATAGGTTTTCAGCCAGGCAAGGGCTCGATTATCCACACGCAACGTGAAGGGAGCACTCCCCAAGTAGGCCCTGTATTTTTCCACGAAAGTGATCACCGCGAACATCTCCGTTTTTGGTATCACTCAGGACTTTACTCCCGAAGGCTATCGGACAAAGAACCGTTCTCCCGTTCCACTCCTGCTCCTGGTGAAGTATGCCCGATATCGCAACCACTGATGCATCCGTGTCCAGCACGAACATCCCCTTCTCTTTTGGCATGCCGAGGACCGGTGACTCGCAAAGTTCACGTTTGATGTTCTCAAATGAAACTTGTGCCTCATCGGTCATAGTGAACTTTTTGCCCTTGTTTCTCATCAACCGCTGCATGGGATTTATTTTGTCAGCATACCCCTTGATGAACTCTCGATAATAATTAGCGAATCCCAAAAAACTCATCAGCTGTGTATCTGTTTTAGGTGCCTTCCAGGTCAGCACCGCTTCAACCGCTTCAGGATCTGGCCTCACTCCATGTTTATCCACCAGGCGGTCCAGATACTTTATGGAATCTCTGAGGATTTCACACTTAGAGGGTTTACATTTCAGCCCGCCTGCTTCATGCAAGAAAACACCTCCTCCAACCTCTCTATGTGGTCTTCTAAAATTGGAGTGCCTGGGCCATCAGTCGCTGGAATGTGGCCGTCGCGTTGCACAATCCGAACGGCATCCTCTTCCACTGGAACAATCCCAGCTCGTACGCGAAGCCTCTTTTTTCTCGATCTTGCTTTCGGAGTGGCACTTGCCAGAACGCAGAGCCCAAATCCAACGTCGTGAAGAACTTCGCGTCTCCCAGCTTGGATAGGCTCTCATCGATGCGGGGAATCGGGTATGCGTCCTTTATAGTCACTGCGTTCAGATAACGGAAATCACAACAAAATCTGAGTTGTCCCCCTTTCTTTTTCGCCATGACCACGCCACAAGCCCACGGGGACTTCGACGGCTCGATCATATCGTACTCCAATTACATCTCGATTTCCTTCCTACACGCTTCTGACTTGTGAGGGGTCATCCTTCTCGCCCCCTCCCTATGAGGTACCGAGCCCTCTTCTATCTCAACCTCGTGTTCTACAAAATTACAGCAACCTATGTCGGCCTTATGTTTCGAAAAAACGTCTGCGTTCCGACTTAGCACCGCTCTGAGCGAATCTAGTTCCTTGTCTGATATTTTACCCTTCAAATGTTCTATCTCAGGTAGGACTGGTTTATTCGCTGCTAACTCTGTTTCTGTCGGCCTCTCAGGAAAGTTGGAACAACTAGACAGCCCATCATCTGTTTCCGACTTCATTGAAAACAATTTCCTAGAAGATTTCAATTCATTCACTCTCTTCATTATACATTCTTGGTTCGCATGCAATGGAAATTTAGTTACATCAAACTTTTTCAAGTTCTCCACGCTCTGAAAGTCTGTGTTCAGAGGCAAAGCATAGCCAAGTTTCTTTCCCCTCTGTATTGTCACTGTTGTTGCTTCTGTGTTCAATAACACACTCACACAAAGTCCGTTCTGAGTGAGTGAGAAGCTTCTTCCTAAAATAGCCGAGCTTTTACTTTCTGGATTTGGTACCAGACACACCTGTCTGTCATTGCTGAGTTCATTCAAGTTCCTCATCCTAAACGTCGCTACTAACGGCTTGGTTTGGTTTTAATCTAACTTTTCGATCCAGAAAAATTGGCACCTTGGCCTGGTTAATTAAGATCTTATTAAGGGGTCTCTTTTCATACTTTCTCTCAGGATCCTTCCTCGCAACCTCCTCGCAACTTCCTCGCAACCTATGTGCACCGCATCTTGTTCGAGCATCGCGTTGTGTCCGATTCGTCTAACCTTCAGCTCCTCTTGACCAATGTATATCCGGCCAATCTGATCGTTCGCATCAGTTATGTGAGCTTTTGTGTAGATATTGATGCAATCCACATTCATTAGAATCGGGTAAGGGCCATGGACATCGATGTAATGTCCATACACTTTCATCAGCCTCGGACCTCCTGTTGTGAGCAGCGCTCGCACTGCCCTGGAGTCCAGTTTGGGATCTTTCTCCTTCAGGTAGTCGGCATAGATGTCCAGGTGGACTAGTGTAATCTCGGATGGTTCACTCAAGTTCTTGACCACCTGGTGCCCTGCGACTGAGATAATGGACATTATTTTCGTCCCCTCCTTCGTCATGCCAAAAGTTCTCCCAGATATAACGTTCAGTTTTAGTCCCTGCTTCCTGGGTTCCTGTTTGTCTTCTATTTTCGTCGTTTTACCCAGAATAATAAAATTTTCCCGAAGATCCGTGCTCTCCAGCTCCGACCTTACCCATTGCTCTACTTCTTTCGTGGCTAGCTCCTGTTTGACATTCTGCAACGCTGTCCTTGCCGCGAGACCGTAATCCACCTTGAGTGGGTTAGCCGACTCTGCCTCCAGGTTCGAGGCTACCACCTCGTCAGGCAGTGTCTTCACCTTCTTAGTCATGAAGGTGCTCGGTGTCGTTTCCTTTCTCCGAGACTCGGCCTCGTTCATCAGACGTGCTCGACTGGCCTTGACACCCGAAAACGCCTCTTCGTTGCGGGGATGTTTCGCGTCCGCCACTGCATCCCAAAATTGAGTGCAACCCGACTTGAAGTGTCCCTCCAAATTACAGAAGAAACACCTCGGACCATATTTCATGATGAGCCCTCTGACGTACTCTTCGTGATCCTCGTCGGTCGCGTCGACGTCCTCGAGAAAGTAGCCTATTGCCTTCATATTCTGTTTGAATGCAGAACACGCGGAAACGTGATGGTCAATCGAACCACAATTCGCACACGACCTCCTCTTATCCATGTCATCGCGAGGTTTGTACCAACTGGAGTTCGCACCAGTGTTTGTCCCGCTATAGTTACCATAATTGCTGTAACGGTTTTGCGTCCTCGGTTTTATGAGTAAATACTCGCGTGACTTCATACGCAAATCATCGGGCGTGGGTACCTGGTCAAGTGACAGGGTGAAGTGTGTGGCCAACATCGTCTTCAACTCCTCACTCTTTACTCCGTCCATGAACTTCGAAGCAATCGCCAAGTTTCGCTCGGATATTCTCTCATCGGGATTGCTTCTCCTCCTAAGCAATTCAAGGTTGTCCAAAAAATTGTCTATGGATTCGTCATCTCTTTGACGCCTCTTTTCGAACTTCACCATAAACTGGTGCCCTTGTACTCCAGAGCCGAAGCGATTCAGCAGGATGTCGAATATTTTGCGAGCGCTGTCTCTCTCATTGGCTCTTTTCGCCTTTACACAATTTAGTGCAGTACCCTCCAGGTTGCTCGTTAGCGCGCTGCATTCTTGTTTCTTGGAGAGACTCTCTTCCTCAAAGTGTAACTTCATCACCTCTATCCAAGTATCAATGCAGCCGTCTGACTCATCTTTGTATGACTTCGGCTTTTTCAGTGTCCTTCTTGACCTCTCTCCTCTCTCGGTTGACTTCGAGATTTTGGTGATGAATGTTTCGAGAGGTCTGTTCAGAGGCTCAAACATCGAGGCATACATCGTTGTGTCCTGTGAGACTGTAGTCAGATCTGGTACTGAACTGACTTGTGGCACAGTTGGCAACCTTGTCTCCGGGGTAGCATCTGCCTCCGGCGGGACTGGATTCGTCCAGTCAGGCCTCGACGGGGCTGCCCTTGGCCGCTCCTTGTTCCTAGGTTCGTAGTTCGTTCTCGAGCTTTGCTGGGCTCTGACATTGCTGCCCGTACCATCTCCATCATTCGCATGGCGTGAGCGCTCCCTTGGGTTGGAACGCTCCTGCCAATTGCTCATATTCAGGATCGCGTCAAGCTTCCGCATCATCAAGTCAGACTTGGCATCTAACCTTTTCTCCAGGCTAGTCATCGTGTGGGCGTAGGTACTATCATGATCGTTCAACAATCGCTCGATCTCTCTCGTCATTCTAGCCTCTCTTTCCTGTGACTCCTTGTTTGCCTGTGCCAGGCTCTCCGCCAGGTATTGATCGGTGTTGCGAATCAATTGAGCCTGATCAACCCTCGCCTGCGACTTCACGTGCGTTAGCTCATCTCTCAGATTCTCTCGACCCTGGTGAGCTCTCTCGTCAACTTGATCTATTCTCTTAGTCATGTCCCGTCTCAGTTCATCCAGACCATTCATTACGCCAGCGAACATGTCACTTATGTCGCCAGTGGCCCCAAATGACGGGGTTAGTCCCAAAGAAGATGAGGTCAACTGCGGCTGCAGCCTGGTGCTTGATGACGCACCGCCTTTTTGCTTGCTCATCGACTTCATCAATCTGTCGAACGTTGATGACGCTCCCATCGTTATCCCATCTGACATGGGCCTGGTCGGCGAGGCGGACGACGCCTTCCTGCTCATGTCGTTCCTTGGGCACGGTGTGAAGTTCACATCCGGATGGGTTATCTCGGGGTAGTCATAACTGGAAGATAAACCTTCAGTCCGTAGTGACGCCATGCGCTCATCGTACAAAGACTTCCAGCTCTTCTTGGCCTTCGAACCCGGTTGTTCTTCACTCGGGCTTATACTCGACATCATCGCGTTGTGGCTCTGCTTGGCCAGAGATGATTGGGTATTAGCTGAATGTGAATTTTCTCTCCTCCACCTATGACTCTTGGTCTCCGATTTGGACATTCCCTTGAATGACACTTCCTCTCGCGGCTCGACCTCGGAATGCTCCGAGGTCTCTTCCGTCCTCTCAACTTCCTCCTGCTCGAGGTCCTCGCTCGGCTCAAAGTCGGGTCGAATGAGCGTCCGTTCTCCTTCATCAAAGGGGTCCACAAGCGTTTCGCTCGCGGTTCCGGCCTCGGCGCTCCGCCCTTGTTTGCCATCGAGGTTTTTCTCGCTCCTTAGTTTCATTTCGCTCACTGAAAGATCAGGTTGACCTTTAGTCGATTCGGTTTCGGCAAACACGTCGGAGGCGCTGCTAAACGAGGACTGGCTACGCCTAGTTTTAAATTTTCGCGTGCTGCCCTTGCTCAGCCTGGGAATCTTAGTAGTCGATCCCAAAGAGTCCCTGCGCTGCATACTTTGTGACAAACAACAATATTCTTATTATTTAATGGCGATGCACACGTACCGCAACAAGTTCAAGTTAAATTACTTAACGCTGCCTCTTCGATCTTCTAGGTATCAAAAATGTCTCTTAAATTTCTCAATGACAATCTTAGCGATTCAGCTAAAGTTACACACAGGGCCTACTCAGTACTGATACAATGCTAACTCATCCTTGTTGTATAGTATAACGGTATCACAAAATTTTCACAAGATATAATCAATACACAAGACACAATTGATAATCAGATAAGAATATCCTACAGGTGACAACGAACTTTCGTCAGTATCAATTTATCGCCACACAATTTATCAAGTCACTGCTTTGTTAAAATCAAACAATCTTTGGTAAAAAGCAGTGATGATTCAGAAACAGATCAATAAAACTTAATCTTAAAGAAAAAGACTTCCCTCAATCGGAACGATCCGAAAGAACGAAGCCCAGGACACAGTCTTCTCAAGTGGGTGTGTATTTGCCTAATACACCCACCAAGGTCTTTTTTTAGGTGTCCCGCGATTGCCCGTTCTGTCCTACTAAGTAGCTCAAGGCAACCTCTGACCGAAAATTTCTAAAGTCTATGAAAAAGCTCCCCCACACCGGGAACGCTCCAAGTGCACGAGAGCAGGGAACAACTTTTCTTCTCAAGTGAGTGTGTATTTGCCTAATACACTCACCGAGGCCTTCTTTTATTTGTTCCCGGATTGCCCGAACTTTCCTATTACATAGCTCAAGGCAACCACACAACCAAAATCACAATCAAAAAAAATTTTGTTCGGTTACTTCTGATACACCCAATCTAGAATCCAAAGTTGATCACGAATTTCTGGGTCAAAATGGACTCCTATAATCCTGATAAGCACGCCTAATATCCTAATATGATCCTAATTAAATGGATATTTTCCGTTTCCCAAATTGCCACAGAAGGTTTCCTCAAGTTTCTAACAATGAAGGTTGTTAGAAGGTTTAAGTCACTCCGGAGGGTTACTTCGGAGGGTTGTTCAGACACCTAGCCTACTCCGGAGGGTCGCTTCGGAGGGTACCTTAGTCACCCAAGAGACTTCGGAGGGTCCCCCTTCACTTACTAAGTAGGGTCAACAAGAGGCTTAATATGCTCCAGAGGGTTACCTCGGAAGGTTCTTCCAAAATTTTCAAGGTTTTGAAAAGGGCCTTCAACTAGCTTAAGAAAGCGTCAAAGCAAGCTAAATTCACTATGGGGTGTTGTTTTTAACTCCTTCGGAGGGTCTCATGGAAAATCCCCACTAAGGAGGGTTGCTAAAGTGCTCAAGTCACTCCGGAGGGTTACTCCGGAGGGTTCGGCAAAAATCAGGAAAAATTGTTAATTTACCGCAGTATAGCCTCTGAATGCGGCGTAACTTGCTTAAAACCAGGTTGGTTGACACGGTCAACCTTCCCAGCAGGATAAAAGTTGTTTTGATAAAATTTTCTGCCGCCCGGAGGGTTACCTATAATTTGGAACCTCCGAACCAACAAATTCTAAAAAATTTTTCTTTTCCGAGATTATCAACCCAAAAACAGTTGCGGTCCGAAAAAGTGGTCCAAAACGTCGACTTATGGTACCAAAATTATCCCGATCGGTTGGCTAGTCTTTGAGAAATTGCCAAAAACGTGTTTGTCCAAATGGCCTTTTTTCACCACCTATATAGGTTCTGAGAAACTTTTTCCGCAATTCCTATTGAACGTGCCTAGTAAATTGAAACGAGCGTAGTAGTCCCTGTACGGCACTGGAATTATGCAAAAAACCGGACCAAAATTGGTTTGGAGACAAAAATTTGGCCAATAACTATCAAATTTGGACCCTCCGATTCCTTCCTTTTCCAATTCTTAAGTCGTTAGCTCTATCTACGGAGCTAATCGGAGGGTTACTCAAGAATTTTTCTGGCAGCCGAGCACGTTATGCTAGCACGCTCCTAACACAAAAAGTTTTATTGCTCTAACTCTAAAAACTCAAAAACTCGATCCCCAAAATAGATTGACAAATTTCAGAAAATTATCGAATATTTGATCGAAAAGTTTTGGTTTTTTCCAACTTTTACTGAGTCTTTTCTCACGCGGTTTCTTTAGTTAGGGGATTGAACTACGTAGCTACTCCCTACATAAAAGCTTTTTGCTGTTCGGAAAAGCTCGGATATCCAAAAATTTGGGGTTCTGTAGTTTGTCAAAAATCAGTAATTTTCGACAAAATTTGGGTGTTTCTTGGGTCTAAATAGGACATAAAAAATATATAGTAAGGACAATAATCTATTAGCAGTCGTTAATGAATATTATTATACCCTCCTTTGCACCAAAATACCCGAATGAAGACCCGTAACTCGGAAATCTGTGATCGACGGAGGGTACAATCGGACCGCGCCAATCGTGCCCCCCACCACTCAAGTTTTAATGAAATAGTACCCGAATGATACCAAAATTGTTTCAATGATACCCAACAGTCGTTGTGGATGTTGTCCCCGATGTCCTTGTTGAGTGTGGAACACGTCGGTCAGCTTGCCACTCTACCCTCCGGCCACCGGCAAAATCACCATTAACGTGCTTAAATACTCAAATTACACTCAAGGGAGGGTATCCAACCCTTCACCAAAACACACAATTTTTCTATCAGAAACGATATAAATCAATCTGAAACAACAACAAACAGGAAGGTCAGATCACATCTCGTCCGGAAATAACATATAAACTGTCACTTTATGTTTTTTTTACTGTTTTTGGTCTTTTTTGGATTTTTTACTGTTTTTTGTTCTTTTTTGTTTTCAAATAAATTTATTTTTGGCTTTTTCTTGGTTATGCACTATTTTTGTTTGGTTTTAAGCTTTTTCTTTAATTGTTTTTGGTCCCGGGACCTCGGGACAAGCGGGCTCTAGATTTCCCACCTAACCCTCCGGCCCCCGGAATTTTTGGTGTTAACTAAGTTAAAAAGCTAAATAGTACTAGACGGAGGGTACGCACCTTCCCCCTAGTACAATAACGGTCATTAAGGCCTCTAACTCGGGCATACGCCCGGAGCGGAGGGTTCGTCGCTGAAACGCTTGCTGATCATGATGGTCTCATGCCTCTAAAAACGTCTATGTAACATTCGCCCAAATACTACACAGCGACGGAGCGTAGAAAAAATACCTAATAACGACTGGCAGGCGTCAGTTACCTTAATCCTACTCGTTTTTCACCGTCTTAACCTTGCCAGTTGATTTTCTGGTCTGTTTAGGGCTAAGTAAAAAGTTACCATTTTTAGGCCATCAGTCAAACGACTTTTGATCAGCTTTCGTTTACATGCGAACACAACCACATAGCTGAGTCTCGGATCCTCAGACTACGTGATTGCTATTAAAAAATCGGCTCGAATACTCTATTTTAATATGTTTTTGTGTGACAGTTCTATATTAAATCCATTGGAGATGGATTGACCCTTTCCTCTTTCTAGCTACTCATATTCTAAAATATCAAATAATACCGGTGTTAATTCAGAGTTTTACGACATCCAAGTAGCTAAAAAGTCAGTTCTATATAGTCCCTTTACATACAACAGTCTCTGGGGGACCAAGCCTCCGCTCCCGTAATCTTCCCGAGATAACGTTCTTATCTCTTCCAATTTGTGGCATGGGAGGGTTCCGTGGAATATTCCTTCCCCACTGAAGCTTCCTTCTTCACCAATTCCCACTGCTAAGAGTGTTATCGTGTGTTGTTGCCACGATAAGAGGCTTCGTATTTCTCGTATCTTCTGCGACCGTTTTCCACAATATTTGTCGTTGTTCTGTTTTTTTCGTCCTTTTTAGTCAAAATGGCCGTCTTTTTGTATTTCTGAGAAATGTTCACTCTTCGATCGAAATTTTAAAAATAAAAATTCTAGAATATTCCTACCCTCCTTCGCAATACTTTTTCGTTACTAAGGCCTATATTCGTTTTCTTTTGTGTCGCCGGAAGGTTGCGCTGTGCCAATCTGGCAGAATGGCACACGAAAAAGAAATAGACTATAGAAATAATAATAACAATAATAAAAATAATCATAATAATAATGATAATAATAATAATAATAATAATGAAGGATTTAGGATAAGTTCCAGGAGAATTGATTCTCTGTCACTTTCAGTTTATTGAGTCTCATAGAAAATCAGTTTTGCAGTATTGATGCAGTTTGTGCAGTCGCAGCATAATCTCCAGGTGCAGGGGAGGTTTTCTTTGAATTTCGCAGTGAAGTAGCGCCAGTAGATAGTTGTCAGTTCTTTTTTGCATTGCGTTGATTTGATGACATCTTGGTTTAGATGCCTATTAAATATATTTGAAAGTGAACATGCTCATTGCCAAAAATCAGATTTGCATTTGGAAGCATTTGCTTTTCAGTTGGAAGCATTTGCTGGTATAAAAGGGTATTGCGTGAGATCTTGTTATGCCTGTATCAATAATCTGTACATACTTCTCCCAATCAATGTCAGTTTTCGAGTTGATAATCCTAGGAAAAAGTAAAACTACATGCATTTCATGATGTAAGGACAGTGGTAGTAAGTGAAGTCTTTGAAGACGCGATTTATATGAAAGCTTGTTTGTGCCTAATATCCAGATACTTGCTCGACGTTGAACCTTCTCAGTGAGTGCCAGTTCAGAGTGGTTTCCAAAGAGACGATGCATAGCTGATTTTTGGCACTACATATCCTCTGTTTGCATTCTTCTTAGTGCTTATGGTCGAGCTATTGGCTAGGTTTCTTTTTAAAGAGAAGAAAGCTTTTAGCGGATCTAGTTTTAGCGTGTTCCGTCCAAGACAAGTTGTTTGTGACTATAAGTCCAAAATCTTTCATAAGATCCGTTCCTGGTATATTCTGTTTTTTCATGCAAACAGACATACTGCCTTTAAACTGAAGGGTTTTGCATTTACTTAGGTTCAAACACATAAAATTCTTGGAGCACCAGTTCCAAATTTTATTCGAGTCGATATTCAGGGTTATTGCGTTATCTGAGACAATTTTATAGTCTTCAGCATAGCCGAAGCAGTTGGACATGGCCACCGTTGGCAGGTAATTTATGTACAAAATAAACATGAGTGGGCCAAGTATTGATCCCTGCAGAACCCCACGTGTTATTGGCAGTAATTTTGAGATGCAATGCCCGATTCGCACCTGCTGGTATCTATCACTGAGATAATTTTTCAGTAGACCAAGGCACGCGCCACTGAAGTCGGTATGAGAAAGCTTCAATTAGTTTCAGGTGGTTGAGTTTATCAAAGGCCTTTTCAAAATCGAGATTCAGGGATGAAAGGTTATTTACATTCTTGTTGTCGTACATTAGATAGATTTCGCGGAGATAGAGTATGATGTTAGTAATGGTTGAGCATTTCGTTCTGAAACCATGTTGTGAGTTATGCAGCAGTTTTTGCACCTTCGAGTACATTTTATCAAACATCAGTTTTTCTAATACCTTCGATGTAGCATTCAGAAGACTGATTGGCCTGTAATTGGAGACTACCTGTTTGTTATTTTCCTTGTGGATAGGCACTATTTCACTTACTTTCCAAGTAGATGAGAATTGCTGCTTGTTCGCAATCATATTGAAAAGTAACATTAATGATTTTGAGATGGAGCTCCAGAGCTGTTTAAAGAGCAGGTTTCCCATTCTATCAGGTCCTTTTGACTTGTTTATGTTAAGATTTTTTAAAATGTCTTCTATTTCGATAATATTAAAATGAAAATGATTTAGGAGGGTCGCATTATCACTGTCTAGATTTGAATCATATGGAATGTTGCTGTAGACGGAATGGAAATACCGGTTAAAAAGTTCAGCTTTATATTGGTCGGAGCGAGCTTTTTCACCATCAAGATACATTTCACTTGGCACAGTAGTAGAACGCCGAACGTTACGCAGATATTTTTGAAGTTTATCAAAACGTCCTTCTTTGGAAAGTTCTCTCTCATGGTTTTGCTGATCCATCAGAAGAGCATAGGCCAGGTTTGTTTGCGATTTTTCCAACTTCCTGAGGTTAGCTTCGCTCGGCTTTTTAGTATAATAATTAGTTAATGTAGCTCGGATTTTAATAAGATTAGAGGTTGAGGGGCTTACCCAAGGCGGCAGGGACAGCCGATGTTTAGTTTGTAAGGGAATGTGCTTTATTAGAATACTTTAAAACCACTGGTACCACAGTCTAGTCGTAAAAAATCGACGTTTCTGTAGCAGTATGGCATGAAAGGCTCCTCAGCTAATTGATCGTTTATGGCTCTCCAGTCGGCTTTGGTATACGCAAACTTTGCAAAGTCGAGTTCAATTTCATGTGGTCTGTCGCGACGGAACGATTCGTTAGACTGAAATTGAATCCTTGCCTTGTAAGGCAAGTGATCGCTGGCGAAGTGGCTTTTCAGAAAGTTATCAATGCAAACATCAGAAAGGATATCCCCATTATTGCATAAAATCACGTCCAGTAAGTATTTTCTATGGTCGATTTTAATTGCTTGTTCATAGTTAAAGCTGCAGAGAGCATCCAATACCACCTGTTCATTCTCAGCTCTGGATGTCAGTGTAGACCAGTCAGTTAGTGCAAAATTAATGTCTCCTAATAATATCACATTTCGAACTGAGTTTTCTTGTTGCACATATCTGATATGGTTTAGAAGTATCATCAATTTATTTGCTGACCAACAGTAGGAACTGTTTGACGGTGCGCTATACATGCAGCAGAGTAACATGGGAATTTTGAAGTGAAGTATAGTGATTACACAGTCTGGTGAGTCAAACATGATTCTCGTGTGGGGTATATTCTTTTTCACTCCAATGAGGACTCCTCCATGCTTAGTCTTACCATTTTTACTGGGACGGTCACTTCTATGTATATCAAACTTCGGCAGAAAGAGCGCTGCATTGTCTAAAATTTCGGTGAGCCAGGTTTCCGTAAGGACACTATATCATAGTTATCATTAACTTGTAGACTATTTGAGAGATCAGCTCTTCTGTTGTAATCTAGGATGCTCCTTACATTGAATAAAAGAACAGTTGCGTAGTGGTTTAGTCAATCATTAGCCTCCTTTGGGTCCTCATAGACAACCCATTTGTTGTGTTGTTGTATTAACAGTTTCCCATCGCGGATACTGAGGTCTTTCTTGTCAATTTCTTCGTTAATAAGTTCGCGACGTTTTTGTAGCGCCTCATTTTCTAGTGTTGCTTCCTCTCGTGATAGCTCACGACTGAGATAGACTGGCTTGTCGTACGTTTTCAGTTTGCTTGCCGAGGAAAGAATAAGCCGGCGCTGCCAAGGATTGGACACTTTGACTAGTATTGTTCGGGTTTTCGTATCGTTTCATGGTCCAAGTCTCAGTAAATCGTTGATGTTGCAGTTAACTTCAATGTGGGCAAATACCTGCTGGATTTCTGCAAGGTCGTGTTTCTGTCGCTTTCTAGGATCTTTGTCGTCTGATTCTTTGATTTCTCGCACTCGTATTCCCTCAGGGACCATTGTTGCTTCAGGTGTTTTGCGAATGGTTGCTACTGGTTGATTTACTTGCGTTGTTTTAGGTGGATCAGATTTTTCGATAATTGCAGTTTTGATTTCGAGAAGAGAATTTTTGAGTTCAATCATTTCTTTCTCGATGTTCGTAGTTTGGCTTTGATTGGTTTCTTTTACCTCCATTTTTGCAATGAGAGAAATGATTTCATCGCGTTTGTTTTGCTCCACACAGTCATTGCACAATAGCATTACATTTGTCTTCAATTCAGTTATTCCAGCTATTGCTGTTGCACTCAGATTGGTACATTTTTCGGTTAGGTGAGTTTTGCAAGAGCAAGCTATACATATGAAAAGTGGGTCACGTGCACGCACTGGTCCTTTTCGTGTTTTGCAGGCTTCATCAGAAGCCGAAGTTACTCGGGAACGAGTAGCAACTTTCGCTTTCTCGACCATTGCAACGACTGGGAGAATAGATAGGTAAACCTATGGTTCCCGAAAGGGGAATCCTGCGGCTTACTGTTTCTACTCTGAGGCTGGGAACAGATATGTAAACCTATGGTTCCCGAGAGGGGAGACCAGCAGTTCAGTTTCTATTCAACGAGAAAAACTTACTTAATAGGTGCAGTTGCAATTCCGAAATTGACACTCAAATGTTGCCAGGTGACCTTCTCTATTGCACGAGTCTGAGTATTTTGTGTACAAAATCTTGTTTTTCAGGTTGCTCTGGATACCTCTTAGACCCTCTTTGTTTAGATGGACTTCGTCTCCTTTAAGATGGTATATGCAGTAAATTTTGTCGCACAGACCTCTGTATTTCCAGTTTCCTTTTTTGTTCTCAGGAATCCGTTCACGTCTGATGCTTTCTTTCTGTACTCACCGCGATGTGGAATGCCAAGGATAAAGATTTTTGGGGCGCGTAGGGATAACTCTTCTGCTAATTTTGAAATCTCGTTGGCTATGTCCTGTTCGGAGACAGAAGATGGTACGTTGCGTTCGTATGCGTCGTTACCACCAATGAAAAGTACAATTAGATTGTATTTACCCATTTCCGACAAGAAGTCGATCACACTGCCAATCCGAGCTCCAGGTAGAGACAAAATGTTGAAATTCGGAAAAATTAGATTCCTTACTTGAGAGTCTGCAATCAGCAGGTGTCTAGATGAAGACGTTCTGAATTGATGATAACGTCTATACATTTACACGGAGCAACCACGGCTACTCCGGAGAAACATTAACCTATTTAATAAGGTCAATTCGAACCAGTCAATTCGACCAAGTCGAACCTTCAATCTATACATAAAAAACTTGAGGAGTCTTTTATCGCGTAGCAATTTTTTGAAGTTTATCAAAGAAGTACAATTAATTAACCCCGAAGTAATCTGCATCACAGAAACTTGATTAGATTGCAGCCCATCCAATGGGTTCTTTGTGTATACAAACTACCACACTGCAGCATTCTCGTCGCTTAAAGTTGGTGAAAATGATGTTACAATGATTCTCTGTAAAAACTCAATTGCGTTTCTGAGTATTCCAGATTACTGCCATTATCTATCCTGCAATTTTTCCCAATATCTCAACTCTGATTATTTGCGTCTACAATTCTCCGTTCGGCTGCCGATTCCGGTTTTCTTCTCCAGAGGTAGTCCTATTTTGTCAAACATTGTTTGCGGTGACTTTAAAATGCCGGATATTGACTGTGACTTTAAAATGCCGGATATTGACTGTGACGGTGATCTAGCTTCCAGCAAAGATTCTGCGGAAACCCTCGAGTATATTCCGAATGTTGCTTTGGAACAAGTTATGGATTCCACCACACATTCCTCGAGTAACATTCTCAATCTTTGCTTTACTGACATGTCATTGAGTGCTGCTCCTGGTAAAAAAGTTGTGGATTTATCGGGGCAGTACAACAGTGCCGAAAATGAAAACTTTGTTCAACAGTGCCGAAAATGAAAACTTTGTTCAGCAGTGCCGAAAATTTGAACAAATTTCAGATGCGTATTCATAGGTTCCAAAACAAAAAATCAGTCCCATAATTTTCCCATGTCCCACAGTCCCATTGTTATCCCATGGGTTTGCACCCCAAATGTAGTTTTAGTGTAAATTAGTTCTGAGTTTTCCATTTGGGTTACAGTTTCCACATGGACACATTAATCGAGTTGGTTTTCTTAAGGCGAGTTTTCGTCATTTGATATTCGTTTCTTTCATTTTGTCTCGTTGAGCTTTTGGTGTTTTCGGCATATTGGTTAATGTCAATTTCGTAGTTATTGCGAACTATAGAAATAAACAGGAGGTCATGCATTTCAGTGTACAGAGACAGCGGAAGCATTCTTAATTTTTGCAGTCTACACTTATATGGGATATGTGAGTTAAGCATCCATTTGGTCGCCGTTCGCTGAACCTTTTCATTTGCTCGGAGGATTGATTTCGAGTAGTGCGTTACTGACGCATTTACATTCCATGAGAGAGTGGGTGTTACCAAATTCATAGATTCTCTTGTTCAGTTTCGATTTTTAGGATAATTCCATTAATTTGATCTTCCAGCTCGTTTTTGAAATTAACGAGTGGGTGTTACCAAATTCATAGATTCTCTTGTTCAGTTTCGATTTTTAGGATAATTCCATTAATTTGATCTTCCAGCTCGTTTTTGAAATTAACGAGAGTACATTTTCCGGTATTTAGACGCATTTGGTTTTTACTACACCAATTTTCAATTTTCGTAGGGCATAGTTCATTTCTGTTTGAGTTGTTGATATAACCTTAAAGTCATCAGCATATCCAAAAGAGTCAAATAGATTCAAGTTATCTGGTAAGTCGTTTATATATAGTATGAAAAGTAATGGTCCCAATAGAGAACCTTGAGGGACACCACTTGTTACGTAACATATGTTAGAGTTTGCTTTGTTTATTTGCACATACTGTTTTTGAAGAAATAAGTAAGAGGCTGTTAGTTGAATTGCTTTTCCTCCAAAACCATAACACTTCAATTTATGCATTTAAAGTTGATGCGGAACGCAGTCAAAAGCTTTTTCAAAATCTAGATAGAGCGCTGTTATATTTTTGGTCGTTTGGTCATCATAATTTAGGTATACTTGATGCAAAAAAGCAAGGAGTTGGGTAATTGCTGAACGTTTTTTACCAAAACCATATTGAGAGTTATGATGATGATGTCGCACTCTTTTCTTTAAAATGCCGGATATTGCCGGTGACTTTAAAATGCCGGATATTGACTGTGACGGTGATCTAGCTTCCAGCAAGGATTCTGCGGAAACCCTCGAGTATATTCCGAATGTTGCTTTGGAACAAGTTATGGATTCCACCACACATTCCTCGAGTAACATTCTCAATCTTTGCTTTACTGACATGTCATTGAGTGCTGCTCCTGGTAAAAAAGTTGTGGATTTATCGGGGCAGTACAACAGTGCCGAAAATGAAAACTTTGTTCAACAGTGCCGAAAAAGAAAACTTTGTTCAGCAGTGCCGAAAATTTGAACAAATTTCAGATGCGTATTCATAGGTTCCAAAATAAAAAATCAGTCCCATAATTGTCCCATGTCCCACAGTCCCATTGTTATCCCATGGGTTTGCACCCAAAATGTAGTTTTAGTGTAAATTATTTCTGAGTTTTCCATTTGGGTTACATTTTCCACGTGGACATATTATTCGAGTTGGTTTTCTTAAGGCGAGTTTTCGTCATTTGATATTTGTTTCTTTCACTTTGTCTCGTTGAGCTTTTAGTGTTTTCGGCATATTGGTTAGTGTCAATTTCGTAGTTATTGCGAACTATAGAAATAAACAGGAGGTCATGCTTTTCAGTGTACAGAGACAGCGGAAGCATTCTTAATTTTTGCAGTCTACACTTATATGGGATATGTGAGTTAAGCATCCATTTGGTCGCCGTTCGCTGAATCTTTTCATTTGCTCGGAGGATTGATTTCGAGTAGTGCGTTACTGACGCATTTACATTCCATGAGAGAGTGGGTGTTACCAAATTCATAGATCCTCTTGTTCAGTTTCGATTTTTAGGATAATTCCATTAATTTGACCTTCCAGCTCGTTTTTTAAATTAACGAGAGTACATTTTCCGGTATTTAGACGCATTTGGTTTTTACTACACCAATTTTCAAATTTTGTAAGGCATAGTTCATTTCTGTTTGAGTTGTTGCTATAACCTTAAAGTCATCAGCATATTCGAAAGAGTCAACTAGATTCAAGTTATCTGGTAAGTCGTTTATATATAGTATGAAAAGTAATGGTCCCAATAGAGAACCTTGAGGGACACCACTTGTTACGTAACATATGTTAGAGTTTGCTTTGTTTATTTGCACATACTGTTTTTGAAGAAATAAGTAAGAGGCTGTTAGTTGAATTGCTTTTCCTCCAAAACCATAACACTTCAATTTATGCATTTAAAGTTGATGCGGAACGCAGTCAAAAGCTTTTTCAAAATCTAGATAGAGCGCTGTTATAATTTTGGTCGTTTGGTCATCATAATTTAGGTATACTTGATGCAAAAAAGCAAGGAGTTGGGTAATTGCTGAACGTTTTTTACCAAAACCATATTGAGAGTTATGATGATGATGTCGCACTCTTTTCTCTCATAAATGTAGTCAAATGAAACCTTTTCGAAAGTTTTTGAGATGCAGCATAGTAAACTTATCGGTAGATCTTCTAATATTGCATTTGTTCCCATCTTTGAAGATTGGGACAACGTCACGTAACTTCTACGTTTCTGGGAATATACCTTTATTCAAAAAAATTTGAAAAATTAGGAGGACTGATTTTGATACTGTTTTTGCTAAGTTTGTGTGGACAAGCTTTCCCAAATTATCTGGACCTGTTGCTTTTTTGATGTCTAGTTTGAGCATTATTTTCTTAATGCAGTCTTTATTCAGCTCGATGTGGTTGTATTTTGCTTTTTCAAAGCTACTTAATTCGGTTATTTGTTCCGCTTTCGTAAATACACTACAGAGGAATTGATTAAACGTATCGCATTTTTCTTTGTCTGTCTCCAATTTTTTGCCGTCAAGTTTCATTATCAAAGGTAGTCTAGGTGTTCTTCTTATGCTTCGCAAATACTTCTGAATTGTACTAAACTTTCTTTGTGCAAAAATCTCTAATTTGTAGTTTTTCAGATCTTTATCAGCAGAAACTTTTTTTTTCTTCTAAGTTTGTAGTTTTTGATAGAATTTCCGGTTTCGGACAGGATTGCTGTTTCCGAAGTAAAATTTCTTTGCGCTTAATAAGGTGGGAGGTTGGGGTGTGATCCAAGGGGGGAGTGTGGCTCTATGTTCTGTTACTCTAGGTATATTTTCTTTCAGAATTCTCCAAAGCCAGGTGTACCATTGATCAAGTAAAAAATCGCAGTTACTAAAGCAAAACGGTGTAAAGGGATTATCGATTATTGTAGTGTTGATTGCACTCCAATCTGCTCTTTTGAATGCATATTTTACTTTGTCATCACTTTTTGTTTCAATTAGCCTTTGGTTCAGATTGATTTCTGTTGTAAAGGCGTTGTGATGACTGAGGTTCTTATTTTCTATTGAATACATTTTATTAACATTTTAATCAACGAATGAGTTAATGATTAGGGAGGGGTTGTTGACTAGGAAAACATTTAAGCTTTTTGCTTTTTCAGTTGCCAATATTTGTTCAAAATTGTAATCAATTAAGGTTTCAAGGATTAGATCTTCCTCGGAATCATCTGATGCCATTGCTTTCCAGTCAGTTTTCGAAAAATTTATATCTCCAGTTATCATTATTTTTTCACAATTGAAGTCTTTTCATTTTCATGCTGATGTTTAGAGTTGTTTCTGATGGCAATTAAGACACCGCCATGTTTCGTCTGGTAATTTTTGGATGGTCGATCACATTTGTACATTTGGAATTCTGGTATGAAAAGAGTTTCGGATCTTACTTCATCAGTCAGCCATGTTTCAATTATGCATAAAAAATCATCTTTATTTGAAAGACAGATTGCATTTCTAAACAATTTCGCCGTGACATTTCTATTAAACTTCTTACATTAAAGGCGAGTATTGTTGATACCAGTTTTTTTTTTTGGGTTAGTCAGGCTGAATCGTCATCGGGTTTTATCTCCACCCAGCCGTTTTCAGTTTTTCTAATTAATTTTAGACTTCTTAGTCGCAGTTGTGTGCTCTCCAACTTTCCGGGTTGAATGAGATCATGTCTTGTTCATCAGGTGTGAGCTCTTTGCTTATGAATACTTTGTGTTCATAGCCTTTGACCTTGTATAGAGAAAGAAGGATTCTTCGTTTCTCTCATGGCGCAGAGACTCTTAGAACTAACGGACGATTTTTATTTTCCGCGTATTTTCCGAGTCTTCTGAGATCACTTATTGGGCACTTGACGTCCATCACATCAAAAAGATGAATCACTTTTTGCATATCTTCGTCTGATCTTGACCTGGCGTCTGTTGCTTCTGACTCGGGTATGCCTTTTATGCGTATGCCATCGTATTCTTTTTGGGTTCGCTTTTGGCGCAACTTGTTTTTGTTGCATTTCTGATTTGGTTTCAATCATCGCTTGCTTGAGTTCTTTGATGTCTTCTTCGATTGTTTGTATTTTTTGAGTGCTTTAATTCGCATGTTTACTATTAACAATTGCATCCTTCTGGTTAATTCTTGTTCAGTTGTTTCAATACGTTTATGGCATTTACTTCCGAGTCTGTACAGTTTGTAGTCATGTGCATACTTTCGCCACATGACACACAGTTATATACTGCATCTCTTTTGTTCATGGGTTTTGAGCATGTTTTGCATCTTTTGTTATTTTCCATTTTAGAACTCATTTATTTGGGGCTGTTTGAATGGGTTTTCTTGGGCATATGTTTTGTTGCTTAGCAAGTTTTGCTAAATCTTTTCCAATGTCTTCGGAATCGCGTGAGGAGGGTTGGGTACCGTTGAAAGTGTCGTTTCCGCCACCAGGAATTGACAGAATGTTGAAGTTTGGGAATACTAGTCTCTTCGCCTGTGAGTCAGCAATCAAAAAGTGTTTCGTCTTGGATGTTTTGAAGATGTGCGCTTTCTTAACATACAGTAATTTGTCTCTAAAAATCTCCAATTGGAGATACTCCACACAAGACCAATGCCATTTAACATGAAATTATTTAATAAATCGCATAAGTTCCAAACCTTTTCAATTGGTCAAATTCTTTTCAATTAGACTAATTGTTGTGATAAACTTATTAAACCCAGTGGATTCAACAACCAGTGAAGGACATGATGCGACAGGGAATCAGCCAGATGTGGAACAATGTGGAGAAGATATTGCGGACTCCCGCTGTCAATTATTCGTCAATCCGAGTGGCGGCAAAAGCGGAAGATCGGGCCTCTCACAGGCGATGGCGGAGATGCGGATATCCGACGAGCCACGAAATATGGATGATCAACATGCCCATTTCGCGACGATTGCCACATCAACTCAGAACCTGGCAGCAGACACATGAGAGGAACTCCCTTCATTTGTAGAAAACAGTGCAGCGATTGAAGGTCAATGGGGTAAAATATCAACAAGTACTTTTGCGAGCAAGGTCAATGAGTACTACGATATTGCCATAAACTGGAAGAGAAATGCCTCGATATACCACATGAAAATACCTTCAAAGTTTTCATTGAGGAACTCACAAAACTGCTTGACATGTTCAATGAAAAAAATTCGATGGAAGGTTTTTCAATAAAAGCTTTCCATTTGGTGATAGTTTTCTTCTTGCACAAACCTTCCAAAGATTCTACAGCGAACGATCATTTGAAGTATCTAGAGAAGCGTTTTAACATTCTAGAGAAGCGTTTTAAGCGCTGCCGTGAAAGTCAAATCACAAACGGATGCTACTGGAGTGCTATCTCCCACAGAGCACGTGAGAGTAAAGATGGCCCTGTTACATCCGATTGGTCAAGATATAAACCGGGAAGAATTGCTACAAGGTGTTCCTCCCGAAGTCCATCCCCTGATCTTTGAGAATATAGGTGCGAAGAGGATCTACTCATCGGCTCTTCGGACTCATGGATCCTCAAGTCCATCAGCTTCAGATTCGAACAATGTGAGGAAACTCTTCTGTTCCAAGAAGCACAATAGAGCCTCAGAAAGTCTTTGTGAGTCCTTAGTCGCTCTAGGAAGGAGAATATGCAGTTTTTGTTGACCCAAAGTCACTAGAATCATGTATAGCATGCAGAGCAATTGCACTGAATAAAAATGATGGTAAAGGCGGCATAAGGCCAATAGGCATTGGAGAGATAATCAGAATTCTCGGGAAAGCAATAGCTCAAATTTTTGGTGCCGATATTTGCCATGCAGCAGGATCACAGCAAACCTGCGCAGGTCAAGAAGGTGACGTTGAAGCAGCAATTCATGCAGCCAGGGAAGCCGTTCTATTGATTGATGCTGAGAATGCTTCTAACAGACTGAATCGTCAAACCGCCCTTGTTAACATAAGGCATATATGCCCAAAAATCAGCACTTATGTTATCAATACGTATCGGTTGCCAGCCAGACTCATTCTAGGCGAAGGGGTAGAAAATTTATCACAGGAAGGCACCACTCAAGGATATAATTTAGCGATGGCATTTTATGCGCTGAGCTTGAAAAAAAAACTGGGTGTCATCAAGAGTGGTTCGCTGACGACGCCGGAGTCCATGGGAAGCTAGTTCAACTCCGTGAGTGGTTTGATCTTTTGACCAGTATCGGTCCAAACTTGGGTATTTTCCGAAATCGTTGAAAGGTTGGTTAGTAATAAAAAGCGCGAGTCTCCGAGAGCAAGCCAAGCAGGTCTTTGAGAACACGAATATCAACATCACAAGCGAAGGACGTCCATACATGGGAGCGGCAAATGGCAGCCAGAACTTCACAAACGACTATCTACGAGACAAAGTTGAAGAATCGTCGAATGAGTTGTCTTCGCTGGAAGCAACATCCAAAACGGAGCCCCATCTTGCCTCTATTGCTCTCGTCAAGGGTATCCAGAGTCGGTGGAATTTTATAATGAGGACTATTTTTAGTTCTGAACTGCACATGCAAACTCAGGAACATTATTTCTCTTTTAGTCGACAGAACTCTCAGTGATCTAGAACGGGACATCATAGCATTGCCGTGCTCAGCTGGTGGTTTAGGTCTGATAAATCCATAAGAATATGCGTCTCGTTTCTACGAAAACTCTGTCAAGCTGACAAACAAACTGAAAAACGCAATTATTGCAAAACAAGATCTTATTGACTACACGAATAGAAGTGGACGAGCAGAAATTTCAGTATCGAACCGTAAACATGCAAAAGAGGCCATCAAAATTGTGTATTCCCGAAGTGAGAATGAAATGAAGCGCACGCTAGACCTGCTACAGCCAAAAGGAACATCCGCATGGCTGACTTGTCTGCCATCTAGGGAGCAGAATTTTTACATGAACAGAGACGAGTTTCGGGATGCACTATGTCTCCGATATGGATGGCACCTGAAAGGAATGGCTCAAACTTGTGAATGTGGCGCGGCAAATGATATCGACCATGCCTTGATTTGCAAGTTGGGTGGTTTCGTCATAATGCGTCACAACGCTGTCCGCGACGTCGAAGCCGACTTCTTACGTAACGTGTGCAAGGATGTGAGCGTTGACCCGGTCTGATCCAATTGACGGGAAATGAAGAAATTGCAAGTGGAAGCAATCTGGAAGACAATGCAAGACTGGATATTTCTTGTCGAGGTTTTTGGGCGCCGCTGCAGAAAATGTATCTTGAAGTCCGTTTCACACACCCGAACGCTCCAAGTAATTGGAACCGAAAACTGAAGCCACTCCTAAAGACTCATGAGAATCGGAAAAAAGTCGAATACAACTACCGCGTTCTGCAGGTAGAGCATGCCTCTTTTACCCCCTTGATTTTTGTGACCAACGGCGCCATGGGTGAGGAGGCAGAGCAATATCATGCTATGCTGGCGGAAAAAATGAGTGAGAAGCTGAACTGTGCGTATGCGGACACTACGAAGTATATCCGGAAGAAGCTCTCCTTCACCATCCTGAAAACTGCCTTGATAGCCTTGAGAGGACACAGGAAGAAACAGCAATAAACGTCCTGTAGTACCCGAGACACCGACATAAACATGTTGTGCCACAGTCAATAATTATTCCTCATCGAATATCATTCCAGCATAGATTGTCTACTTTCAGTATTTCTCTATACTTTATACCGATGGTTAATTCAAAACCCTTCGCTTGTATTGGTCAAAGACTGAATTAGCCGAGTCTCGGTCTAGGTGAGCGCTTTGCGGCGATAACCGGCTCAAATTTCGTATAAACTCCTACCATTTGGTGGCAAGCTCGCAATACATTTGCGCGGCTGCTGTGGTCACTATTCTGCAGCTTGAGTTTATGCTGTTAAACACAATCTATAAATTCGTTGGCTCAAATTTCAAACAATCCGAATTCAAGAAGATAAATTTCGGAACTTATGCGACTGTTTTTTTTTGGAACCTATGAATATTGGAACCTATGGGAATTCGCCAAACTTCAACATATTAAGTGCGGCAATCAAAAAGTAAACGGCGATCGTTTACAAAATTTTGAGCGAGAAAATTTGCAGCTTATACGTTTTGGCGCGAAAATAATTGTTTAATTTGCGGTTGCAGACATTTTGGCGCCAAATTTGGAGTGATTTTCTTCGTTAATTAGCGTCAGTAATTTCCCGCTCTTTAGAAAATGAGTTGAAACTATTCTGAAATTTTCCCGCCTCTTTCGGCACTGTTGTATTTCGGCTGTGTTGAACGCCCCCAATTTATCTGATCATTCACGTGTTACTGCGAGCTTGAAGATGAAAAAACTCTATGAATGCCGATTATGATAGCACCACGAGCAGTAGTCCGAAAGTCATGCGAGTGTTCATTTCTGAATGATTGGAAAACATTTGTCAAATTCTCAGCATGGTTTCAGAAAACAGCGATCAACTGTAACACAGTTGTTATCGTTTCTTGATGAAGTATACCACACTAGTTATTTCAACGTTCCTTCTGCTGCTAATTATTTTGAATTTAGTAGAACCTTTGATTCTGTTCGTCGTGATATCATTCTAAACAAGCTATCAATGTATGGTTTTGATCATGATTTCTTGTTACTTTTTTGTCGTATCTCTGTAACCGATCACAGTGTGTTCGTATAAATGCGCAAATATCCAATCCACGTCCTGTTACTAGTGGCGTTTCTCAAGGCAGCATCTTGTGGCCGCTTCTTTTTCTTCGTTTCATCAATGATCTGCCAGAGTGTGTAGAATTTTCCAGTTGTTATTTGTTCGCTGACGATTCAAAGCTGTTTTCCACTGATATTACTTCTCTACAGCATGATATTGATTCTTTTACCAACTGGTGTACTGCAAATGATTTATCGGTCAATCACGGTTTGTGCAGTCTCATTGGTTTCAAAGGCAATTTTCCTCGTCATGTAATGGTCAACGACCAGGACATAACTGCTTCAAAAGTAGTAAAAGACCTTGGTTTACTTGTCTCTGATGGCTTGAACTGGATGATACATATCAATAATAAGCTGTTATCATGTAACAAGTCACTTCAGTTGATCAGGCGCAATTTTGATTTCACTGTCTCTTAATCCACCAAGTTCATTTTTGTTAACATGTGTATAAAGAGTATAATTTTTAATGCATCCCCTGTTTGGTTTCCTTCATTACTTTATTTCCGAAAACTTGAAAGTTTCAATCGAAAGTGTCTGAAATGGGTTATTGGTTCAATACCCTATAAAGACAAGTTATTTTTCACAAAAACTCTGCCTATCTGTTACCATCCAATTTTTAACGATGTGTTACTGCTCCACAAAATTTTACAGGTTCTTACAGAATTGCCAGAATTGCCATTTTCTGCTTTTTTTTAATATGACCACCAGCCGGAAATCATCCATCCTCTGCACAATTCAAACAGCAAAGAAGTGGCAGTCTGAGAAGTTCTTTTTTCATCGCGTTGAGAAATCGGTCAACGAGTTGATCTGTCTTGGTGTAGACATCTTCGCTCCCCTCGAGTTAAGGAACTTCTTTTAGAGAGAACTTTGTCAACTTTTGATCAAGTGAACTCGTGTTCATGGCTCTTGAAGTGCACCTGCTCAAACTGTCTCGAATTGATACTTTTGTTTTTATTTTTGCCTTAATTTATTATTTAAGGGAATTACTTCTTTCTTCTTCTTCTTCTTCTTCTTCTTCTTAAACAGTGCCCTGATTTGCACATACTGTTTTTGAAGAAATAAGTAAGAGGCTGTTAGTTGAATTGCTTTTCCTCCAAAACCATAACACTTCAATTTATGCATTTAAAGTTGATGCGGAACGCAGTCAAAAACTTTTTCAAAATCTAGATAGAGCGCTGTTATATTTTTGGTCGTTTGGTCATCATAATTTAGGTATACTTGATGTAAGTAAGCAAGGAGTTGGGTAATTGCTGAACGTTTTTTACCAAAACCAGATTGAGAGTTATGAAGATGATATCGCACTCTTTTCTTTAAAATGCCGGATATTGCCGGTGACTTTAAAATGCCGGATATTGACTGTGACGGTGATCTAGCTTCCAGCAAAGATTCTGCGGAAACCCTCGAGTATATTCCGAATGTTGCTTTGGAACAAGTTATGGATTCCACCACACATTCCTCGAGTAACATTCTCAATCTTTGCTTTACTGACATGTCATTGAGTGCTGCTCCTGGTAAAAAAGTTGTGGATTTATCGGGGCAGTACAACAGTGCCGAAAATGAAAACTTTGTTCAACAGTGCCGAAAATGAAAACTTTGTTCAGCAGTGCCGAAAATTTGAACAAATTTCAGATGCGTATTCATAGGTTCCAAAATAAAAAATCAGTCCCATAATTTTCCCATGTCCCACAGTCCCATTGTTATCCCATGGGTTTGCACCCCAAATGTAGTTTTTGTGTAAATTAGTTCTGAGTTTTCCATTTGGGTTACAGTTTCCACATGGACACATTATTCGAGTTGGTTTTCTTAAGGCGAGTTTTCGTCATTTGATATTCGTTTCTTTCATTTTGTCTCGTTGAGCTTTTGGTGTTTTCGGCATATTGGTTAATGTCAATTTCGTAGTTATTGCGAACTATAGAAATAAACAGAAGGTCATGCATTTCAGTGTACAGAGACAGCGGAAGCATTCTTAATTTTTGCACTATACACTTATATGGGATATGTGAGTTAAGCATCCATTTGGTCGCCGTTCGCTGAACCTTTTCATTTGCTCGGAGGATTGATTTCGAGTAGTGCGTTACTGACGCATTTACATTCCATGAGAGAGTGGGTGTTACCAAATTCATAGATCCTTTTGTTCAGTTTCGATTTTTAGGATAATTCCATTAATTTGACCTTCCAGCTCGTTTTTTAAATTAACGAGAGTACATTTTCCGGTATTTAGACGCATTTGGTTTTTACTACACCAATTTTCATATTTTGTAGGGCATAGTTCATTTCTGTTTGAGTTGTTGCTATAACCTTAAAGTCATCAGCATATTCAAAAGAGTCAACTAGATTCAAGTTATCTGGTAAGTCGTTTATATATAGTATGAAAAGTAATGGTCCCAATAGAGAACCTTGAGGGACACCACTTGTTACGTAACATATGTTAGAGTTTGCTTTGTTTATTTGCACATACTGTTTTTGAAGAAATAAGTAAGAGGCTGTTAGTCGAATTGATTTTCCTCCAAAACCATAACACTTCAATTTATGCATTTAAAGTTGATGCGGAACGCAGTCAAAAGCTTTTTCAAAATCTAGATAGAGCGCTGTTATATTTTTGGTCGTTTGGTCATCATAATTTAGGTATACTTGATGCAAAAAAGCAAGGAGTTGGGTAATTGCTGAACGTTTTTTACCAAAACCATATTGAGAGTTATGATGATGATGTCGCACTCTTTTCTCTCATAAATGTGGTCAAATGAAACCTTTTCGAAAATTTTTGAGATGCAGCATAGTAAACTTATCGGTCTGTATCTTCTAATATTGCATTTGTTCCTTTCTTTGAAGATTGGGACAACGTCACGTAACTTCTACGTTTCTGGGAATATACCTTTATTCATAAAAATTTGAAAAATTAGGAGGACTGATTTTGATACTGTTTTTGCTAAGTTTGTGTGGACAAGCTTTCCCAAATTATCTGGACCTCTTCTTAATGCAGTCTTTATTCAGCTCGATGTGGTTGTATTTTGCTTTTTCAAAGCTACTTAATTCGGTTATTTGTTCCGCTTTCGTAAATACACTACAGAGGAATTGATTAAACGTATCGCATTTTTCTTTGTCTGTCTCCAATTCTTTGCCGTCAAGTTTCATTATCAAAGGTAGTCTAGGTGTTCTTCTTATGCTTCGCAATTACTTCTGAATTGTACTAAACTTTCTTTGTGCAAAAATCTCTAATTTGTAGTTTTTCAGATCTTTATCAGCAGAAACTTTTTTTTTCTTCTAAATTTGTAGTTTTTGATAGAATTTCCGGTTTCGGACAGGATTGCTGTTTCCGAAGTAAAGTTTCTTTGCGCTTAAAAAGGTGGGAGGTTGGTGGTGTGATCCAAGGGGGGAGTGTGGCTCTATGTTCTGTTACTCTAGGTATATTTTCTTTCAGAATTCTCCAAAGCCAGGTGTACCGTTGATCAAGTAAAAAATCGCAGTTACTAAAGCAAAACGGTGTAAAGGGATTATCGATTATTGTAGTGTTGATTGCACTCCAATCTGCTCTTTTGAATGCATATTTTACTTTGTCATCACTTTTTGTTTCAATTAGCCTTTGGTTCAGATTGATTTCTGTTGTAAAGGCGTTGTGATGACTGAGGTTCTTATTTTCTATTGAATACATTTTATTAACATTTTAATCAATGAATGAGTTAATGATTAGGGAGGGGTTGTTGACTAGGAAAACATTTAAGCTTTTTGCTTTTTCAGTTGCCAATATTTGTTCAAAATTGTAATCAATTAAGGTTTCAAGGATTAGATCTTCCTCGGAATCATCTGATGCCATTGCTTTCCAGTCAGTTTTCGAAAAATTTATATCTCCAGTTATCATTATTTTTTCACAATTGAAGTCTTTTCATTTTCATGCTGATGTTTAGAGTTGTTTCTGATGGCAATTAAGACACCGCCATGTTTCGTCTGGTAATTTTTGGATGGTCGATCACATCTGTACATTTGGAATTCTGGTATGAAAAGAGTTTCGGATCTTACTTCATCAGTCAGCCATGTTTCAATTATGCATAAAAAATCATCTTTATTTGAAAGACAGATTGCATTTCTAAACAATTTCGCCGTGACATTTCTATTAAACTTCTTACATTAAAGGCGAGTATTGTTGATACCAGTTTTTTTTTTTGGGTTAGTCAGGCTGAATCGTCATCGGGTTTTATCTCCACCCAGCCGTTTTCAGTTTTTCTAATTAATTTTAGACTTCTTAGTCGCAGTTGTGTGCTCTCCAACTTTCCGGGTTGAATGAGATCATGTCTTGTTCATCAGGTGTGAGCTCTTTGCTTATGAATACTTTGTGTTCATAGCCTTTGACCTTGTATAGAGAAAGAAGGATTCTTCGTTTCTCTCATGGCGCAGAGACTCTTAGAACTAACGGACGATTTTTATTTTCCGCGTATTTTCCGAGTCTTCTGAGATCACTTATTGGGCACTTGACGTCCATCACATCAAAAAGATGAATCACTTTTTGCATATCTTCGTCTGATCTTGACCTGGCGTCTGTTGCTTCTGACTCGGGTATGCCTTTTATGCGTATGCCATCGTATTCTTTTTGGGTTCGCTTTTGGCGCAACTTGTTTTTGTTGCATTTCTGATTTGGTTTCAATCATCGCTTGCTTGGGTTCTTTGATGTCTTCTTCGATTGTTTGTATTTTTTGAGTGCTTTAATTCGCATGTTTACTATTAACAATTGCATCCTTCTGGTTAATTCTTGTTCAGTTGTTTCAATACGTTTATGGCATTTACTTCCGAGTCTGTACAGTTTGTAGTCATGTGCATACTTTCGCCACATGACACACAGTTATATACTGCATCTCTTTTGTTCATGGGTTTTGAGCATGTTTTGCATCTTTTGTTATTTTCCATTTTAGAACTCATTTATTTGGGGCTGTTTGAATGGGTTTTTTGGGCATATGTTTTGTTGTGATTTACTATCGGGCTACCAGCTGGTAGCGGTATTTAGATGAGAAGTCACCTCTCGCCTTGGAACCCGTTAGGAGTTCCGAGAGCTTCAGATGACTTAAAGATAGAAAAATTGGCAAGTCTATAACAGTGGAACCCGTAATGGTGTTCCGAGAGCTATAAACTTACTTAGAGAGGCTTGTAGGTTCCGCAATTGCACCACTGACTGCTGTGAAATACTTCTGGGTGCTTGTCTTGGGATGTTTCCAAAGACCGCTTTGATCGCAGAACGTTGTTTTTTAGGATTGTTCGAAGACCTCTCAGGGATTCTTGGGTTAGGTGAACGTCGTCGTTTGCGATTTTGGCTTCACAGTATATTTTCCGTTTAATTCTTCTATAGACCCAAGTATCTCCTATGGCCTCGCGCTGAATAACTTTGTCTACCTCGAGATGGCGATCTGTTATGTCGTTGGTCAATTTATCAACTCGTGGGGGGATGCCTAACACGTATAACCTTTCGCACAGATGGGATAGTTGCTTAGCAAGTTTTGCTAAATTTTTTCCAATATCTTCGGAATCGCGTGCGGAGGGTTGGGTACCGTTGAAAGTGTCGTTTCCGCCACCAGGAATTGACAGAATGTTGAAGTTTGGGAATACTAGTCTCTTCGCCTGTGAGTCAGCAATCAAAAAGTGTTTCGTCTTGGATATTTTGAAGATGTGCGCTTTCTTAACATACAGTAATTTGTCTCTAAAAATCTCCAATTGGAGATACTCCACACAAGACCGATGCCATTTAACATGAAATTATTTAATAAATCGCATAAGTTCCAAACCTTTTCAATTGGTCAAATTCTTTTCAATTAGACTAATTGTTGTGATAAACTTATTAAAAAGTTTTCTATATGATGGATGCAGAACCCGGACACTGACACGATCAATATCAAAACAGGACTGCTCCAGCAATGCCGAAAATCTGGAGGTGTGGATCATGCTCGAGACTGATAGGCAACGAGTAGTATCCGATGTTGTGATTGTGGAAGCTGGTTTCACAAAATTTGCGCGAAAATGACTATAAAAGGAATCAAGAAATAGTCTAACAGTAAATAGCACTCTTGATGCGACAACCCAGTGGATTCAACAACCAGTGAAGGACATGATGCGACAGGGAATCAGCCAGATGTGGAACGATGTGGAGAAGATATTGCGGACTCCCGCTGTCAATTATTCGTCAATCCGAGTGGCGGCAAAAGCGGAAGATCGGGCCTCTCACAGGCGATGGCGGAGATGCAGATATCCGACGAGCCACGAAATATGGATGATCAACATGCCCATTTCGCGACGATTGCCACATCAACTCAGAACCTGGCAGCAGACACATGAGAGGAACTCCCTTCATTTGTAGAAAACAGTGCAGCGATTGAAGGTCAATGGGGTAAAATATCAACAAGTACTTTTGCGAGCAAGGTCAATGAGTACTACGATATTGCCATAAACTGGAAGAGAAATGCCTCGATATACCACATGAAAATACCTTCAAAGTTTTCATTGAGGAACTCACAAAACTGCTTGACATGTTCAATGAAAAAAATTCGATGGAAGGTTTTTCAATAAAAGCTTTCCATTTGGTGATAGTTTTCTTCTTGCACAAACCTTCCAAAGATTCTACAGCGAACGATCATTTGAAGTATCTAGAGAAGCGTTTTAACATTCTAGAGAAGCGTTTTAAGCGCTGCCGTGAAAGTCATATCACAAACGGATGCTACTGGAGTGCTATCTCCCACAGAGCACGTGAGAGTAAAGATGGCCCTGTTACATCCGATTGGTCAAGATATAAACCGGGAAGAATTGCTACAAGGTGTTCCTCCCGAAGTCCGTCCCCTGATCTTTGAGAATATAGGTGCGAAGAGGATCTACTCATCGGCTCTTCGGACTCATGGATCCTCAGGTCCATCAGCTTCAGATTCGAACAATGTGAGGAAACTCTTCTGTTCCAAGAAGCACAATAGAGCCTCAGATAGTCTTTGTGAGTCCTTAGTCGCTCTAGGAAGGAGAATATGCAGTTTTTGTTGACCCAAAGTCACTAGAATCATGTATAGCATGCAGAGCAATTGCAGTGAATAAAAATGATGGTAAAGGCGGCATAAGGCCAATAGGCATTGGAGAGATAATCAGAATTCTCGGGAAAGCAATCGCTCAAATTTTTGGTGCCGATATTTGCCATGCAGCAGGATCACAGCAAACCTGCGCAGGTCAAGAAGGTGACGTTGAAGCAGCAATTCATGCAGCCAGGGAAGCCGTTCTATTGATTGATGCTGAGAATGCTTCTAACAGACTGAATCGTCAAACCGCCCTTGTTAACATAAGGCATATATGCCCAAAAATCAGCACTTATGTTATCAATACGTATCGGTTGCCAGCCAGACTCATTCTAGGCGAAGGAGTAGAAAATTTATCACAGGAAGGCACCACTCAAGGAGATAATTTAGCGATGGCATTTTATGCGCTGAGCTTGAAAAAAAACTGGGTGTCATCAAGAGTGGTTCGCTGACGACGCCGGAGTCCATGGGAAGCTAGTTCAACTCCGTGAGTGGTTTGATCTTTTGACCAGTATCGGTCCAAACTTGGGTATTTTCCGAAATCGTTGAAAGGTTGGTTAGTAATAAAAAGCGCGAGTCTCCGAGAGCAAGCCAAGCAGGTCTTTGAGAACACGAATATCAACATCACAAGCGAAGGACGTCCATACATGGGAGCGGCAAATGGCAGCCAGAACTTCACAAACGACTATCTACGAGACAAAGTTGAAGAATCGTCGAATGAGTTGTCTTCGCTGGAAGCAACATCCAAAACGGAGCCCCATCTTGCCTCTATTGCTCTCGTCAAGGGTATCCAGAGTCGGTGGAATTTTATAATGAGGACTATTTTTAGTTCTGAACTGCACATGCAAACTCAGGAACATTATTTCTCTTTTAGTCGACAGAACTCTCAGTGATCTAGAATGGGACATCATAGCATTGCCGTGCTCAGCTGGTGGTTTAGGTCTGATAAATCCATAAGAATATGCGTCTCGTTTCTACGAAAACTCTGTCAAGCTGACAAACAAACTGAAAAACGCAATTATTGCAAAACAAGATCTTATTGACTACACGAATAGAAGTGGACGAGCAGAAATTTCAGTATCGAACCGTAAACATGCGAAAGAGGCCATCAAAATTGTGTATTCCCGAAGTGAGAATGAAATGAAGCGCACGCTAGACCTGCTACAGCCAAAAGGAACATCCGCATGGCTGACTTGTCTGCCATCTAGGGAGCAGAATTTTTACATGAACAGAGACGAGTTCCGGGATGCACTATGTCTCCGATATGGATGGCACCTGAAAGGAATGGCTCAAACTTGTGAGTGTGGCGCGGCAAATGATATCGACCATGCCTTGATTTGCAAGTTGGGTGGTTTCGTCATAATGCGTCACAACGCTGTCCGCGACGTCGAAGCCGACTTCTTACGTAACGTGTGCAAGGATGTGAGCGTTGACCCGGTCTGATCCAAGAGACGGGAAATGAAGAAATTGCAAGTGGAAGCAATCTGGAAGACAATGCAAGACTGGATATTTCTTGTCGAGGTTTTTGGGCGCCGCTGCAGAAAATGTATCTTGACGTCCGTTTCACACACCCGAACGCTCCAAATAATTGGAACCGAAAACTGAAGCCACTCCTAAAGACTCATGAGAATCGGAAAAAAAGTCGAATACAACTACCGCGTTCTGCAGGTAGAGCATGCCTCTTTTACCCCCTTGATTTTTGTGACCAACGGCGCCATGGGTGAGGAGGCAGAGCAATATCATGCTATGCTGGCGGAAAAAATGAGTGAGAAGCTGAACTGTGCGTATGCGGACACTACGAAGTATATCCGGAAGAAGTTCTCCTTCACCATCCTGAAAACTGCTTTGATAGCCTTGAGAGGACACAGGAAGAAACAGCAATAAACGTCCTGTAGTACCCGAGACACCGACATAAACATGTTGTGCCACAGTCAATAATTATTCCTCATCGAATATCATTCCAGCATAGATTGTCTACTTTCAGTATTTCTCTATACTTTATACCGATGGTTAATTCAAAACCCTTCGCTTGTATTGGTCAAAGACTGAATTAGCCGAGTCTCGGTCTAGGTGAGCGCTTTGCGGCGATAACCGGCTCAAATTTCGTATAAACTCCTACCATTTGGTGGCAAGCTCGCAATACATTTGCGCGGCTGCTGTGGTCACTATTCTGCAGCTTGAGTTTATGCTGTTAAACACAATCTATAAATTCGTTGGCTCAAATTTCAAACAATCCGAATTCAAGTAGATAAAATTCGGAACTTATGCGACTGTTTTTTTTGGAACCTATGAATATTGGAACCTATGGGAAATCACCAAACTTCAACATATTAAGTGCGGCAATCAAAAAATAAACAGCGATCGTTTACAAAATTTTGAGCGAGAAAATTTGCAGCTTATACGTTTTGGCGCGAAAATAATTGTTTATTTGCGGTTGCAGACATTTTGGCGCCAAATTTGGAGTGATTTTCTTCGTTAATTAGCGTCAGTAATTTCCCGCTCTTTAGAAAATGAGTTGAAACTATTCTGAAATTTTCCCGCCTTTTTCGGCACTGTTGTATTTCGGCTGTGTTGAACGCCCCCAATTTATCTGATCATTCACGTGTTACTGCGAGCTTGAAGATGAAAAAACTCTATGAATGCCGATTATGATAGCACCACGAGCAGTAGTCCGAAAGTCATGCGAGTGTTCGTTTCTGAATGATTGGAAAACATTTGTCAAATTCTCAGCATGGTTTCAGAAAACAGCGATCAACTGTAACACAGTTGTTATCGTTTCTTGATGAAGTATACCACACTAGTGATTTCAACGTTCCTTCTGCTGCTAATTATTTTGAATTTAGTAGAACCTTTGATTCTGTTCGTCGTGATATCATTCTAAACAAGCTATCAATGTATGGTTTTGATCATGATTTCTTGTTACTTTTTTGTCGTATCTCTGTAACCGATCACAGTGTGTTCTTATAAATGCGCAAATATCCAATCCACGTCCTGTTACTAGTGGCGTTTCTCAAGGCAGCATCTTGTGGCCGCTTCTTTTTCTTCGTTTCATCAATGATCTGTCAGAGTGTGTAGAATTTTCCAGTTGTTATTTGTTCGCTGACGATTCAAAGCTGTTTTCCACTGATATTACTTCTCTACAGCATGATATTGATTCTTTTACCAACTGGTGTACTGCAAATGATTTATCGGTCAATCACGGTTTGTGCAGTCTCATTGGTTTCAAAGGCAATTTTCCTCGTCATGTAATGGTCAACGACCAGGACATAACTGCTTCAAAAGTAGTAAAAGACCTTGGTTTACTTGTCTCTGATGGCTTGAACTGGATGATACATATCAATAACAAGCTGTTATCATGTAACAAGTCACTTCAGTTGATCAGGCGCAATTTTGATTTCACTGTCTCTTAAACCACCAAGTTCATTTTTGTTAACATGTGTATAAAGAGTATCATTTTTAATGCATACCCTGTTTGGTTTCCTTCATTATTTTATTTCCGAAAACTTGAAAGTTTCAATCGAAAGTGTCTGAAATGGGTTATTGGTTCAATACCCTATAAAGACTAGTTATTTTTCACAAAAACTCTGCCTATCTGTTACCATCCAATTTTTAACGATGTGTTACTGCTCCACAAAATTTTACAGGTTCTTACAGAATTGCCAGAATTGCCATTTTCTGCTTTTTTTTAATATGACCACCAGCCGGAAATCATCCATCCTCTGCACAATTCAAACAGCAAAGAAGTGTCAGTCTGAGAAGTTCTTCTTTCATCGCGTTGAGAAATCGGTCAACGAGTTGATCTGTCTTGGTGTAGACATCTTCGCTCCCCTCGAGTTAAGGAACTTCTTTTAGAGAGAACTGTGTCAACTTTTGATCAAGTGAACTCGTGTTCATGGCTCTTGAAGTGCACCTGCTCAAACTGTCTCGAATTGATACTTTTGTTTTTATTTTTGCCTTAATTTATTATTTAAGGGAATTACTTCTTTCTTCTTCTTCTTCTTCTTCTTCTTCTTCTTCTTAAACAGCGCCCTGATTTGCACATACTGTTTTTGAAGAAATAAGTAAGAGGCTGTTAGTTGAATTGCTTTTCCTCCAAAACCATAACACTTCAATTTATGCATTTAAAGTTGATGCGGAACGCAGTCAAAAACTTTTTCAAAATCTAGATAGAGCGCTGTTATATTTTTGGTCGTTTGGTCATCATAATTTAGGTATACTTGATGCAAAAAAGCAAGGAGTTGGGTAATTGCTGAACGTTTTTTACCAAAACCATATTGAGAGTTATGAAGATGATATCGCACTCTTTTCTTTAAAATGCCGGATATTGCCGGTGACTTTAAAATGCCGGATATTGACTGTGACGGTGATCTAGCTTCCAGCAAGGATTCTGCGGAAACCCTCGAGTATATTCCGAATGTTGCTTTGGAACAAGTTATGGATTCCACCACACATTCCTCGAGTAACATTCTCAATCTTTGCTTTACTGACATGTCATTGAGTGCTGCTCCTGGTAAAAAAGTTGTGGATTTATCGGGGCAGTACAACAGTGCCGAAAATGAAAACTTTGTTCAACAGTGCCAAAAATGAAAATTTTGTTCAGCAGTGCCGAAAATTTGAACAAATTTCAGATGCGTATTCATAGGTTCCAAAATAAAAAATCAGTCCCATAATTTTCCCATGTCCCACATTCCCATTGTTATCCCATGGGTTTGCACCCAAAATGTAGTTTTAGTGTAAATTAGTTCTGAGTTTTCCATTTGGGTTACAGTTTCCACATGGACATATTATTCGAGTTGGTTTTCTTAAGGCGAGTTTTCGTCATTTGATATTCGTTTCTTTCATTTTGTCTCGTTGAGCTTTTGGTGTTTTCGGCATACTGGTTAATGTCAATTTCGTAGTTATTGCGAACTATAGAAATAAACAGGAGGTCATGCTTTTCAGTGTACAGAGACAGCGGAAGCATTCTTAATTTTTGCAGTCTACACTTATATGGGATATGTGAGTTAAGCATCCATTTGGTCGCCGTTCGCTGAACCTTTCCATTTGCTCGGAGGATTGATTTCGAGTAGTGCGTTACTGACGCATTTACATTCTATGAGAGAGTGGGTGTTACCAAATTCATAGATCCTCTTGTTCAGTTTCGATTTTTAGGTTAATTCCATTAATTTGATCTTCCAGCTCGTTTTTGAAATTAACGAGAGTACATTTTCCGGTATTTAGACGCATTTGGTTTTTACTACACCAATTTTCAATTTTCGTAGGGCATAGTTCATTTCTGTTTGAGTTGTTGCTATAACCTTAAAGTCATCAGCATATCCAAAAGAGTCAACTAGATTCAAGTTATCTGGTAAGTCGTTTATATATAGTTCAAATAAGTAAAAAAAAAGTGTACCATATCATTAGCTCAAAATGAGAAAAATAAACAGTTTTTGATAAAATCGAAATTATGAATTTACGAATGTTTGCTTGATTTAGATTTCGATTACCAAAAAAGTAACCAGAATGATTTTTGAAAATTTATGTTTTCAATTATATTATTGATTTAATGACAGGCTACTAGATGTTTTTAACTCGTGTTTTGTTTGTTTTAAAGTTTTTTTGCCTTAATTTATTATTTAAGGGAATTACTTCTTTCTTCTTCTTCTTCTTCTTCTTCTTCTTCTTCTTCTTAAACAGCGCCCTCATTTTTATCATAGTGTTTTGCCACTTTCTTCATTTAGATGGTCATTTGAGCTACCAAGTAAATAAAAAACCGGAAAAAGTTGTAGGACCAAAAACTTCAAAAAAAAATTGAAAAAACCTGCTCAAACTGTCTCGAATTGATACTTTTGTTTTTATTTTTGCCTTAATTTATTATTTAAGGGAATTACCCTTGAAGTGCACCTGCTCAAATTGTCTCGAATTGATACTTTTGTTTTTATTTTTGCCTTAATTTATTATTTAAGGGAATTACTTCTTTCTTCTTCTTCTTCTTCTTCTTCTTCTTCTTCTTAAACAGCGCCCTCATTTTTATCATAGTGTTTTGCCACTTTCTTCATTTAGATGGTCATATGAGCTACCAAGTAAGCAAAGGACCGGAAAAAGTTGTAGGACCAAAAACTTCAAAAAAAATTACTTCTTTCTTCTTCTTCTTCTTCTTCTTCTTAAACAGCGCCCTCATGTTTATCATAGTGTTTTGCCACTTTCTTCATTTAGATGGTCATATGAGCTACCAAGTAAACAAAGGACCGGAAAAAGTTGTATACTTAAGCTAAACCCTACAGCCTAGCCTGCTGCGCACCCGTTCATTGTAACCTAGGAAACAGCCCTTCGTCTCTCTTTTTCATTTCAAATAGTTCGTTGTGTCGATCTTTTTTCAGTTTTTTCGACAACACTGTCAGTCAGATTCTTCCTCTCACCAAATTGTTCTGCCTGCAAAAATCGTTTAGTTTCTTCTCATTTGTCTCCTTTCTCATTACAAAAAACTTACCTCAAAATCAAATCGAACAGCCAGGAGAACGTTGTCCTTCAAATAATTTCTAGCTTCTCCGTTTCCTTTGTCAGAGGGTGTCTGTTTCACATTCATAGCAAATTTTTTTGCTGCTGCTTCAATTTTGCATAGTTTTCTCCAAGTTTTCTAATAACTTCAGCTCAGACAAAAAACTATCAGTATCAGCAAGTGAAAAAATTCATTAAACTTGTCTCGTACCGGTTGTTATAGTCCAAAACTTGAGATTTCCTGCAAAAAATGTTTCCGGCATAATAACTTCTTTTTATTTTGTGACAGACCTGTCACCCAAGTTACTAAATGGTCTATCCTGTCTTTCTGAAAATTTTTCAAGCTCTTGTATCGGCTTATCAAGTTTTTGATAATACACTTGGCTTGCAGGTTTAGATAGAATATTACAGAAGGCCACCATTTGTCATCTATACCTCTTCTCACTACATCTCATGCATAAGCTACGTTACTTGATGCCCTATTACTAAGCGCATTCGATTATCTCAGATCTCAAGAGTCAGAATTGAGAGCTGTGCACCACTTGATTCAAAAAAAAACACCCTTATCAGGCACGCGAAACCGTAGAAAAACTCGTATAATGTCGTTTCTGAGACATTTTTTCAAAAATGTTTCTGAGGAAATTGCTATTAAATTTTTATATGCACCATTTGACAGGACTGATGTCAATTGACAGAACTACTGAAAAAAGCGGATTGGGAAAAGTCAATTTGGATCGAAGGAGCGGAAAAGCAGGGTAGCATCAGAAGATCCGCGGGAAATATCGGCTTTCAACCCAAAGATTGCCGCATCAGATATTTGTCAGAACATCCTCCGTCAGAACATCCCCAGGAAACATCGGTTTCCAACCCAAAGATTGCCACATCAGGTATTCGTTGAATATTTGCATATTGTTGACCAACGTGACCATCGATTAAATGCCTTAAAGCCTAGAAAAATGCCTTAAAGCCGTTTTTAGTTTTGTTTTACTTTTCACTAAAATGTACATAACAGATGTACCGGAGAAATTCTGGTGAAATGTGTTACTTCGCCAGCTTGCGATAACAATAGGTAGATTGGATCCTTCGTCGGTACTTCTGTCTGCTCCAAATTCCTTTTATATTTCTGTCCCAACGACACATCCTTGACTTCTTTTGACGCAGAAAATTTCGTGGTGGCCTACCAGAAAACATCAACATCAAGGATGTTTTAGGAAAACGGAACCATTTTTTTTGGAACGAGAATTGAACATCAGCTGGCTCAACTAATCGTATGTGTTCCTAAGGTTGAACAAAATGTCGAAGTTAAAATCAGTTGAAAACTGGACTCAGTGAGGAAGTGGATTCTAATTACCCTACAAACTGACTACATTTTAGTTATAAATGCTTACATTATTACATATAAATAAATTTTAATTTAGTTATAAAGCGGCACTGCTTACCTCTCAGTTCCTCAGGTTATTCTTTCAAAATTTCGTCGATGAAATTGCTCCCATACATTTGGTTTTCAAAGCTGTAAATATCTACCGGCCCTGTTAGTGAGCCTTTGAAACCCTTGATTAATTTAGTCGATGGAACTAACAAGGCTCCTTGTTGGACAATAAACCAGTTTGACTGGATACAACCGACAAGATCAACCGCAGACACGATCGATCAGACTTGAGGCAGGCATGATCTAACAAAATAGAGAAAATACAGAAAAAAAGATGATCCAAAAATAATTAAAACGACTCTGAGCTAATTCTAGGCCCAAAAGCTTACTTTTGAAAGTCTCTCTCTCAATTCGACATTGACACTTGGAAGAAACATATCAATCTGACTGGCACTCGTGCTGCAGGAGTTGTTTGAAACCACGGCCAAATTCTTTTTTTTCCGAGGTCTCACGTTTTGCATGTTTTGTGTTTTTGTACCAGTGGAAGTCGTAGATCTGCGTCAACTAGATGAAGTGGCAAATTGAACCCTGATAGAGGAATTGGTGAAACAAACTCTGATGCGAGATGAAGTGGATCTGGTCTCAGAAGCGGTCAAGAGGTACATCGAGAAGTGTTACCATCTTAATTGGCAAAGCTGGCGCACCGATGGGCAACTGGCCAGCGACTTTTGAGGTATGTTTCTTGTCAGTACTTGTCATTCTTGAAGCAGTACCTAAAGTACCAGCATTACCAACAGTGAAGCAGTACGCAAGCAGATTTCGTCGTCATTTGGTGAGTCGGAGGGCTAAAACAATGATGAATTAATTGCATAATCGTGGACACTTATACTTAGGAAATTAGCAAAAAAACAGGGCATTTTTGTCTCCTGCAACCTAAATGAACACTACGAGTTCCTTCTCCGGCATTTATTCGTCATTTGCAAATACTCGTCATATGTTAGTGCTCGTCCTCGTTTGATTACTGCTTGCACCAGGTTGTCGCATCCGGCTCCTTTGGCTTTAGCGTGCACCAGGTCGTTGCTACCGGCTCATTTCTATACGGCTCTTTTTGTTCGTCGTCTGGCTCGTCTTCCTCCTAGTCTTGGTCGTCTTTCTGCTGGTTCCGAATGCAATTTTCATTAAGGTTGGAGGAGCCGGCAAAACAGTCAATTCTCAAACTGATAAAAAAAAGAATGCTCTGCGAAATTAGGACCAAACTCCTTGAAACCCAGGATTAGACTCCGGGATCAAATCTTGGAGCATTACCATATCAAATTCGTGAATATACCCCTTTAGGATGTGAAACCAGTGCCTCAATTTCTTGTTGACATTTAGACCTAAACTTAAAAACACTTTTGCTGATCAAAAATATTTTACATTTTTAAAAAAACATATTTACTTTCGGCATCAGCTTATTTACAAAAAATTTAGTTCTATTTATGTTTTTAAGACAATAATTTTGAAGCACAGTTGAAACATGAAGTGCAAGGAGCTTTTGTCACTATTTGAGGTTTTCCCTATTTGTTATTAAATTTTTAGGTTCCATGTTCGTTTTATGTTGTCGGTAAGTATATGGAGATTATCGCATTAAGTTATGAACTGTACTGTTTGAACTGTACGGCGCCATTACATATGTCGATTCAATTCAGAATGGAGTCAACTTTTGAGATTCGAACTTAAAAAATCTTTTGATTTGTGATTTGAACTTCGGAAAAAATAATTGCCAATATTTTAGAGGGGAAAACATATTTTCTGCATGGGGGACAATTTTAAAAAACTCGCCCTCAAATTAGTGTGTGTAGGGTGATGGAATTTAACAATTGGGAATTGAACACTACAATTAGCCTAATATTCCAAGCTTATAACCTCACAACACAAGAGATATAACAAGATTATTTCAATTTGTCTTCGTTTTACACGGTCATATTCAATGTAAATTTCCCTTACTTTTTTGAGTGAGCAGAATTATAGGCCATACAGCAGAAAACGAGCCCCGCATCATTTCATGTATTCCATTTTTTGCCCCACCCTTTGGTTTCTGTAACTATTCACCTAGGTAGTTACTGGGTAGCAATCATGTTAGTTGGAATGAGTGATCCCAAGACGTCACTGGTCAGCATCGAAGACATTCAATGCGTTCGTCCGGATGCCATTTGCATGATTAATCGATGTATGTAAACGGATCCTTGGAAAATGGCCCAAAAAATAACTGATGATATGTAACCTGACAAAATAATTGCCATTCAGCGTTTTGAGTAAAAATTTGATCAGACCTGGAGCCAAAAAGGAATATTTTCATTTCACTACTGTCTCGACAGGAGGAACATTCAAAGTTGGCAAAGTCAGTGCAGTCTCTTTTTCTGGAAGTTGTGCACTGACTCCGATCACTGACAAGGAAGAAGTGAAGGAAACTAGCATCGAAACTGAAGATCTATTCAAAGCAGTATGGAAAATGAAGTTGTTTACACCCCAAAGAAAATAAACATATGTAGGTTAGTTCTGTAAGGGTGTTACAAACCCTCTACCCAATTCTAGTCTCAAAACTCCATGAAAATACCCTCGGAGTATCACCACTAAGGTAGCCAGTGTAAAGAACAAGAGGTGGTTTTAACGCTTTAGATTACAAGAAGTGGGCTAAATTCTACTATCAATTTTTGGTGCTCATCTTGTGGAACAAGGATTGGCCCCTTTGAACTAAAATAAATCAAAAAGCCAAAAATTGTAGTGATTCAATTTATACAAACTCCCTGGAACATATGGGCCAAGCTCAAGAAACTTCCAATCATCATACGAACAAGGATTTTCAGAGTCGGACAATGCGAGGCGGAGGAAGATTGCTTAACCAAGACGCATTTTTCTCAAAATATGTATGTTTTAATTATGAGTGAGCAGAGTTATGGGCCATATAACAGAAAAAAGAGATCACCATCTTTTCATGTATTCCATTTTTCGCCCCACCCTCTGATCTCTGTAACTATTCATCTAGGTACTTACTAGGTAGTAAACATAATAGTTGAATTAAGTGATCTCCTTCATTTAGCATATTAAACCATTTGAGGAGCGTTTTTTATTCACAGATTGTGAATTCTAACACTCGAATCGCAATTAGTCAGCAGAAAAAAAAACTCAAAAAAAACAATTAGTTACTTGCCTAGAAACAATTAGTTAATTTTAATTGCTTGCCTAGAAAAACTATCGAAACAATTAATGACTCTTTAGTTGTCAATGAAGTCTATCTGCTGGCTCTGAAGCTGAACCCAAAATTGGTCGAGCTATTTTTTATTTAAAAATAGTTTTCTGATTAAGCAAAATGTTAATTGCGCAATCAAGTAGATATTCTAAAAAAGATCTTCTGCCTTCATTCATTACCGCAAAATTTTTGATTTCAATTTGAAAATCTTCTTAATTCATTCAGTACTGAAACTCTTTATTTCAGACCCCTGAATATCATTTTGATCAAATCCGAATCCGCTGAATCCAATCCGAAATACAAAGCGATACAAGAATCGAAATACGGTTCGACGTAAGAAAGAACAAACAAAACGACATAAGAAATGACATAAATCGACATACGAATTGACACAAACCGACATACGAATAGACACAAACCGACATACGATTCGACAGACAAACTAATCTAGATACGATTCGACAGACAAACTAACCTACATACGAATCGACACAAACCGAAGTACGAATCGAAGAGACCAATCGACATATGGATCGACACGCAAATTAACTTACAAATCGACATACAATGCGGCATACGATTCGACCTGAACCGATATATGTTTCTTCGTTGGCCGAGAAAAGTATGGCGCAAAAACTGTTGAATCGGTATTCAGTAGCATCAAATAATGATCGAAAATTTGTTGGCGCCAAAATTCTGGACGAAATAGCAGAAAAGAACTGACAAACAATGAGCGAACAGTGCAAAGACTTGTTTCAGAAACGATCGATGAAGCTACATTGGAAAATGACAATCTTGAGCGAAAAAGAGCATTAGCACTGCAACGCAGTCATCAGATTGCGGTAGCAGCAGATGTTAGTTCTACGAGTCTTCAAGAAAAACCGTGAGTGGAAAAAAGGTGCAGCATGCTCAAGTTTCTTTTCTTAAAACAAACTAATGTTACACCAATATTCACCTTTTGGTGTTTTTAACCTTCAAAACAATTAGGAACTTCAAAAATTATCAAGAACCCTGGCATCAGGAGCATCATCAAACTCATCTCCACTTTTCGAAGCATGTAAGACCACTGCCAACATTATAACAGTGGCGTACTCAAAAGAATCCAAAAGAGAATGACGCCAATTTCTGTTTATGTTTGATGCCTTAGAATTAGCTTTCGAGGACTAACAGACCTCGTTGAGAAGAAATCACAGTGAATAGGACGCAGTAAAGGTAGTTGCAAAAGTGTAGATTTACTTTTTCGATCCGTTTTATGAATTTTCGCTTATGTAAAAAACGGGAACCTTTTGAAGACTTTAAGTACGATTTGGCTAAAAGGACTACTCGATGTCAACCTTAGCGCACAGTCAACTCTGGTTGTTTTCTGTTTCGCATTTTAGTCCGTTTATTTCAGATATTATAATACATTTTCTTGGAAAACTTCTTGCTGGATTATTGATCTCGGCATCGCTCCATAATAAAAAGGCACTTGACTCACGCGATAGTATTGTTCAATAATAGTTGTCTACGCAGTATTGAGCTAATCAATCGCAATGTATTACTGCGAACGGACAAAAACCAATGCGGAACTGAAGAGCATATAATCAACCATTGTAAGTATAATCAAGGCTCAAAACGCTGAGAAGTCGAATTTATGAACAAGCCCTTTCGAATATTTTCTCAGCCCTTTGGAATGAACGAGAGCTTCTGAACCAGTTGCTCAGCGTTAAAAATAAGAAATTCACTATCAATTTTCCAATTTGCTTAAATTCATTTAGCATCTGTTTATGCATTTTTCATTCCAAAATCCTGTTTTCAATCTCTTTTTTAATAATTGTGTTCAATCTTGCGGTTTTGGATTTTCTGTTTATGTTGTTTTTTCTTGATTTAACCGACAGACATTTCAGCGTATCGTGAAAGAGATAGAGAATAAGCTTTCGAGCAGTGCATTATTTCGATTACTGCAAGCAATCAAGAATCGGGCTGGTACTACAGCCAAACAAAAACCTATGACAGTTAGGAGCAAAGCTGATTCATACTGGTGACTCAATATTTTTTGCGGCCCGTAATTGGTGTTTTTAAGGAGCAGTCATCTGGCTCAGTCTCGTAGCTCGTACTATATGTGTCAAATGACTTTACAGATTTCCGTCCACTAACTTGCGAGCCAGAGACTGGTAAAGAGTTGAGCTCAATGTATCATTTCGAAAAGAAATACCCAAGACGCCAGTGGTCAGCATCGAAGACATTCGATGCGTTTGTCCGGTTGCCACTCGCATGATTATTTGGTGTTTGGAAAAGGATCTTCGGAACATGGCCCATAGAATTGCAACCTCACAAAATAATTGTCATTCAGCGTTTTTATGAAAATTTGACCAGACGGGTAGCCAAAAAGAAAAATTTCAGTTACTAGGTAGTAAACATATTAGTTGGAATAAGTGATCTCCTCCATTTAACATCTTGAACCTTTTGAGGAGCGTTTGATAATCACAGATTGTGAATTCTTATACTCTAGAAGTTGCCGTTTCATTGCGTGTTCACAGAGAACTCCTGGTTCGAAGCAGTGCTGGTGTCGGCATTCATATTGGTGACTACTTTGCTGTGGTAACCCACTAACGCGTCATCTTCCTTGAACGAGTGCAAACCAAAAAATAGTAAAAAGAAAGTCAAACTACTCATTCAAAGCTGAATTTTTCATAGAGATATATTTTATGAACCATTAAAAAAATAAGTACTTCTAGCAAACATGGGAAATTTCAATTCACGTATGCCGACCCAGCTCTGAGTCAATACACGAACCTGCAACTCTTCCTCAACCTCACATGGAAAATTTTCAATGTAGTTGGCGGCAAGTTTCAGGCATTTGGACTTCACCAGCAGATGAACATTTCTCCTTGATCCATCATTTAGCAGCTTCGACACATGTTCAACCATCTTCTTAAGGTCAATAGTTGACCACTTCTGCTTTGTGTAAATATTTCTTATCTCACTCGACAGCTCATGAGATGCCGTCATCTGCAGCACGAAGATCTGCGCGCATTGCACCTGATGGACGTAACGTTGTGAAAATTGTCGGCATAGCATTGCCTGCAAAACATCTTCTTTAAGTAAATCTGTCCAGTTTCTGGTTGAACTTTTCAAGGCTTATGGTAGACAAAGGCATAAGCCTTGAAATCTTACGTGCCAGGGAGCGCTTCGGCTGCTCCAGCTTTATGATGCTAATCTATGCAAAAAACGAAACCGGTTACAAGGGCTTCCATGTCGGTTTTTATTTTGTTTTAAGAAATCTTTTGGACGAAATGTATAAATTATACTGAGCTACCTGGTGTTTGAACTGCTCGATCAGTGGAGCAACCCGGAATACCGCGTTCCTGAATAAATTGACGAAAAACACTTAAGATGTCACCAGGTTTTTGGTGTACCAAAAAAAAACACGCTGAATAACATTGTTCAAATAGCTCCTCTTCAAATGGGGCCTGGCCTCCGTATAGTAAAACGTCAAACCCTTTTTGAGCCAGACTGGAATTTTGTGGAATGCGCAAAAATTTGAAATCATAAATTGAGTCATCAAATTAAATACTCAAAATTTTTTCATAAAAATCAGTAGTTTGGATTAAAAACGATAACCACAGGCTGCTAGTTCTATGCTCAGCTCCTCGATTTTGTGTTCGTTGTTTCTTCTCCTATGTTGACAATTACCCAGGAAGACACCGTGTACTGTGGTGTTGACGATATGCTTTTCCACCATCTCTGTGCATGTAAACAATAACGTGACAATGGCACTAAGCAATCTCAATTGTTCTTTGTGGGCCAAGGTCCCGTTTGTTTTATCGGCAGTCATTCGGCTTTTGGACAGTCTGTAAATTAACTTATTTGAGTGTCTCGTTTTTTTATCGGGTTTTCAACCCGGGAGACTTTTCCATGCTGCTAAAATTATTATGATGTAGTTGACGAAATCTTCCGACTTTTATTGTAACAAAATCTTTTATGCTTGTATCCTGTGTTTGCTTTTAAAATTAATTATTAAACTTAGTTAATAATTAACTTGCAGGTAATTTTCAGATCAAAATTGAGATGCCACTAACATTGAGCAGAGGATGGGGATAAAATATTTTGCGCCCAAGCTCCCATCAAAATTACAGTGCACACGTCTTTTCAGCACCACTTTGATCAATAACAACAGTTCTAATCGGATCAAGACAAGAGTGCACCAATCGCTTATACAATTTCCACTCTTGTGAGCACACTAGGCGACTGTAGCATCAATACCATAATGACGGCTTAATGATAGGAAGGTTAATTGTCAATGACGGCTTCACTGATAAAAACTAGAGTGTAGTTCTCATCCTTCAAGCTGCCCCATTATCAGTGACGCATTAGTCCTGCATCAGGCAAATTGTCATTAGTCAATTTTTGAACCAAGACTTATTTAATTTCAACCATTTGTTCGTTCTTACGTTCATTCATATTAGAGTCTCTGATCCATGTCATCATGCTAAGAAGAGCTTTTCGGGTAAAAAAAAGCACAAGTCCAACAATTTCGGAAAATGCTGCAGTTTTATCATTAATCAGCGACTGATTGGTGTGTAGAATGAAATGGTCCGATTGGTTGGGAAGCGCCACCTTAGCGTCCCAGAAGACAGAAAATAAAACTCAGCAGCGTGGAAAATAAGAAAACTCCACTAACACAATGATGCTTGTGTCATCAGCAGAAGAAATTCTAGAAAGGTAGATAGGAGAAGGCATCGTTCAACCCCTAGGATCGTCCTTTTCAAACCTGCTGGGAGTGCTAAAGAAAGATTGTCATCATCAAAGACCTATTTTGTGTCCAGTGCACAGTTCGTTAGGTCGACAAACCTAAGAGTACTGCGTGACATGAACCTTCAGGCAGTGGCATTATACGTTAAGTACTCATATTTGAGAAACGAGTCACAAGCCAAATCAAGGAAACGAGTCACAGAATGAATGCCAGACAATTTCAGAAAACTCATCATCAAGGATGTTGAGAAACCTAGACCCCTACAAAAACCCTCACAGCCCAAGGCCAAAAAACTAACAAAGAGGAAAAACCGCAAAACGATATTTAGTGTCGCCTTGATTATTTTGAGTGACCGAAAAACGACATCCCGTGGAAGTTTGCACTATGCATCAACAGTGTAAAACAGGTAAAGTTATCATGTAGTTAATCAAATGTGTAACTAATCTTTTAATTAACCACGTCGAATATCCTGATACTCTGTATAAATAATCATCGATTTCATCTCATATCCTGACAATGACATTTCATACGGTTTCAACTGACTCTGGAACTTGTGATTAAAGAAATTTATCTTTTAGAACAGTTTTTGAACTCGTAATTCTAGCTAGGAACGACTATCTTGCACGCCAGAGAAAAGTTCCGGCCGATTAATTGAAATTCGATTGCCCAAAAAACCGAGCATTTGCTGGAATGAATTCTATCGGAAATGCGAATGTCACCCTGAGAGTGCCACAATATTACTTGCGATTTGAAAGACATCATTCACCCAAGTAGCGAAGTTTTTGTGTTTTCGGCAAAAAAAAAACATGCGTTGGCTTGTGACAAAAAACATCAATTTTCATGTTGGTTACAGCTACACCAATGAAGTAACCAGAAAAGCCATTGTTTTACCATCCACACTGTGGGCTGCTAGTTTTTTGGACTGCATAACCTCAGGGAGATTATGCAGCCCAACAAAGGTGCTGCAAAACCTCAGAAGATTTTGAATACCAACATTTTTGGGATTCTGTGCTTTGGGAAAAATGGAATATGTTGTCAGCAAAAAGCGAACGTGAGACAAATCTCTCAAATTCAACGAGCGCAGACATTTTTTCATGAAAACAATCTGATGCCATGTAAGTGCATGCCGAGGTAGATATGCCGTCGAAGATAACTACCGAGAAGTATTTCGCCATAATTTTGCCGAGCCTGCTGTGGTTCAATTTTATAGTCTGGAATGAACTAATTAAACTTTTTACTGTTTGTTGTTATGACTGTTTGTTTTTTTTTTAAATTAGCAGTATTCTAATTTTACATAATTTTATTAACTGTATGGAGTAAGTGTTATGCCCGCCCGTCAATATTGCTCTCATGGAGTAAACTATCTACTCAAAATATTTTGTCCAAATGGAGTAAACTATTTATTCAAGTTAGTTTAAGTAGTTCAATCTTAGTTAAAAATTATCAAACTTGAACAATTTCAGCTAATTCAAATGTTAACTTCAAGAACACATCAGTTGTTAACTTCAAGAAATATTTTCTCAAAGTGTAAAATTAGCCAACTATATGTTCTGGTTTCGCTATTTAAAATATTTTAAAAAGGCCAAACTAAACCAGATTTGTTTTAATTGCATTGATTGAAATGATCTGATGAATTTTGATGAATTTTCTAAGTTTGCTCAGTTTGCAGGAACTGAGATTGAAAGCAAGAATTGATATCAATGTTGCGTCTGTTCGAAAGGAATTTGTTATCGAAGTTGGGTTGACAGGAATTGAGATCGAAGTAAGGTTACAAGAATTGAGATCGAAGATGGGTTGACAGGGAGAGAGATTGGCAGGTATTTCAACTAGTAGCTGATGAACATAGTATTAAAGATTGAACTTGCTGGTGGCCAACTTGTAAATAAAAGATAAAATTAAAACGTTACTACGTATAAAATTAAATGTAAGCTGAATCAGCAAACAAAATGCGGACTTCACTTACAATTTGCGGATTCCACTTATAATTTGTGGATACCGCTTACAGGTGCGGATACCGCAACAGCTCAGTTTAACTAAACACATGTATTGCTATCTGTTTGTGGCTTCCGCAAACTTTTCTGGATTCCGCAAACACAGTTGCGCATTCCGCAAACTCGGCTACTTTTGTACCAATTTTGAGCGGTACAATGTCTTATTTATTTGTTTGTGGAATCCAAAACAGCAGTGAAATTCGAAAAAAATTTACCAATGGTTCGGATTACATGACAAATCTGATTTTGGCTTCGCGCGGAATCCCATTACAATGCACAAAATTCACAGTTTGGCCTCGTAATTGAGCAAAATCCTATTTAGGATGGGGTTCTATTAGCAAACTAATTTCTTCCGAGTGATTTTACTGAAAATTTTGAGTTTTTAAAATAAAATAGCCGGCGTAAGTTATTGGCTCATCTCGAACGCAAATAAAGCAGAAAATCTCGTTTTAAGCAATAAGGATCTTCTGATAGGTTGCTCTTTTTCCTAACGGCTTGCCGTTTTTCTCAGTATGCTTGCTGTGTTCTGTTGATAGTTGTTTTTTTTTCACTTGAGTATAAAATCAAGATATAAGACGAAAGATTTTTGCTCAGGTTTCATTTCAAAAAAAGTACATATTTTTTCTTTGATATGTACATGTTTATTCAAACACAATTTGATCCATTTCTTTTGCTCTGAGTTCTGAAGATAGTATTGGTAAGTAATGCGCGATAATTTCCAAAAGTTTTTAGGTTGATTTATTCTAGTTTTTTGACAAAAAGCTTTTCATCATCCTTGCCTTGAATGCGTTTGCACAATTTTGATTGTTTTTGTTTCAGATTATTATGAATTGAAAAATTGGTTCAAAACTGTTACGAAAAACGCTACAAAATAGTATAGCTAACTTTTGATATGAGTTTTTTAAATTTGATGCTCACAAAATGTTCATATCAAATGAGCTTTTTGAGAAAACGAACTCTTCAAGATTAGTTGAAGAAACTCAAGAATGATCGATTCAAAAGCTTTCAAAAGATCAGGAAGGCAGGTAGGTACAGTTTGATTATCATCAATCGGTTTTCAAAATAATTCAGTACAGTTAAAAAGTCAGTCTAAAGTTGAATTTAATGGTTATACTTTAAATTGTTAAATTGTAAGTTACCTCAGCAAATGATCTTTCAGATTTAACCGTGAAATTCAATGGAGCGAAAGTTTTCGAAAAAGACCAAGCCTCTATTAAGGATAGGTCTACAATTGCTTGCATGTAGACTATGTATGAGTTTGAACTGTTTTCCGGGAAAATTTGAATAGTCTGACTATTGTTTTTAGAATCCTTGTTTTTTGCCTTATTTGCCACACCCCGGTTTTTTTTGCGCTGTAAGTAGTTATCTTTTCAGTTTAAAAAATACTCTGACTTAAAATAATCTCACTTTAAATAAACTTGTAGAGCACGTGAAATTTCAAATTTTTTGAAGAGGCAACTAAACCGACAAATCAAAAGCAGATACTATTGTAAAATAAAATGAAATAAAAGTTTGCCTTCGGGACTCAAACAGCATACCTTCGGGCCAAGGCAACCACAATTTCTCTAAGAAAAGAGCCTTAAACTTTCAAGGTTTTCATAATAAAGCAAGTTCAACAACATACAGATGCAACTCTTGCTAATGTAAAATCGCCTTAGAATAATGGTTTATTTAATTAATTTTTGATCTGAAACGCTTAAGCGAGTGGACCAAATTAACATCATCTCCCCAAAGTCGTTTGTGGGGAGGTTAACTTGGTTCTAAGTAGGGATTTTTCAGCCAATCAGAATCGAGAATTTTACATGGTTGTTTATAGCGTTGTACTTTTTCAGATGTTTGTTTCTTATCATACCGTACTCTTGAATCCATTATCAGCAGTGTTAGAAATAATGCCTTTTTAGTTGTTTCCATGTCATTAAATGGAGAACAAAAAAATATACTGAAACAAGAAAAGAAATAGCAGTTTAAAAAGTTTGAAATTGAACATCCATGATTCAACTATATGTGTTTTTTTAAGTGAACTCATGATTTGTTGTAAAAAGTTTTTCTTCGTTAAAGAGGAAATTATTTGGACCAATTAGTTAGAACACTTTGTTCAAAAAATTGTTTAGAACTTCAGGTTTTTGCCAAAATTTGTTAGACAAAGCAGCATCAATTTTGTCTTTTCGCATCATTTAATTTGAAACTACAAAATTTTTGTGAAAATTATCAATTCTGGTTGTAATTTTGTTGTTAAAAATTTTGCAAATTCTATCTACAGAATCAAAAAATCATTTAAATTTATACACTTTTTCTTTAAACCGCATTGTCTTCATCTTGAATAGTCATCCGTTTAAGTTTTTTGATCATGTTTTCGCAGCATCTATTTTTTTTTCTTGAATGGTACTGATCGCGTAGAAACAAAAACCGGTATCAGTAAATGGGGTCTAAGCTATTTAGCGCGCTGTTAGCAATATCCCATAACTAGCTTTCGGAAATCCTCAAAAAAACCGTTAGTTTCGAACTACGGCCATTGTTAATTTGTTAATTGTTAGAGAAAAACCTATATGTACCTACTTGATGGTTGAACCCTTATCTAGTGTTTAATTCCTTCTGTTGTTTCTCCTTTTTGTTGTCGATAATTTCCCTAATTTTTCTGTATGAATATTTTTTTTAAAAAAAATTTAAATTAAAAAAATATTCTTTTCAATTATTCAATTTCAATTTTGTTTTTTCCTAATATTAAACAAAACTTTAGTGTAGTATAAGACGATGAGTACCGGAACATATGTGAAAAAGCATTGCTTTTTGAAAATGCATTGCAAATGAAAAAACTGGGACAATTCAGGGAGAGAAACAAACAGATGCATAGACCATCTCGGGTTGGGCCTCGAGCCCTTAAAACTATTAAAACTGAGCGGACATTTTATCTCAAGCAGTGCTCGTATTTGGATCAGAGCTCGTGTTTGGAGTACAATTTATTTGTGGATTGGTGCTCGTGTTTTCTTACAAAGAAATCCAATGACCAAAGCATCAAAAGACATTCGAACACTTATTGGACGGCGCATTGAAGACTGGAAGGAAAACAAACTCGACAAGTTGTTGGCGGAAGCAAAGAGATGTGGCAAAAGAAAACCAATAAATCAAGATAATTTGGACGACAAACAGGTCTCGAAAGTGTTTGGTTCATTAATGATGAAAGGCAAAGTGAGAAGTGCTAGGCGGTGGCTCTCGGAGAGAGCAAGCGGGGGTTTGCTTGATCCGATGCAAGAGGTGAAGAAAGGTGTGACCGTTTTAGAGACTTTGAAATCAAAGCATCCAGAGCCACACAAGTCACATCTCTCTTCGCGATTGCAAGTGCCGCTTTTACCCGAATTTGAAGATGTTATAATCAGTTCTGCTTCCATTGAAAAGACGACACGTTCTTTGCAGGGTAGTTCGGGAGCTTCGGGAACAGATTCTGAGCATTGGCAGACGGTTTTATTACGTCATGGGGCTCCCAGTTCACACTTGAGAGACGAAGTTGCAACTCTCGCCACAAAAATGTGCAATCAAATCTTACCATGGCCACAAAAATGTGCAATCAAATCTTACCATGGTCGAAAATGCGAGCACTGCTTTCTGGAAGGTTGATTGCGCTTGATAAATGTCCTGGCGTGCGACCTATTGGCATAGGTGAATGTCTACGGAGAACAATTTGCAAAAGTGTGGCTGAGTTCACAAAAATTGACCTTGAAGAAACATGTTCGACTAATCAATTAGCTTGTGGGCTGAAAGCTGGCGTTGAAGGTACAATTCATGCGCTCTCTGATGTTTTTGATGACAACAATGAAGATGGCTGTGGCATGCTGTCGATGGATGCATCAAATGCTTTCAACTCGCTCAATCGTGAAACAGCGTTGTGGAATGCTCGAATATTGTGGCCTAGATGTTCTAAATTTCTCTTCAATGCTTACAGAGGCTTCGCATCGCTTTTCGTTGCTGGCGCCGATGAAGTGATATACAGTAGGAAAGGAACCACACAGGCAGACCCACTGGCAATGTTCTTATATGGTGTTTCACTTCTTACCCTGATTCGGAAGTTTGGAGCAGATCACGTGTTCTGAGTACAGCTTATTTGTGGATTGGTGCTCGTGTTTTCTTACAAAGAGATCCAATGATTAAAGCATCAAAAGACATTCGAACACTTATTGGACGGCGCATTGAAGACTGGAAGGAAAACAAATTCGACAAGTTGTTGGCGGAAGCAGTGAGATATGGCAAAAGGAAACAAGTAAATCAAGATAATTTGGACGACAAACAGATCTCGAAAGTGTTTGGTTCATTAATGATGAAAGGCAAAGTGAGAAGTGCTATGCGGTGGCTCTCGGAGAGAACAAGCGGGGGTGTGCTTGATCCGATGCAAGAGGTGAAGAAAGGTGTGACCGTTTTAGAGACTTTGAAATCAAAGCATCCAGAGCCACACAAGTCACATCTCTCTTCGCGATTGCAAGTGCCGATTTTACCCGACTTTGAAGATGTTATAATCAGTTCTGCTTCCATTGAAAAGACCACACGTTCTTTGCAGGGTAGTTCGGGAGCTTCGGGAACAGATTCTGAGCATTGGCAGACGGTTTTATTACGTCATGGGGCTCCCAGTTCACACTTGAGAGACGAAGTTGCAACTCTCGCCACAAAATGTGCAATCAAATCTTACCATGGTCGAAAGTGCGAGCACTGGTTTCTGGAAGGTTGATTGCGCTTGATAAATGTCCTGGCGTGCGACCTATTGGCAGAGGTGAATGTCTTCGGAGAATAATTCAAAAAAATGGACCTTGAAGAAACATGTTCGACTGATCAATTAGCTTGTGGGCTGAAAGCTGGCGTTGAAGGTGCAATTCATGCGCTCTCTGATGTTTTTGATGACAACAATGAAGATGGCTGTGGCCTGCTGTCGATGGATGCATCAAATGCTTTTAACTCGCTCAATCGTGAAACAGCGTTGTGGAATGCTCGAATATTGTGGCCTAGATGTTCTAGATTTCTCTTCAATGCTTACAGAGGCTTCGCATCGCTTTTCGTTGCTGGCGCCGATGAAGTGATATACAGTAGGAAAGGAACCACACAGGCAGACCCACTGGCAATGTTCTTCTATGGTGTTTCACTTCTTACCCTGATTCGGAAGTTTGGAGCAGATCACGTGTTCTGAGTACAGCTTATTTGTGGATTGGTGCTCGTGTTTTCTTACAAAGAGATCCAATGATTAAAGCATCAAAAGACATTCGAACACTTATTGGACGGCGCATTGAAGACTGGAAGGAAAACAAATTCGACAAGTTGTTGGCGGAAGCAGTGAGATATGGCAAAAGGAAACAAGTAAATCAAGATAATTTGGACGACAAACAGATCTCGAAAGTGTTTGGTTCATTAATGATGAAAGGCAAAGTGAGAAGTGCTATGCGGTGGCTCTCGGAGAGAACAAGCCGGGGTGTGCTTGATCCGATGCAAGAGGTGAAGAAAGGTGTGACGGTTTTAGAGACTTTGAAATCAAAGCATCCAGAGCCACACAAGTCACATCTCTCTTCGCGATTGCAAGTGCCAATTTTACACGACTTTGAAGATGTTATAATCAGTTCTGCTTCCATTGAAAAGACGACACGTTCTTTGCAGGGTAGTTCGGGAGCTTCGGGAACAGATTCTGAGCATTGGCAGACGGTTTTATTACGTCATGGGGCTCCCAGTTCCCACTTGAGAGACGAAGTTGCAACTCTCGCCACAAAATGTGCAACCAATTCTTAACATGGTCGAAAGTGCAAGCACTGGTTTCTGGAAGGTTGATTGCGCTTGATAAATGTCCTGGCGTGCGACCTATTGGCAGAGGTGAATGTCTTCGGAGAATAATTCAAAAAAATGGACCTTGAAGAAACATGTTCGACTGATCAATTAGCTTGTGGGCTGAAAGCTGGCGTTGAAGGTGCAATTCATGCGCTCTCTGATGTTTTTGATGACAACAATGAAGATGGCTGTGGCCTGCTGTCGATGGATGCATCAAATGCTTTTAACTCGCTCAATCGTGAAACAGCGTTGTGGAATGCTCGAATATTGTGGCCTAGATGTTCTAGATTTCTCTTCAATGCTTACAGAGGCTTCGCATCGCTTTTCGTTGCTGGCGCCGATGAAGTGATATACAGTAGGAAAGGAACCACACAGGCAGACCCACTGGCAATGTTCTTCTATGGTGTTTCACTTCTTACCCTGATTCGGAAGTTTGGAGCAGATCACGTGTTCTGAGTACAGCTTATTTGTGGATTGGTGCTCGTGTTTTCTTACAAAGAGATCCAATGATTAAAGCATCAAAAGACATTCGAACACTTATTGGACGGCGCATTGAAGACTGGAAGGAAAACAAATTCGACAAGTTGTTGGCGGAAGCAGTGAGATATGGCAAAAGGAAACAAGTAAATCAAGATAATTTGGACGACAAACAGATCTCGAAAGTGTTTGGTTCATTAATGATGAAAGGCAAAGTGAGAAGTGCTATGCGGTGGCTCTCGGAGAGAACAAGCGGGGGTGTGCTTGATCCGATGCAAGAGGTGAAGAAAGGTGTGACGGTTTTAGAGATTTTGAAATCAAAGCATCCAGAGCCACACAAGTCACATCTCTCTTCGCGATTGCAAGTGCCAATTTTACACGACTTTGAAGATGTTATAATCAGTTCTGCTTCCATTGAAAAGACGACACGTTCTTTGCAGGGTAGTTCGGGAGCTTCGGGAACAGATTCTGAGCATTGGCAGACGGTTTTATTACGTCATGGGGCTCCCAGTTCCCACTTGAGAGACGAAGTTGCAACTCTCGCCACAAAATGTGCAACCAATTCTTAACATGGTCGAAAGTGCAAGCACTGGTTTCTGGAAGGTTGATTGCGCTTGATAAATGTCCTGGCGTGCGAGACCTATTGGCAGAGGTGAATGTCTACGGAGAATAATTCACAAAAATTGACCTTGAAGAAACATGTTCGACTGATCAATTAGCTTGTGGGCTGAAAGCTGGCGTTGAAGGTGCAATTTATGCGCTCTCTGATGTTTTTGATGACAACAAGGAAGATGGCTGTGGCATGCTGTCGACGGATGCATCAAATGCTTTCAACTCGCTCAATCGTGAAACAGCGTTGTGGAATGCTCGAATATTGTGGCCTTAGATGTTCTAGATTTCTCTTCAATACTTACAGAGGCTTCGCGTCGCTTTTCATTGCTGGCGCCGATGAAGTGATATACAGTAAGGAAGGAACCACACAGGCAGACCCACTGGCAATGTTTCTTTGATAGTGTTTCACTTCTTACCCTGATTCGGAAGTTAAAGGATCCGAACAATGTGTTACAAAATTGGTTGCTGATGATTTTGCGGCCATAGCAAAACTCAAGAAATTGGCGATATGGCTCCAAAACTTGATTGAGGAAGGTCCAGCCTTCGGTTACTTTCCAGAGCCTTCCAAAAATTTTCTGGTTGTCGATAAACAATATGCTGATGAAGCGCATCACATATTTGACAAGTATTCGATTACTATAGTGGAAGGGAAGAAGGTTTTGGGTGGTTTCATTAGAGACGGAAATGAGAAGGACATCTACCTGAAAAAGAAAGAACTTGAGTGGGTAGACAAAACTGAGAAACTTTTTTTTGTGGCAAAAGCAGAACCACAGTGTGCTTTATCAGGACTGACTCAGTCCCTACAAGCGGAATGGAATTTTTCCCATCGTGTTTTGGGTGGTTCTAGTCAGCTTTTTCAACCGCTAGAGAACCTTCTGATGGAGAAATTATTACCTGCGATACTTGGAACTTCGTCGATTTCATCAATGGAGAGATGTTTCTTTTGTTTGCCAGCAAGAAAGGGTGGTTGGTCTTAGAGTGTCTAACCCAACCAGTTTCGCTGATGAGTCTTACAACACGTCACCGGAAGCAGTTACGGTTCTTTATGATGCTATTGTTGATCAGCACGGTTTTTCCCATGGAGACCACAGAAATCAAATGTCTCGATCGCGGAAAAAAACATCATCGAATATTGGAAGAAAAACATGATGAGTTGTTGGGGGAGTTATTGAATGAGCTACCAGCAGACCAAGTTCGCGCAGTAAAAAGAATCAATGAAGGAAGCTTATCTGCCTGGCTGACAGCGTTACCGATTGCTGCAGAAAACATTGATCTTTCGGAAGTGGAGTTTCGGGATGCATTGAGTGTACGGTATAACAAAAACTTGATCGCTTCGCCAACTTTTTGTGATAGTTGCCAGTCAGTAGACGACTTAGCTTCTCTAGTGTGGAAGGATGTAAAGAGAGAGCTTGTTATTAGAGAACACAACCCGCAAGATGAGACACCCGCATCAATTGCAGATTTGTTTTGTCGTGGTGTTTATGTTAGACAGGGAGGAGCGTCTTTTGATATTCGTGTCTCTGACACCGACGCCATCTTTTATCAGAACAGAAGCCCCATGAGTGTTTTGCACTCAGCAGAGGTTGAGAAGAAGACAAAATATTCAGACGCGTGTCAGGAAAGACATATGTCTTCCACTCCTCTTGTCGTGTCTGTTGATGGGATGCTTGCTCCAGAATTTGCAAGTTTCCTTCGGAGAATATGAGAAGCATTATCTACCAAGTTGGAGAAACCCTATAGTAAATCTATGAACTGGGTGAAGTGCCGGCTGTCTTTTGCCGTGCTCCGTGCTTCCAGTGTGTGCTTCCGAGGCACAAGGACCAAGTGGAGGAGTCTTGGCTCAGACCATGATTTCTTACCCTAGAGAATTATTTACGGATGTTTTACAATGAAGAGAAATTGGCTAGCTATGTGCAGACTCTGCTAGTAATGTAAAACGTGGACCTAAACGAAACAAAATGTTGAAAAAATGAACCAAATAGATAATTTACTGATTACACTATAAAAAAAATATTGTTGTGGAGAAAGAAGTAACAGCTCAAACAATGATGATATAGAAATAGTTTAGCATTATTAGTAAGGGTACGCTGACTATGTTGATTATTCTTTTGCGAGGAAATCAACCTTACGCAATTATCGTTCATGACGCAAAAACTGAAGACTTGTGTGACCTTGTTAATTTCTTTTTCATTTGAAATTAAACCCAAGCTGGTGCATGAATGGAGCTTTTGAGGATCCAAATCCATTTAAATCGACGAATCTGCCAGGCATTGCACCATAAGAATTGATGATCAACAAAAACAGGATTATCCTGTTGGTCAACAAACTCTAGTGTGGTAAAAAAAATTAGAAGTAGTATTTTAACTGGAAGTTATTTACCCAGGCGTCCACCTGCTTTTAGTTTAAAAAAATCAAAGCACTTCGTATTAATGAAGAGAAGCCAAAATCATTCACACGCGATGTTTTTAGAAGTAAGTATGTGTTCACATTGGGATAAAGCTGCGAAATACTAAAACTCAGCTGGAAGCAATCTTTAATAAAGAAAATTGAAAGTTATTAAACCTCAAAAAAGCCACACAAAAGAAGTAATGAGAAATCCGAATGGAAGCTTGGTTGAATTCGAGCCTTATGATTTTTATTGGATAAATTTCGTGATTTTGATCTTTCCTTATACAAAAATTGTTTGACAAGTTTTCCAAATCTTTACTTTTTAATGCACTGACGAGACTTAGTTTTCTCGAAAAAACCTGCCAGAACCATGATAGATCGCAGCAATTGGTAAACACATTTTTAGGAGACATTTAAAGCAAAAAATTTAATCTTATTGTTTTGTAGTTTAATAAGAACTGAATCGTGATTACAAATACTGATTAGTAACAGAGAGCATCATTTACTTGCACCAAATAGAAGTTTCGAAATTTCAGATTTAAAAAAAGGTCTAAAAATTGTTCATGCTGTTTTCCTGAGTGCTACCACATGGGATAGTTTTGATAAGAAAAAGGTAATCAATTGAAAATAGTGTTTGAGAGTCAGATAACCGCTCATGTTGTGTTGCAAGGCAAGCCCTTGAAAAAATCAAAGGAAGAAAAGAAAACCGAATACGGTTAAATCGGAGTCACTATTTCGTAATTATTATCCAATTAGTGGACGCTTAAAAAACCACTAGCATCAAAATAAACAACATATTAGTGTGTTTATGATGACTTCAACACGGACTTTGATTGACCCTTAAAATGCCTAATATTGAAATTTTGTTGGCAGATTCTTTTATAGTTAACTTTTCATAATTTCTCAATGGTTGCACATTGAGAGAGTTTTCTTAGAGAAAAAAAAAACAAAAAAAATTGCAAAAAAATTGTTCGAAAGTATACAAGTAAGTGCATCTCAATTTCTTGAAAAGATCATCTGGAAAGAATTTGCAAACTGAACAAAACTGAAATGGAAACTCTCGCTCTAGCAGTAGGGCTATGCATTCTATGTTGATATTTTGATTTCTGCAAAAAACATCGGACTGCTCTGGTAAATTGGAAGCCACAGGGGGTACACAATCCAGAATCTTTTAAAATGAACACTTCAATAATTACCAAAGGTACCTGTATCTCACCACAAGTATTGGAGCAATATATGCGTTAGTGTGGTAGTGATGATTACAACTGGGATTTCAAATGAAACATTGCCAAATGATTGACACGTTTATGAAGTTACGTGCTGGGCCGCGCTACTTGTCAGTAATGACAAGCCTCAAAAAAACGCTTGACGGTTTCACAAAAAGTGATTTGACGTTTAATTGAAACTTTGTTAACAAAGTTGAGACTAAAGATATATAGCATGCTGAAAATATTTTGTAACATGAAATTAGCATCGAAACAATAAAAAAAAGAAAGACATTCAAAAATTGAAAATGGGCCAAATTGGCCAAATTGGCAAAATTGGCGAAAAAGTGGCCAAATTAGTGCACACTTTTTTATGATCTTTAATTATTCTATAAATATTAGCTTAGAATAAAACCTTAATATTTCCGAGAATTTTGTTGTCTCAGCGCACAAACAAAAAATTGAAGTTACCTTTCAAGGTTGATATAATTCGATTTAGTCCTACGCAGTCTAATCGGAAAGTAAATTCTCACCTTTAATGGAAACGCACAGTTGTTTTTTCCGTTTGATTACTTTTTATTATTAGGTTAATTTTGTTTTAGGGGTTTTCAAACTATGTTTTAATTAATTTTGCTCGTTTCGTGCTCAGTCAGACTTTTACAAAAGAAGACTAAATAATCAAATGTCTCGAGAAGTTGACTGAGACATCATAAAGATACATGCAAAAAAAATTTGAAATATCCAGATTATTTTAAACATAGGCGCTACGCGCAATACACCGAAGGCATAGAAACTGAAGCAAAAACCAAACAACTTGAACAACTAATAATTGAAGAATAACAGTTCTAGAACAAAAAATCGTACTAATACATGTATACACCAAAATTTTGCTATATCGAGAAAGAGCCTGAAATAACAGTTCTAGAACTAAAAATCGTACTAACACATGTATAGGTTAAATTTTTGATATATCAACGAAGATCATAAAATAACACTTCTAGAACTAAAAATCGTACTAACACATGTATACACCAAAATTTTACTATATTGACAAAGAGCCTGAAATAACAGTTTGTGAGCTAAAAATCGTACGAACACATGTATACACCAAAATTTTGCTATATTGGCAAAGATCATGAAATAACAGTTCGAGAGCTAAAAATCGTACTAACACATGTATACGTCAAATTTTTGCTATATTGACAAAGATCATGGAATAACAGTTCTAGAGCTAAAAATCGTACAGACACATGTATACAACAAAATTTTGCTATATTGACAAAGATCATGGAATAACAGTTCGAGAACTAAAAATGGTACTAACACATGTATACAATAAAATTTTGATATATTGACAAAGATCATGAAATAACAGTTCGAGAACTAAAAATCGTAATAACACATGTATACACTAAAATTTTGATATATTGACATAGATCATAAAATAACAGTTCGAGAACTAAAAATGGTACTAACACATGTATACGCTAAAATATTGCTATATTGACGAAGAGCCTGAAATAACAATTCTAGAGCTAAAATCGTACTAACACATGTATACACCAATATTTTGCTATATCGACAAAGAGCCTGAATAAACGTTGTAGAACTAAAAATCTTACTAACACATATATACACCAAAATTTTGCTATATTGACAAAGAGCCTGAAATATTGACAAAGGACCTGAAAAAACAATCGTAGAACTAAATGTCGTACTTACGCATTGTAGATCAATTTCTATAGCTATAATAAAATACAAAAGATTGTGTTTGTATGTGTAGCAAAACGCCTCCTGTCGTTTCAATCGGCCAATCGTATAAATTGGCATGTAGACTCATATGGGTCTCCGGAATAACTAAAAATCGTACTTACATATATACTTACAAGAAAGAGCTAAAATGAAAAAAAGCTATTAGTCTTATTATTTTGAGAAATTGTGAAGCAGTCTCAGAATTGACAGTATGTAGCAGTAAAACAATCCGAAAAACAAATCCAAAAAACAAAAAAAATACTTGCAAAGACATGACACAGATCTGAAAAATGTACCAATGTTGGTATTCATGAACAAAACTTCAATCAGGTAAAGATATCAGTTAAGTATTCCACAAAATCAAGTTCAAATTCAACCTTCAAAAACCGGCAAGTAATAAAATTGACATAAAACTTCAACGTTCAGCGTCAAACTGATTACGGAACGTCAAATTTAAACGGACGCCATTCGATTTCTCAAACGATCCATAACAATATCCAAATATCAACAAATAAACAAAACACACCTGATAAATAAATAAGCAATAAAAAAATAAATCAATACATAAATAAATAAATAAATACATAAATGAATACATAAATAAATAAATAAATAAATAAATAAATAAAAGCAAAAGTGAAATGTACAAATAATTAAATAGACATGAAAAAATATATATGAACAAATAACCAAACAAACAGACCCATAATATGAATAAATGAAAATAAATAAATGAAATAAATACACATACATAAATAATAAAAGCAAAACTAAATGAAAGAAAGAATAATTAAATAAATATAGAAATAAATATCAACAAATAAACAAAACACACCTGATAAATAAATAAGCAATAAAAAAATAAATCAATACATAAATAAATAAATAAATACATAAATAAATACATAAATAAATAAATAAATAAATAAATAAATAAAAGCAAAAGTGAAATGTACAAATAATTAAATAGACATGAAAAAATATATATGAACAAATAACCAAACAAACAGACCCATAATATAAATAAATGAAAATAAATAAATTAAATAAATACACACACAGAAATAATAAAAGCAAAACTAAATGAAAGAAAGAATAATTAAATAAATAAACAAAACACGTGATAAAAATAAACAAAAATAAATATGTACATACATAAATTATAAATAAATATAAGCAAACTAAACATAATTAAATAAATAGAAGAACAGATAATTAAATAAATAAAGATGAACAAACAAAGAAACAAACATACGCAATCACGTGACATAGCGCGATATAGTCCAGCCCACATGATAATTGATAACTGTGGACGTTATTTGTCGACACTTGACAACAGACAACATTAAAAAAAAAACCGTTACACGATACCATAACACCTTGACTAAAGTCTTCGGTGTAAAAATGAGTACCCAAATAAATCATCTGCGAAAATTGTGAACTTTACTCATATCAAAAAATAGAGGTACTATACGTCATTTCAGGTGTTGCGCACCCTCAGAACGAATAAGAATTTTATGGTGAAAAATGTCCACGGCGAGTTCTAAAGTGAGCTCACGAGGAAACTTTTCTATGAGGAGATAGCAACCAACTGTACAAAATTATTAGATATCTCAATTTCTTCAAAACATCAACAGGAGAGAAGTAGCTAACTGAGTAAGGCCGAAACAAAGAAATTCAGGATCGTTAGTATCGATATGCCTCTCATGTTAAGAAGTCAGTTCTGCTACCAAATTTGTCTTTTCCTGTGAACTGAAATTTGAAATGCTGTACAACTCGAAACCTTGTAGAGTTAAATAAACTAAATTATGTTCCAAACGAACCTGCATCTCACCGCAAGGGTTGAGGAGCTCTTCCAAGCTTATTTTTCTACTCGACAACGTATATGTTACTGTGGTGGTGCTGATGGGATTTCAAATTTTTTTGAAACTTCGCTAAACAGACTGTCAAGAACATGAGTCAGCGTATTTTGGCGGAGCTACATGGCAGGAATGAGAAGCTTCAAACAAGTCTACATGAAATCAGAAAAAGGGATTTGAAAATTGCCAAAAAAAATTTGGCAAAACTTTTGAAGTAAAATTAAACTGATAGCACAAAGTTCGTAAGACAATTAAATTCAGTTAACAAAAGCCGATTATTACTCAGAAATTTCAAACCTCTAAAAAATTTAGATGCAGCAATTTAGGTGCAAACTTTTCGGTAGAATGTATACTTTCAACGCAATCTCAAGAAGTGAAAATTGATTTTTCTGATCACGATTGATATAAATCCGTATATCACAAACATATTAATATGAAACTTAATCGCATCTCTGTTGGCATCGCAAGTTTTTGATTTCTTTTATAGAATTAGCTTTTCTATGGTTCTTTTTGATAGAATAACTTTGAACAGTAATTTAAAAGTTTTTGCCAATTTAGATTAGTATCAGGACTTTTTTGTCAAGAATCAATCTTTATAGAATGAGCAAATACTCCAGAGATATTTAAATTAATGGTCAAAAGCACTAGAGAATTCACCAATCAATTGTTTCAATTCTGAGTCATGAATCAAAGTAAGCCATGAAAAAACACGCACGATTACTTCAGAAATAGGAAATTGACAATACCACATAGATTCCACCTTTCAAAAATTTGACATTAGACACAAGTTATTGACACGTTGACACACAAATCGTATTGCATTGAAAATATAAAAACAATTAACGAAATCACTAAGAAACTTAATCATTCTAGAAATCACTCAACTGAAGAAATGATTAGATTATGTAGTAAGCAAAATTTTTTTGTTAATTTTTTGAATGAATTCGATTTGAACGACCTAAACATTCATGAAAAACGCAGCAAACAATTGCTCATTTGACATCATTAGTGCATTCTCAATGGTTTTTCAGATCTTCGATAGAATTACAAGATTTTTAAAACTCTTGAGTTTTTCTCCGTTTAACTTTGTGTATATGCAAATTATGTACTTGAAACATTTTACTATAGTCCTTATTTGAACACTCAGTTAAGTTGGAGTCTTCTAAACAGCAGTGTTTAAGTAGCCTCTGATAGGTGCTTCTTGTGTACAAATTACCTTATGCATTTCTTCGCTGGAAACGAAAATTAAATGATTGTTTGACAAACAAAAATGACTCAAAGATTGTAAAAGGTGATCAATCTATTTCAAAATTTTAAAAGTAAGTAATTGCACAAAATTCGTAAGACAATCAAACTCAGTTAACAAAAATCTAACATTACTCGGAAATTTGAGAAGCATTACTTGCATTTTTTTTATTCGGCAGCCACCTTCAAAACGAAATCAAACGTCGACACAGAGGCGAAGCAGATCTTCGCACCATCTGTGATGCAACAGAAACATTAAAAAAACCTAAAAATGAAAAAAAAACAGGTGGACCAAAATTTTCGAACTTCTGGATAGAAGACAACTAGGGGACTAAAGCTGGAGGTACGTGTTTGTTGTTTTTTGACTGTGTTATACTGATGTGGGACAAAAGCGGTTTTTCAAACAGTGGAACTGCCCAAAAATTTCAGTTATTTTTCTGCTAAAATTATTGTGAACAGTGGAAATTCATTTGATATTTTTTATTTTTGCTATTGTTCGCTTGAAACAAAAATTAAATGTTTCTTTGACAAACAAAAGTTACAAAAATCACCCAAAAATTCTACAGAGTGATGAATCTACTTAAAAGGTTTGAATTTAAAATAATAGCGCAAAGTTCGTAAGACAAGGAAACTCAGTTAACAAAAGCCGAAACTCACTCAGAAATTTGAGAAGCATTACTCAGAAGCAAAAGACAACCCAAAAGATAAAAAATGAAAACTGACAATTTGTTCAGACCAAAGTTCTAAATGAATTTAAAATTTAAGAATTTCGCGGCGATAACCGGCTCTAATTTTCGTGTAAAGTCTTACCGTCTCGTGGCAAGCTCGGAGCATGTTGGCGCGACTGCGGCGGTGAGTATATTGCGAGTTGTCGCATCAGGCTAAAAATCGTTGCGGGGCGTTATGATTAGCATGTGTAATGTAGGGAGAGATGCTACTCCGGTCACTGTATTTTGTCTATTGCGAGTTTTATTTTTAATGCGAGTTGTCGCTTTACGGTCGCCATAACATCCCCATGAGCCTTCTTAACTATCTATCCATCATCATAATAATTTTAACTGATGAACTTGAAATAAGACAGTAAAATTGAAACAAGACTGTTCGTATATGAAGGCAAAGCCCTGTAATTTCCGACTGCTCCTTAATCTATATCGAAATGATTCTTGGAAAAATCAAAAACTGATAAAATATAAGTTTTGGACAATATCAAAAATCAAGCGTAAAAAGAGTCGTACAAATTTAATACGATCGATTAGCTTGCCTCAATTCAATTTGGAACAATTTTGTTGTGCGGGATAATTTGAAACGCATAAATTATTCGCATTACGCTTTCAGAATTATGAATAAAGACTCCAAAACGCGCATAATTCAGTCCAGATCATGGTCAAATTGGCAATTTTCAAACTCCCAGAACTTTGCAAAAAAGATCAGAGGTAAAATATCTTTTTCAATTTGATTTTAGGGAGTCAATATCTTCTAAAGGGTATGAATTTTTCTGTTAAAAAACATTATTTTGAAATTTTTCAAACTCAGATTCTTCAAAAAGTCAATAACTTCAATGGGGTATATAAAACTTAGTTGAAGTTTATTATTTCGACCGGTGAAAGTTTACTGATTAAAGAAAACCACACCAAGCATGAATATTCCATTTTCTTCGAAGTCGGAACAACTATGCCACTTTTGTTTCGCATTGCTAACACTTGCGAAAGCATGTGTCTTTTAATTTGCGATCTAACTACCGAAAAAGGTACTGAAGCAGCTTGAAACTGATTTTTGTGTCAAGCGGATGGCATACACAATTTCAGCATGTTTGCGTCTCAAATAACCGGTATAATCAATTTTTTAGGTACTGTTTTCTAGATGGACCAATCTGGTTCTTTTCTATTTTTGTTTAGTTTCTCGCTTAAATGTTTTTTCAATTTCAGCTTTTTCATCGGATAGTTTGTTTCCATTTAGTTGCTTGATAGTAAATCAGTTGAAAAGCAAAAGAAGTCTTGTGTATTTTTCAGGTTGACCGTGAGCCTTGCAATTAGGAAGAATAAATGAATCACAATAAAACTGAAAAATAGATAAAACTGTTCAAATCGGGCAAAACTCTGAATGTTTTGACTGCTGTTTAACTTCTTTGGAGCATTAATTGCGTAAAAAAATTGATAAAATTTTCAAAAAAATAAAAAAGAAATAATTTTTGTGAAATTTTGTGTTTGAAAAACATCGACTTCCCCACACACACTATTTCAAGTACAAAGGGATATATTTTGCATATCGCAAAATATTATATGGACCAACAAGGCTGCTCTTATCAGGGCAAAGCCCTGAATGCTCCGACTGCCTATTAATTGGACTCGAATAGTTTTTGGTATACGAAAAATTGACAAAGTACACATTTTAGGCTGATAATATCAAGTCTAGATTAATTTTTGAGTCGCTTATGGAATTACTATGACCAATTAGCTTGCTTTAGTTCAATTTGGAACGTTTATGAGTGCGGATAACTTGCCAAGCATAAATATTTTGCGTATTCAAACCAACTGGGTTGAATGATATTTCATTTAAAGCCTTTTAGTCGTGATTCAAAGGACAGCAAAAAGTTCTCAAAAAATTCCCAGTGTCGAGAAAAATAGATTCGAAAATTTTGATTTTTCGTCTTTTTTCGAGCAGGTAAAGCGATAGAGTAACGTTCGTTGTATGAAAATTACCAACTTAGGTTAAAATTGATAACTGTATTTAAAAAAGTATAGTTTTGGATTCCTTATCTAGCGCTCCTCAGGCTGGATAATTCCCAGATAATCTTTTCTAGACAATATTTGTAGTCGTTTATGCCTAATTCACTAAATTTCTACGCCTTTGCAATGTTCTATCCTGAAGTACAAGAAAAGACACTACATTTAAAAAACATCTGAGAATTTGGTCGGAATATTGTGCTACTTGCCTAGCAACTGGATGTTCTTGTTTTAAATAGGAAGTATTTGGTTGCTTACTGAAATATACTGACGCATAATAGAATTATACTGAAGCTCTTGTTGAACTATACTGAAGCATAGTTGATTTTGTTTGCAAAATTTGCAGGAATAAATTCTTCTTCTTCTTTTTCTTTTTTTTGAGCCGTTCATAGCATAAGAGCCAAGCGCGATTTTATTGCAGGCGTGACAAAACGATGCGTTATAGAATCGCCAATAATTACTGACAAATTTGGCTTTTTCTGCAGACCGAGTACTTTTTTGACAAACCGGAGAACATCGCAGATTTTCCTATATGATTTAGTTTATTTTCGAGAATTTTTTCAGTGATATAATCTGATAATCAAAAAAATTGTCAGTGCTGACCTCCTCACCAAGAAAATGATACAAAATTTGCAAATGGAAAACTGGCAAAGTTTTGAAGCAGAATCAAAAAGAGGTCGGAAAAATCAGGGCGATCAATTGTAAAAGCTGGCACACTCCTCAATCAAATAAAAAAGTTTTACCAAGCTTTATTTCTTACTAATAAGACTAATGAAATATTACTGTCAATCATAGTATCAATAATTATTTAACCTAATTCATAATTGTCGATTGAAAAAAATACTGCACCGAAAAAGTTTCCTGATTATGTGGCAATGCTAACAATTTGGAATTTAAATTATTCTACTTAATGTATAATGAGGCCCTACTATTTGCAGTTTTAATAATACTGTGAAGTAAAAACAGCAACCCAGCAGTTTGCATGGTTGACTTCTTCAGTTCTGATGTGTTGCGGGTATCCTTCTCTATTTGCTCTCTGATTTCTTCTCTTAAATGTGAAGAACAATTGAAATAACCTTATTTCATGCCCCCAATTTTATGCAGTTTTTCACTTTCTGAGCGTTTTTCCAAAAAAATACCAATAATGGCGTTTTGTAAGTTTTTGGAATCAATTTTGAACAGAAAAGTTAAGTCGTTACTGGCACTTAATGCAGCTTTACTAAAATTTAAAGGTGGGTTAGATGGAAACTTAATGAAATTATAACAAGAGGCGAGCTGTTTTAGCGAATCGTTTTATTTCCCGCACCCGAACTCCGCCACTGCACTTTTTTATGATAATTTCTGCTCTTTAAACTGTGATTGGCCCGTTTTATGATCTTACTTTTTAACTGCAATATGGTTGGCGAAGACTCCCATGTTTACACCTTCGATATCGGTGTTGTCTACGGCTTGGGGGTCGTCCTGAAATATGCATGTTATTTAATTTCCAGAAAAAATTGACATTTAACCTAAAACATTTGAACAAGTGTTAATTAATGAAGTCACGGAAAAAAATGACTGAATTTTTTGAAGCCCTTTCCAAGAAAAAAAATTTTACCTGGAAGCTTTTTAAATTGGTCAAAAACAATTGAAGAAAACTATTATTTTTTTTACGTCTGCTTTTAAATTTGAAAGCTAAAACCTAGTATTTTAAAGTTAAAAACCTTTTTCTTAGACCTATTGTATTTTTTTGTTAATTTTATTTATTGGATGAGTTAGCAGTGAACTTGAAAATATCAAAAGTCAAATTTTCGTAAATCAAACTTGCGCGTTAAAAACTCTTTCTGAAAACAAAAATGCCATAGAGTTATCTTTCTGAAAACGAAAGAGCTGTCCTCACATTTACTCGCAATCAGAATTTACGTGCATTTACTCGCAATCAGCAATAATTAGCGTCAAACCTGTAATTTTGGTTTATTTTTCCGCGTTCACCATAATCTTTATACTTTTTTCACACTATAATTGACTAACAGAGAGCAGAGCCCATTTTACTCGCAATTTGGTTGAAACCCTATTTTTTCTACCAGGCAAGTTTTAGGGAGCCTAAGCTCGAAGTAAAATTTTATAAATAATTGTGCACGTTTTAACTCCAGTCAGCAAATGAAAATCAGTAAAAATGACAGTTGAGTCTCTGATTGCTCACCTTAAAATCTTTCTTTCTCTACTTATTTGACCTTTGACGTTTTTACCGTCAGCTAGGGGCCATACTTAAGCTAGACGAACAATTTTCCTAATTTTTTAATTATTGTTTTGATGGTAAAGGTAGTGCAAAATTTTAAAAAGTGTGTCAAAATGTCAAAAAAACTGGATTTGGATCACCCCCAATCAATTTAGGTCGGATATGAATTTTCCATAAGCTAACTTTGAGAAAAGCCAGGAAATATCCAAAATTAATCGTTTTACTGAAAAAAAATTGAATTAAAACATTAATCGCGCCGTTGCTTTTTGAGTTACGACATTTCTTGAGTCGCGCCGCCTCCACTTCGGTCGCGGAAGCCCTGAAAACATTTTTCTCAGTCGCGCCGTCTCCATCTCGGTCTGGAATGTCTGGAAACGGTTGAGCTTGGTGGCGCCGTTTCCTGAGCCGCAGGGTCGCGCCGTATCCGCCTTGGTTGCAAAAATCGCGCCTGAGTTTTTCAGTCGCGAAAATCTTGAAATAGCAAAACTTGGTAGCGATAGTCTGGACATAACAAATACAAGTCGCGATTTTTTTGTCGCGCCACCTCCGATTCGCTTGCGAAAGTCGCGACGGATAATCATGGTCGCGAAAGTCTGGAAATGACTAATTTTGGTCTGGTCATGCCAAAATTTTGTCGCGAAAGAGTGGACATGAGTCTGGGACCTCGAATCGGGTCTAGGCAATTAACAGTATACAAATGCGATCCCGCATACAAATGTAAGAATCAGTTTTATTTGCTCGATTGTATGAAATGCATATTCTGTACAGAATCAGATTAAATACATGCATGGGGAGGGCATTCTACGGTACGTCACTTAGGGGGGGGGGGGGGGGGGGGGGGTATTGATTATACGGTTGATTCCTGAATTTGCCCCCGAGGTCATGGTTGATTCCCTATAAGAAAACGAAAGATTGTTTTTTTTTGCAGGGGAGTCTTGAATTTTTTCTCAATCTCAGATTTAGGACTGTCGTTTTCGGGAAATTTAACACAATCCAATAGAGGGGTGAGAAGGTCGAATATTGAAGTTTTTTTCAAGCCATAGCCATTCCCTATCAGAATGCGGCAAGTTTGCTTTATGCAGGAGATACTCTTTCAATTTATTCTTTCAATGCTTAAAAGTTATCCCTTTGTTATCATATCCGGTACATTATTTTTCGAAAAAAAAAACAACTTCCAGAATTTCGCACAATGGACTTTTGCTCAGAACAGAAATGCTTTTCTATAAAATTAATGCGTAACCCCAATGCGAAAAAAATCCCAGCCCCCAGTTTTTGATTGAGCCTTAATCTAATTTTTTTTGGCAGCATGTTCTTATAGAACTCGACACAATTACAAAACACGGTCAATTTTTCATGAACAATTTTTATGGTCATATATATTTTTAAAATCAACAAAACTGGCCGAAATTGCTTATGCAGCGGTTATCCTAAAACACGATTTTTCGAGTGAACCCGTTATCTGAGATTTTGTGTTGTAGTTTTTGAATAAACGAAAAAAATCCAAAAAAAAAGTCATTATTTCAAAATTGTTTATCTACAAAACTTAGTTTGTAGCCGCCTTGCAGTAGATGGAAACCCTGAACAACTAGTGATGAAAAATCAACAACCCCATCATTTTGAAAGTTTTCATTGACGTTAAGTTAAATTTACGGCAATCATTGTCAAGCAAAAATATCATTTTAAGTGCACGCGTTCATTTGTAACCACCCAAAGGAAATATCTGAAAACCGTAGAAGTCACTATATTTAATCGTCGTCTTTTTCTCCAGGATTATATGAGTAAATTCGTGAATTATAAAACCATCCGCATCCAAACTAAAGCGTTAATAATCAATTATTTTTTAAATTTTAGTATTGGTCTTAATTAAATTGAGAAAAAATCTAACATAATCAAATAAAATCAATTATAATCTGTTTTCTTTAAAAACAAATTTTAATTGAGTTTTAACTTATTTCAGTCAATTATAATCAATTTTTAGTACTTTTATTTTTTGATTCAATTATAATCGATTGTAATTAAATATTTACATCCTGATGTCAAATGAATTTGGTTTGCACAAAAGCTGCAACTTAATTGATTATAATATCCTTTTTTGCCCTTTTCATCTTCGATATTGCATTTAAATTGCTTATAAATTATGCTTTTTGTAGGCGTTGGTTCTAGTAAAAAAAGAGAAAAAAAATCGTTTTTGCAGTTTTAAATCAATTCGAATGAATTTGTATGTTTTCATTTCTTCTGGATTTGAAAACATATCAACTAATATGATTTTTCAACTAATACGAAGGGATTTCTTCTTTTGTTTCGTGGTAACACTTGGTGTTCAGATTAAACGATATTACAGGCCTTTATTTTTTAGAGGTTGGTTATTAACAGAAAAAAGTTAAAACACAGGAAAAAGTATATATTTACTTTAAGTGCGATTATAAAGAATTTAAAGATTTTTTTTCTGTCTGAACCATAATCAACTGTAAATATTTATGAGATATTATAATCTCTTGGAAATTATCACAATTATAATAGATTATAAATCCTTTAAACATGCATTTTCGGTAATTAGAATCAATCATAATTATCAAAAACTTAGCAGAAAACCCGTTATAATCGATTACTTAAACCTGAACTTGGATGCGGGGATATCCAGCATAGATAATTTGCCCCCGAGGTCATGGTTGATTCCCTATAAGAAAACGAAAGATTGTTTTTTTTTGCAGGGGAGTCTTGAATTTTTTCTCAATCTCAGATTTAGGACGGTCGTTTTCGGGAAATTTAACACAATCCAATAGAGGGGTGAGAAGGTCGAATATTGAAGTTTGTTTCAAGCCATAGCCATTCCCTATAAGAATGCGGCAAGTTTGCTTTATGCAGGAGATACTCTTTCAATTTATTCTTTCAATGCTTAAAAGTTATCCCTTTGTTATCAGCTCCGGTATATTGATTTTCGAAAAAAAAACAACTTCCAAAAATTGGTCAGAATTTCGCACAATGGACTTTTGCTCAAAACAAAAATGCTTTTCTATAAAATTAATGCGTAACCCCAATGCGAAAAAAATCCCAGCCCCCAGTTTTTGATTGAACCTTTATCTAATTGTTTTTTTGGGCAGCATGTTCTTATAGAATTCGACAAAATTACAAAACACGGTCAAATTTTCATGAACAATTTTTATGGCCATATATATTTTTAAAATCAACAAAACTGGCCGAAATTGCTTATGCAGCGGTTATCCTAAAACACGATTTCTCGAGTGAACCCGTTATCTGAGATTTTGTGTTGTAGTTTTTGAATAAACGAAAAAAATCCAAAAAAAAGTCATTATTTCAAAATTGTTTATCTACAAAACTTAGTTTGTAGCCGCCTTGCAGTAAATGGAAACCCTGAACAACTAGTGATGAAAAATGAACAACCCCATCATTTTGAAAATTTTCATTGACGTTAAGTTAAATTTACGGCAATCATTGTAAAGCAAAAAAATCATTTTAAGTGCACGCGTTCATTTGTAACCACCCAAAGGAAATATCTGAAAAAAACCGTAGAAGTCACTATATTTAATCGTCGCCTTTTTTCTCCAGGATTATACGAGTAAATTCATGAATTATAAAACCATCCGCATCCAAACTAAAGCTTTAATAATCAATTATTTTTAACTTTAGTATTGGTCTTAATTAAATTGAGAAAAAATCTAATATAATCAAATAAAATCAATTATAATCTGTTTTCTTTAAAAACAAATTTTAATTGAATTTTAACTTATTTCAGTCAATTATAATCAATTTTTAGTACTTTTATTTTTTGATTCAATTATAATCGATTGTAATTAAATATTTACATCCTGATTTCAAATGAATTTGGTTTGCACAAAAGCTGCAACTTAATTGATTATAATATCCTTTTTTGCCCTTTTCATCTTCGATATTGCATTTAAATTGCTTATAAATTATGCTTTTTGTAGGCGTTGGTTCTAGTAAAAAAAGAGAAAAAAATCGTTTTTGCAGTTTTAAATCAATTCGAATGAATTTGTATGTTTTCATTTCTTCTGGATTTGAAAACATATCAACTAATATGATTTTTCAACTAATACGAAGGGATGTCTTCTTTTGTTTCGTGGTAACACTTGGTGTTCAGATTAAACGATATTACAGGCCTTTATTTTTTAGAGGTTGGTTATTAACAGAAAAAAGTTAAAACACAGGAAAAAGTATATATTTACTTTAAGTGCGATTATAAAGAATTTAAAGATTTTTTTTCTGTCTGAACCATAATCAACTGTAAATATTTATGAGATATTATAATCTCTTGGAAACTATCACAATTATAATAGATTATAAATCCTTTAAACATGCATTTTCGGTAATTAGAATCAATCATAATTATCAAAAACTTAGCAGAAAACCCGTTATAATCGATTACTTAAACCTGAACTTGGATGCGGGGATATCCAGCATAGATAATTTCTCCGTTTTTAATTGAATAAATTCATGAATTTTAAACCATGTCCTGCATAGATGATATCCGGCGATAGTTACGTATTAGTAAACAAAATTGAGTTTTTTTTAGTGGCAGCCGATGAAAAGAAGTAGCGTAACAAATAATTTGACACGCTCACGATGTGCCTAAAATAATTGCGATTAACATTTAGGCTTGATTCTTATAGTTGATTAACAAGTTGTTAACATCACTTACATCCATGGTTATTAAATCCATAGTCACATCAGCTGATTTGTTTGACTTCAAATCGTCTGGGTCTGTGTTCAACATGTCCAGACATGGCTCTGGTTCCGGTGGACATCCGTTGGCTTGTCGTCTCCTCCTAATTCTGCTTTCTTCATCTGACCTTCTGAGCTTTTTTATTTTCTGCATGTTGCCAAAGTTGGGTTTTTCTTCCTTAAAAGTCTTCGGGATTTCAATTTCATCCTCGGCATTTTCATCCACGTCATACACGGCTCTGCTTTTATCATCATAATCGTCGTCAATGATGGCATTGGAACCCATTTCAGTCATTTCAGTTGTTTCTTGTTCAAGGCCTACATTATTATCATCAATCGTTGACGACATTTCTAAACTTTCTCTGCTCCCATTTCTCCAGTTTAAACCAATCTCCGATCCATAGCGCAAACTCAAATTATTCTCTCGTCTAACACGTCCAAATTTAACGGAGTTTTGATCTAGCAAGTGTTGGAACTTCTGGTGGACTTGTCCAGGAGAGCAACTCCAACATGGCTTTATAACAATATAGATCAGGCAGCCACAAGAGTTCGAATCTTGCCCTGGGTCCGTCGGTTTGGTGGTGGTTGGAAACGTTTTTGGGAAAGTGAAAGTGCTGGTTTTTGGTCTGCGGGTAGTAGACACAGCTTTTGTGGTAGCCCCTGGATTTTTTGTTACAACCCACCATGGTCGCTTTGTCGTCGTTGTCCACCAATTAGGATATGTTGGCCTGACATTTGATGGAGTTGTCTGCCAATTAGGATATGTTGGGCCCATGTTTGGGGCAGTTGTCCACCCATTAGGATATGTTGGCCCCTTGTTTGGTGCAGTTGTCCACCAAATAGGGTATGTAGGCCCCATGTTTGGTGTTGTTGGCCTTGGAAAAGGAGTTAAGGGTTTACTGGCAGTCGAAGATGTTGTCGAGGACGTTGTTGAAGATGTTGTCGACGACGTAGTTGAAGATGTTGTCGAGGACGTTGTAGAAGATGTTGTCGAGGACGTTGTTGAAGATGTTGTCGAAGACGTTGTTGAAGATGTTGTCGGCGAGCTAGTCGAAGATGTTGTCGACGAGCTAGTCGATGATGTTATTGGCGAAGACCAGGTTCTCGAAGTTGTTTCGGTCTGCGAAGTCGTTTTGGTAGGAGATGTGGTTTCGGTTGGCGAGGTCGTTTCAGTGCGCTTTAAAGTGGTTGTTCTGATAACAATTTCGTCTATTGGAGTAGGGAAATTGGGCTTCTCGTGAGGCGGGTTTTGGCATATGTCCCACATAAATGTCTCGGGTGGTTTGACAAAAACGGGTTGTTTTTTACCAGGCGTGACCACCGCTTGAAAATCGTTGTCAGATAGGCTCGGATGAGAATGTGAAAACGAGAAGAAAGCCTGCATATTAAAAGACGAACTCATTTGAAATGATAAAGCACTGCCTCTGTCATAATTCATGACCATTTTATAACCAGCGCCCACCGAGGCACTCTTGATAGCAAACTTCTTCCTGAAGTGGTAGTTTGGATTGTATTGGCCTATTCCACCATTGGACGGATCATTGGCAGTTGGTAGCGTGGGTCTAGACTGAACAGCAGTAGGGGCTCGGCATATCTTGAGAAGAAGCCCATTCACGTCGTTGAAGAGTTCTTTCGGCTTCGGGTAGAGTAACACGTTCTCATCTTTCACGGCCATCACCTTCAGTTCGTCCTCGTCTGCTGATCGTTTTGTACCCACAGCAAACACATGCACTCCTTTCACTTCCTAAATTTTAGATTTGACTAATGATTTTTTACTGCGTTTGCTGTTCTAGTTTTAGGTGAGGTTTTCTATACCTGAAATAATAAGTCATTTTCGAAAGAATCAAAAAGGTGACATTTATTTAATTTCTTAAGTAAATGATATGCTTAGTAAATTGAGAAACTCATCCTTGATGTTTTTTGTTTCTCGTCAAAATAGACAAGTTCTGGACGTACATTTCTGAACTTGTTCATGGCGCTTCTCAGTTTGGTTTCGCTCTTGCTCTTTCCATCAGTGATGACCACCATCACTTGTTTCACAGTGTCGTCCCCGTACCTGGACACACGCATTTACTTTGATTAATTCAAAACTCTTTCGTGCATTCGAAAAATTGGAACTCGAGAATAGGAACGAAATTAAGCTCCGGTAGAGGTTTAAGCACGGTACTTCTCCCTCAACCTTTACACTTGAATTCTAAACATCATTATACAACTTCCAGTTCCTGAGACGGGAGTTTCCCCAGACAGAAGTTTTTCCCAATGTTTTTTTTTGTTAGGGATGGCGAAAATTTCTGACACAGTTACCTGGTTCCGCTGCCCCTCAATATCAGATCCCTGGCCGAATCAATGCCATTGTGCGTATAAGTCCCATACCCATTTTTGTAATAACTTCGAAACAGTTGTTTCATTGCATAATCCCTCTCACTGTACGCTTCCATGTACTCATTCACTTTCATGTAGTCATACACAAGTGTCCTTTTATGAAAGAAAACTATGCCGATCCGAGATTGACTTTGCTTCAATCCAACCGGCAACAGAGTCGCCATTTTCATCATGAATTTCTGCACATAGTGCCACTCCTCATCATCTATACTTGAAGATGCGTCAATGACAAAGGTCAAATCGGCAGACTGGAGAGAACACTGCATGCAGCTTTTGCCGAAGAGGCTCAAGTCCCACTTTTTAGAGATCTGCATGAACAAGTTCTTGTAGTTGATTCTAAAAAACTTTGGGTTTAAACGAGGAGTAAACGGTTGCTGTGCAAATACCCCATAAGGTTCCGCCCACTAAAGTAAAAAAAACTTTGAGTTAATTAAGCAAAGTATGAATAAAGCGGCTCTTTTTCATGTTGACATCAGCCTAGAAAAAAAGACACCTTCAGTACTTAGAATAAACTTTAAAAAACGCGTAAAATTTACTTCAACAAAATGGCAAAGTTGGTCTGCAAAGATCACAAGCCTCAGTATAATTATTTTTAAAATTTTTTTGGAAAAATAAAGATCATATAGCTCAACCGACTCCTGTGACTTTCATTTTATTTACGAATAAAAGCAAACGAATCTAAAGTCTGTTTCAAACTTCGATGAAAATATTTCCTCCCTACTAAGTTGTAATACAAATTTACTTCAATACTACCAACTCACATTTTTTTAAAATATCACCTTTTGAATTTCTAATAAAAAAATAGATGTCATTGAAGCTCTTTGAATTTCTCGATCAATTTATGACTGAAACTTTTATGATTAAATTAACCAATATCATTAGGTGAAATTTTAGGTCACAGGCAAAGTTCCCCTCTTTCCTCTTATAACTTGCAACGAAACTATTATTTCATTCAATTACGAGCACAGCCATGAATTTAACCCCGGCTGCGTAGATGCATGGCAGCTAGCTAATTAGCTGAAAGAAACCGCAAAATCTCAAATAGCAAATAACCATTTGACAGCAGCTAGTTCAAGACAGTGAACAAAAACCCGGCGGCTCAGCTTTCACTTCCTTCACGCGCAGCCTTGACAAGAACACTCAGCCGGAACAAAAACGGCAAAACCACTCGAAGTGATTCCACCGACAGACCGTCACTTCGCAATTCCAGACAAATATTTGCCATTGGACCAAATGATCAGAGGAAAAGATGACAACGAGAGATTAAATTTTCTCGGGGACACGGAAAACTGAAACGTTTTTTGTGTCCATGGCAAATCTGGGCTTTGTTGCAGAACTTTTAAGCTATTTCAATCTCAATTTTATCAAATAAACACTGTACATATTCAGATTGGCGGCTTTTATTCCCCTGCGTTTCGGTTTTTCTCTGCATCAAATAGGTTCGACCCACAACAATTTTTTTAAGATCTGATTAGCTCTTTTGGAAATCGCACAGAAAAATTTTTTGTTTTCGAACAAAACGACTGGAATGTTTTTTTTGTCCCTATTTGACAGTGAAATCAAAGGTTGTTAATTTCATTTTCATAGCAAAAGTTCAAAGTAAGGTCTGAAAAAGACCTACAAAAACAATGCTAAATCAGCCTCAATATTAAAAAAGATCCCAGCTTTAAGTTTTGTTCCTTCCTCTCTGATGTCTGGTCTGCGTTTGATCTAGACATCAACAAAATTTGCGCCCCTACTGATGAGTTCGACATTCCAACTGATATTCTCGAAAAAAAATGACAAGATTGGGTCATATTTTGAGAAAACCTTAAAAGAGAAACAATTCTTCGACCATAGCGTGATCCTTTATTCTCCCCAACTCTATAGATTCTTTTACGAACAAGCGGCGGTAGTTCTCAATCGTTCAACCAATGCAGTTAAGGCTGGCTTAGCTTAGCTGCGTTACATTGCTTTTCCAGGGCAGCCACTGCTCGATTCATACTGTTTTAGAAAAATTTCAGCTTGAAAATTTCAACTAAAAGCTGGGAAATTTTTAAAAGCAAACAGTGGCACCACCAATCAAACCCGAGAAAAAAACGAAAACCTAATGAAAAAGTCTACAACAACTAGCTCCTACGATGTCTCAGATTTTATAAATTCTGTTCAACGTCTGTCTGAAATAACGCTATCGTAGATTTTTATGTGTCATATTGTCGGCACAATTTTCTTAAGTTGTCGACATTTTGATGCATTGTTAATTGGTTTTCCATCGTAGGGTTGTAACTTGTTGAAATGTGATAGAGACAAAAATATCAAATAATTTGTTTCTTTCCTACCCCGCCCCCCATACCGGTTTCCAAGTACAGGGGGATTTTCTGGTTTAGGGGTCTAACTTTTATCTAATTCGAACTACAAACTTGAACCCATCGGGATTCAATTCTTTTATCATTTGACAAAGAGTCATAACTTTAAACCATAATATCAAGTGAGCTCAGAAAGTGAGTAACACCTTTTTGCTTTAATACTTCAACAGGTTGGTGGATTTAAGACGTGCGTTGAATTTTCCACGCCTTGAACTGAATTTGATTTTACGCGCTTTTCCAAAGTTGTCAATGAAGACAAGAGAACTGAAATAAAATATAAAAATCGACTTCTTTTGAACACTTCAGTTTCGAAGAAAAAAGTCGCACTTTGACACATTTTTCATAAATTTAACCCACTTGGAAGCTTGAAGTCATTCGAGTTTTTTTCTGTGTGGCATTTTTTTGTCTTCCTTTGAGGAAAAAGTAATAAATTGAACTTCAAGAGGAAACAAAAATCAAACCGCAAAAAAACTGTAGCTCATTTTCCAAAAAAAGCAAAAACTGCCACTTAAAAAATGTCGTCACTTTGTTCATTGACGCTTACTTAAAGCGGACTTTAAGTCAGGCCACAAGTTTTTGTTACAAAAAAATGTCTTTTGAATTAGTACGATAAATCCGCCCCTGCGACCAGGTTCCATCATTGCGTCGATCAGGGTTCGATAGATAATCGATCAGTGTCGTTAGATGAGCCGTCTAATCAATAGATGATTTGACCACGATCGATCTGAGTCGACAAAGAGAACCAGAATAAAAAAAACGAGTCGACGATTTTACAGACACTTTATTTTTAAACAAGATTGGCCCATATGAACAATCTCCCCTGAATAAACCAAGTGAACAATCTCCTACAATCTCCTTCAGTCGAATTTTGTCTGAAAAAAAAACCATCACGAGCAGAAATATTCGGTTACTTTCGCTACGAAATTCGGAACAGTAAGAGAGAGATCGTTCACTTGGTCCACAATATTTGTTAAAATGGATTTTAACCTAAGTTTCGATGTCAATCTTAAACTGAAATTTTGAATGTAAATTTCGTAACAGTAAAGGCAATTTTCTCGTAATACATGGAGCCAGAAATTTAACTTACAAGAGCGAGGCTGACATTGATGCTGTAACTTTCCAGAAGTTAAATTGATTCTAAATACATCAATTACTTTTTATCTTCGAATATTTTATTAAATTTTTTTTGGCTTTTGCTATTATATTATGCTTTCAAGTAATTTACCTGATAGCGATTGTATGGCGGAACAACTTGCTGCTAAAACGAAATGAGTATTGAAATAAATTTAACACTCGAAACGAAATTGTAAAAAAGTAATATATAAAAATTACCCCTCCAGATATCATCATGTTTTTGTTGAAAGTTACTCCAGCCTAAAAAAGAAAATAAGAATAAATAAGTGTTATTGAACGAAAAAAAATATTGGATATTGTGATTCAGATAAACCTTATGGTACAATTGTAATAGTTTACATGCACCCTCATCGGATATGTCTAACTGAATGATCGAATAGTCAAAAACTTTGGCACTTTTTAGTTTCTGGAAATCTCGAAAAATTACAAAAAAAATCGCCAACAGACCGTTGGAAAAGAGCCAAGGAACGCAAGTAAACAAAAGAAATATTGACTTATTTTTTGAAAAAATCTGAACTCTGAAATTTTTAAGAAGAAAATAGATGACAGTAAACTTTTTTCTTTGAATCTCTAAAAACAAATTATGATTACCAGTTTTGTGAATAAATTTACCCATTTTGAGAAATCTGAAAACTAAATTCCACTTTCCAAACTAAAAGTCGATCACGTTTTTGCGACTTTTACACTTTTGGTGGTCGGTGCCTTCCTTTTAACAAAAGAAATGAAGTAAACATAAAAAAGACCAAAAGCCAAACCGCGAAAAAATAAATTTGAGCCCTGAACAAATTTTCGGAAAAAAAATGAAAAAAAAAAGAAATCACCAAGAGTTTTAACTACGTTCATCGACTCTTTATAAAAAATAAAGATTTCCATACGGTAATTTGCATCAAGGATAGGTTACATATATTATAAAAACCATATTATAAGCCATTTTAAACAGAGCAATGTAAAATCAGATTCAGTTTATAAACTAAAGTGCAACTGAAGAGCTGAAAAAATTTCCTTCAAAACATAATTTTTCAGTTACAATTTTAGGTTATGGTGGTTAAAAAGGTTTGGCTTTTGGTTAGCTTTGGTTAAATTATTCATTTGATCCTACTAATTGGATGGTCCAATTCCATATGTACAATGACCCCTTTTCAACTTCCTCCCCTTAACTTCAAGTACCTCAATTAGTATCATAGCTGCCAGTCCGGAGTATATGGGCTTGTTCATGTCATCAAATGTGACTTGGGACCAGATGATGCAGAACTTGGCCTCTATCCTGACAGAGAGTGACTTGTCCTGGTTCACTATCTGCAGACTGGCCTCAAACATGGCCATATTGATGCTCCAGATCCCGGCTGCCTTCCTGTCTACCATCTTAGCTCCGAATGACGTCATCATCGCAATGCGATTCAACAGAAACTGGTGACTAAACAAACAAAAACCGGATCAATAGACTCTTTCTTCATTCGCTGAAGTACCTATAAGTTCAAATCCACTTTCAAAGCTACAAGTCATTCTCGTTTCCCCGCATAATTTTTACATGAGTTAAGAAGAACGTAATTTGCCTGCCATCCTTTTAACATATGAATTTCAATAAAATCAAAAGTCATCAAAAACTATCAAAGTATCTATACTAGAGGACATAATTAAGCGCTTTAAGGACCATTTTGGACAATATTTATTTCGAGTTTTAAGAAAACTATTATGCGACCGACAGCAAGTGATCTGAACTACCCTCTACGGAAGTCTCAAGTTCTACTTTGAAGCACTTGCCAGTTTTTTCCGGGTCTGAAAAGGCTAGTTTTCACCGTCTGCGCTAGATTTTGCAACGCAGTTAACTATTTCTCGTATAAGTGGAGTAAAAAAAAGTTGTTCATGCGCGTGAAAAATTTTCAACAAGAAAATTGAAAAAATTAGTGTGACAACTTTACTAAACTCAGTTGTTTCTTACAATTTCACGAAATTTGAAAAACGTAACGCGGATGATGAAAACTGGAAATTTCAGACCCGGAAAAAGTGGCAAGTGCTTCAAGTGAAAATTGAGACAACTGTAGAATGTATTTCAGATCATTTGCTGTCGGTCGCTGTAAGAAAAATGCTAAAAATTTTCCAAAATGGCCCTTAAAGTTAACTTTTTTAGCAAGTAACAGCCTGAATTTGCGTTTATTTTTGACCACTAGTGTAAAAGTAATCAAAGGTCACGCCGAGAGAGATCAAGTTTGAGCTCAAGCAACTTTTAAAGTTTTCACACTTTACGCTCTTGTAAAATCACGTTTATATTTGTGTTACTTGTTATCATGGCGTAATTTATAATTACGAGATGTTTTGATGTAAAACATGAAAAAAATGGGTTTGCAAAAGTTAGTTTGCTCACCATGCAAGCTTTCATCGCAATATGAAAAAATTATAACTTTTCAAAATTGAATTTCATGAGTGAGGGAGAGGGAATTTGGATTAGAATAATTTGCTCTTTAAATCACGCTGACATGCTTTATTGCGTATGAAAAAGTAAGTTTGACACAGAGGCGAAGCAAAGCTTTGCATCACTTATGATGCAACGCAAGCATAGCATTGCAAGCTAACCAACAGAGAAGGAAACAACTAAGCCAAAAAAATGTTGAACAAAATGAACATTTACATTTAAAAAAAACAGTCGAAAATACCAGCTTTATCCGTTTTTACCTTTTATCGAGCCGTCACTTAGCGAGTAGACGACCGTTGAGCCGAAAACAGAAAAAAAACGTTGAGCCGAAAACAGAAAAACCAAATTATTTTTTCAACTGACTTAATATTAGTCGACAACACCTATACAATATGAGTGAGCCGAAACCAGGTGGGCCGAATGAACCTTTTACTAAAAAACAACAAAAGGAAAAAAGGTAAATACGCAAAGCCAGGGAGAGTTAATTTTAAATTACTTGAAAAATCAACAATACTTGCATTCGCAGGGAAAACTTCAAAAGAAACATTCCTGATAAAGCAACGAAGCCGATAAAACCTATGCAGACAAGCATTAGGCCAACAACGCAATTTTTCGCAGAAAAAAAATTCAGGTTCATTCAAACTGAAACAAAATCCAGGACTCAAACAGCGGAACTTAGGATGTTAAGACAAGCGCCGTTCCTTCAGACCAAGTGGGAAGGAGACTAGAAGTTTCTAAAGTTCAAAAATAAAGCAAGTTAAATTTTTCACAAAATCGTAATAAAAGTGCTATTTACGGGAAAAAGTCAAGTTCCCAATTTAATTAGAAGAAAAAGCATTCTTAAATCAAAAAACAAAAAAAGGCAAACTATTCAACACAATCTCTATAAAAATCATCACTACATTCAGTGACACTTATATGAAATTCAGTTTGCTCTCAACCAGCAGCTTCAGCCTGCAAAAACGTTTTCGTCATTAAGCAAGGCAGCATGAGGCCACTAAACCGATACGGCTCTTTTCAAATTCAATTTATAAAAGTCGGCTATTCTCCAGTCCCCCTTTCAAAATACTGAGTTTTATGTTTGTTTTACGTGTTATTACGGCTAAGTGCGTGATGTTACGCTGTAAAGTAAGAAGAACAAATCTGATTAAAGTTGTCGATTTGTTCACCACGTCAAATTTCATTGAAATTTGACAACAGTAAATAAGTTTTTCAAAATTGAATTTGAAAGGGGGGAACTGGAAAAGAGCCTAAAAGTCTTTTCAAAATGAATTTTCATGTGATAAACTGCAGTAAAACGTGAATAAGCTTTAGCAACATTTCATGCAAAATCCCATAAGAACAATTTTCGAACAGCTTTACTTTGTCTTTTTTGCGAAATTGCAAAGGAGCCGCCATTGTAATGTAAGCCGAAAATTATGAAGTCAAAAATTAAAAAAAATTACACAATGAGTATGTAAATTTAACACAAACACAAAAAAAGTCAATTCAAGAGGATGTCGTAAATAAGTAGCCAAAAGATGCGTCCAGAAAATCAGTCCAGTTGAGCTCTATGAACAAAGTTTGGCTTTTTTCTTCTTTCCACCCACCTCGGAATTTCAGTTTTCAAAACTTCTCTAACAGTGTCATAATGCAATGAAATTTGGCATGTGAACAATTTGAAAATTGTGAACTGATTTGTTCTCCACACTTAACATCGTAACATTACGCGTTGAGCCATACTTACACGTAAAACAAAAAACTAATTTAGGAATGTTTAATGGTTGGGGTAAGTGGAAACGTTAATGCTACATAGCATTAAGTTGAAAGTATAGCATAAAATCAGTATAGTCTCTTGTAAATACCAGCAGTATAGCCTAGCGTATACATGGTGCGTTCCACGGAGTTCGGCCTGGATTCGATTCTCACCTAAGTCGTTTCATTTGAGAATCCTATTTGAGCCGAACCTGATGAAACATAAAATGATAATACTTTATGAAAATTGGTTTGCAATTGAGTTCCTGTTAATTCAACTGCATGAACTGAATATGATTTCATTGTGAAAATCACAAATCACCATATCAGCGCATGTTCAACCCCACTTTTTTGGCTTGATACGTTTAATGTAGTCACATTATTTCGATCATATTTAGTAAATTTAAAACCGATTCTGTTTTGTTTTTACTTTATAAATTGAGCAGAATAGGAAAAGAGCCCAAAATTTTTTACGAGAGAAAATTGGGCTCTTCCTCTTTCCCCCTTCTCCCATCTACAAAATTTCATAAAAATAATAACATTGTCCGATTCTTATTAAAATTTTATCGGGAAATTCCTCGCGGTGAGCACAAACAAAATCTTTTCACTCCCAACGCACAAAATCGTGATTCTTTTTTCTAGTAAAATTTTTCGCCCGTAATGAAATAAATTGTCCTACTTTTAATAAAGGGCTCTTTTCCAGTTCCCCCCTTTCAAAATACCGAGTTTTATGTTTGTTTTACGTGTTATTACGGCTAAATGCGTGATGTTACGCTGTAAAGTATGAAGAACAAATATGTTGACAGTTATCGATTCGTTCACCCCGCCAAAATTCATTGCATTGGGACAAGGTTAAATAAGCTTTTCAAAATTGAATTTGAAAGGGGGGAACTGGAAAAGAGCCCCCGGGTATACAATATCCTTGCTAATCGCAAGAGTAAAATGATTGATATCTTGATTTTCAGTTTTAGGGGGGTGGGTGTTGGAAAACAGCTAATGCCATAAGATGTTGATTAGTGACCACTCACTTGACAGTGAATACTCCGAACTCCTCTATTTTGGTGATGACCATGTCTGCGACTTCACAGCCTATCTGTCCAGGCACAATTGTCAAGTCCCGCACCCCCTCCACAACCCCTCCACCCGGCAGAAGACACACAAACAGGACACACGTGTAGACGCACGACAACCCCACCACATTCTGTATCTAAATAGTTGAAAACACTTCAAGTCTTATTTACATTCCAGATTCCCGCGACCCCTTTTCTTTAAGTTACGGGCTCTTCTAACTAGACTATGACAAACAAATTTGATCTTCTTAATCAATGTTAAGTTATTTCTGCCTCGTTTCGGTTCCGAGGTAGATCGGTTTCGGGCAGCTGGCTGATCAACAACATTTCATTTCATACGTAAATTAACCTTAATTATCGGAACTTACAAGTCAACAAAGAAAAACGAGATGCCATAAATTTCGGTAATTAAGAGCTGAATTCTTTGTCATAAAATACGCAAAATGAAACTGAAAAACTTGTGATCTTTGTTTTTGTCTTCCAGTTTTTGACTTTTCACACACCGATTTTGGTTTTTCTCGCTACGAATTCTAGCGATACCAAAATGGATGCTTGTGAGGTGGAGGAAAGAAAAAAGCCAAATTGCGATATAAAACTGCATGTAAATTGTTCAAATGACAATTTGCGACTCTTTTCCAGTTTCCCACACCCCCCCCCCCCCCCGCCCCCAACCTCGTAAAGTTACAAAATGAAACTGTCCAAAAATTGTACACACGGCATTTTGCATCTAGGAAACGTTGTAAAAATTTGTTCACCTGTTCACATTGACATATTTTTTTGCAGTTTATAACATGGAAAGTCATTTTAAATAGATTCTAATCAAAATAATTTCAGAAAAATCAAAGGGGGAACTGGAAAAGAGCCCAATTTGCATATAACAAACATTGACCCTTTTTCCATTTCCACAACCTTACGTAATCATCAGTTTTACAAAGTTAACTATGAGGACCTAAGAAGTTTGAATTGATCTGGATGCCGATTTTTGGAATATGCAGGTGGAAATTCGCAGGTGGGGAGAGGCAAAAAGCCAAAAAACATTTTAAATCTGATCACATTCACATTGACTTACTTTAAATTCTTCTCCCTAGAACTCGTACATCAACGAAGAACGGTGTGTGAAAAAAGGGGGCGTTCAACAGTGCCGAAGTACAACAATGCCGAAAATGAAAAAGTATTCAACAGTGCCGAAAATTGATGATTTTCGGCAAGGTTGAACAATAAATTTGTTAATGGCACTCTTGAACTTGGGCACTGTTGTACTGCCCCGAAAAAAGTCGAAAACTGAAAGATCGAAACAAAGTTCACAAGTTGTTCAGACGCTGTTTTAAAAATGATTCATCAATATTTTCATTTAACGTATTTTATGACTGAATTCTGCTTTTAAATACCGAAAAATATGGTGGCGTCCCTCATGCTTGAAGGAACGAATGCTTGAAATTAATTTTAGCTTACTTTCAGCAAATCAGAATTGAGTATTCAAAATCTCAAAGTAAATAGCGACAATCTTAAAGTAAGAAAATAAACCCAGGCCATTAGTGTTAATATTGAAAGATTAGTTAATTCAATTTTGAAAAGTCTATGTAACGTTGTCATAATGCAATGAAATTTGGCGTGGTGAACAAATCGACAGTTCTGAACAGATTTGTTCTTCATACTTTACAACGTAACATCACGTATTTAGCCGTAATAACACGTAAAACAAACATAAAACTCGGTATTTTGAAAAGGGGGGAACTGGAAAAGAGCCGAGTATTGATATTGGCCGAATATACAAACTGCAAGTATGCAAAATTTTCAAATTGTCATTGACCGCCGCAAAGTTTAGACAAATTTTATATTTCAAGGGTTTCGTTATGGAAAAAGCAAAATACTGCTTTATTTAATTCATTTTAATTGAATGGCAATTGCTTCTTTTTAAATTTTATTTTCGGTCTTTCGCTCACGAATTTTTTCGCTCATTCGGTCCTTCGCGCATGAGAGTAGCCCCCGAAATGTTGTCAATCAGCCAGCTACTCGAAACCGGTTACGTAGCAGTATTAAGACAACCGCGTATTCAGAAGACACGTCAGTATTTAGACAAATACTGTTAACCAATCAGAATCGAGACAAGGAAGCAATTAATAAATAATTATTATTTATTTTGGATTATTTATGTCTTATCTCGATTCTGATTGGTTCATACAGTATTTGTCTAAATAATGACGAGTATGAATACGCGATGGTCTAAATACAGACCGCACTCCCTCGAAACCGATCTACCTCAGAACCGAAACGAGGCAGAAATAAAATGATGTACATAAAATGATAAGCCAATTTAAATAGTCTTTAGGAAATCCGGTTTTAGTATACCAAACGGAGTGGGAAACTGTAGAATTGGCTCTTCCCCCTACCTGCAAATTTTTATAGTTAAAATTACTCTTCACATGTCCGAAATTGACATGCAGACTAATTAGGCCATGACAAACATATTTGGTTCATAATCAACCTTGTAAAGCCACTCGTTAGACCATAAAATTGATGCTCGTGTGAGGTGGGGTGAGGGGGGGGGAGAGAAAATCTTTTTCGAAACTCTTTTTTGAAAAACAAAATATAAATGTATAAAAAAGTCAAGGTTATTTGATCTACACGAGTTTCACTCTAACGGGATTGGAAAAGCTAAAAGCTAGCTTAGAGTTGTTAACTTAGCTCATCAATCAATTTGCACAATTTTCTGGAAATCTGAAGAACCTTTATCTTTCCATAAAACGATATTCAGTTTCAAAGACCCAACCCACAAAATCAAAATTTACTTACGCTTTTCCATATCATTTTAGTCGTTCTTCTTCCGAGAATTAATTTTGAAGTTATGGGGAACTTCTAAAAGACGCGGTTCATTCAAAGCAGATGTCAAATTTAGTTCCAAAAGGAATCACAAGAACTTTAACTTCGTGACTTTAAATACTCGGCTATATCCAATTGCAGCCCCCCCCCCCCCCCCCAACATATTATAACGTATCCATAGCCAAAACCCTTTTGTGGTGGTTATAGTTTTGGCTCTTTTTCCTTTCCCCCCCCCCCCACCTGCAATTTTTTACATGTAAATTTTTGACCACATTGTCTGATTGTTATGAAAATTTACATACAGACCAATAAGGCCACGACAAACATATTTGGTCTTCATACTCAACCTCGTAAAACCACTCGTTACACTAATAAGTTGAAACTAGCGTGAGGTGGGGGGGGGGGGAAGGAAAAAGAGCCATAGTTTTTGTTACTGGTCTGGCAACTGTAATATAAAGCAATCAATTGAGTAACGACCCCCCATTTCCGCTGGAATAGGGCTCTTTTTTTCTTTACCAACCAACCCCTCCCCACTTGCGAAATTGCAAAATTAATTTATTCTTTCACAGTGTCCGATTCTTACAAAATTAGGCTCTCCACCCCCCCCCCCCCAACCTCACATAAACATCGATTTCATGGTGTAACGAGTGGTTTTACAAGGTTGAGTTTAAAGACCAAATATGATTGTCATGGCTTAATTAGTCCGTATTGCAGGTGGGGGAAAAGGAAAAAGAGCCCAAAATTGGCATGCGGACTAGTTGCGCCAAGGCAAGCTTCTTTTCCAATCCCCCCATATATGATATCAGTTTTAGCGTGGTCATAATTTAATGGAATTTTGCATGGTAAACAAGCTAACTATTGTGAACAGATTTGTTCTTCGTAACTTAAATCGTAACATCACGCATTCAGCCATAATAACAGGTAAAAAATTAAGAAAATTGAAAGTTTGAAATGAGAGGCGGGGGGGGGGGGGGAGTGGAAAAGGGCTCTTTTTCCTTTTCCCCCCACCTGCAAATTTTTACTAGTCTTCATAATTAACCTTGTAAAACCACTCGTTAGACCATAAAATTCATGTTTGAGTGAGGTGGGGGGGGGGGGGGGGGGGGGGGAGATAAAGAGCCTGGAAAAGTATCCATGCTAAATATATTTGGTCTTCATACTCAACTCCTCGTTAAACCATAAAATTGATGCTTATGCAAGGTTGGTGAGGGGAGCCCGGTAAATATCGGTTTTTTTCTCTTTTTCTTTTCCCCGCCTTTTAAAAGCATGAAACTTAAATCCAATTTAGGAGAGAAATATGGATTTTTCATGAGCTAACTTTGAGCATAGTCTAGGTTCGTTCAAAGTTAACCGCATTAGTTTTCTGTTTTTCTGCTCTTGGACGCATTCTGCTCTTAAACCATTCTGCTTTTTGCTCCGACTCCAAAATAACTATTGTGACAACATTTGTTCTTTATACTTTTCATCGTAGAATCACGCATTCACGCATAATAATATGTAAGACAACTGAAAAAAAAATTGAAAATTTGAAATGTACTGGGAGTGGAAAAGAGCCGTCATTTTTTGTGACAATCTGACTTTTAGACCAAAAAATTTTTTTTGCGAAAAATGGTTTATAGGGGGAGGAAAAAGTCAAGACAGCTTAATAAGTGCTTATTTATAAGCAAATGAAAGTCGATTTAAGTATTTGAAACCATGCTCCAGATTCCTCAAAAATGTGGAACACCAAGTTTTGCATATCGAAATCCAATCATTTACCTCAGTATGAAAAAAGTAGAATGTTCAGATTTTCTGTCATAAGTGTAGAAAAAAATCAGCAATTAAAGGCTGTTTTCCAGCCCACCCCCATTGAATCTTTTCTATTATCTTAATTGGTTAACGTATTACTTTGGCTATAGAACAATGTTACGATGTAAATTATAACGAACAATTATGTTCAAAATTATTGGTTTCTTGTTCATCATGCAAACTTTCATTGCATTCGACAAACTAAAAATAGTTTTTGTTCCGACTTTCATAACGAAAAAAAAAACGGAATATTTGAGCTCGGGTGGGTTTTTTCTTCAGACAAATTTCGAATTTTTAACTAGCCATTTTGGACAGAAATTTTTTTGTATCATTCAAAAATTATTGTTGCCCTGAGCTTAAATTTCTCATGATCTTTTTTTTGTAAAGTTATTGGGGTTTAAAGATTGCCATTTTGGCTGATTTGGGACAATTAACGAGCGATATTTCTCGCTATTAACGCGTAAGCGGAGATTTAATCTCTCCTAGAAATCGTTCCAAATTGTAAGAAGGAAGCTTATTTGCCAGTGATAGGAGCGAAACCTATCACTTCGTTTTTTATATGGCGTGTGGGGGGATGATTTCACAAAAAAAAATCAAATTATTAGATTGTTTCTTTTAATTTTTTCCTATTACTTTAATTTTTCATGTTATTACTGCTCCATAGATCATAAAGGGCAGTCGGAACATTCAGCACTCGGATTAAGATACAAAATTAGAGCGCCATCAATCCTGGAATTATGCGTTCTTTGCAGCAATGATCGCCTAAACAAAAAAGAAAACAAAATAAGTATTGATGCTTTTTTTCAGTTTTTTTTTCCACATTAACATTAAAATAGCTACAGTTGGCCCCTTGAGTGCATGCTACATAACCAAACTATAACGCCTTTGCTGTGTTTTGCCATTTTTTTGGTAGGGAGATAGCTCATCTATTGGTCACTTTCCATTTTATTTCTACAAGTGTAACAGCAATATCATTTTAAAAGTAGTCTGACATAGGAAGGAAACTGAGAAAGGCATAGAAATGTGTAAATAGCTTGCACAGAATATTGTAAACGTAAGAGAAACTTAAACTTATTCAGCATGACTGACCCGGCAACCCAAGCGATAGAGTAGTAGCTCAACGGAGTTTACTTACACTGCATGGAAAGCCCACATTAAATGTTGGAACCCAAAGAGAAGCTTCCATTTCTCAGCTAGTGCGCAGAAATAATGTAATGGATTCTCTGTACGACACTAAATGAGCGGGTATAGTCAACTGGTGGAAACATTCAAAACTCAATTTAAAAAAAATCCAAATTTTGAATTAAATTAACTTTGACTTTTTGTTTCTAGCATCGTATCGACGATACAGACTCCATCGTCACAGAATTGCAGCGAGTTCAATTCTTCTCTCATTGCCACTTTCACCAATTGTTACCTCAGCGCAAACTCGCGAGGAGTCAAGTGATGTTCCATGCTTAACTTCTCTTGGTAAGGATTCAGATTTTGAAAAAATATTTCAAAACAGTTCTCGCAGTGTCAAGAACAAGTCTGTTTTCTTTTTGCTGTTCAATCTGTGTTTCAGTGGCGACTATTTTTAGACCTTTTGCCATAACGAGTATTCACTATTTGAAAACCAAGATATTAAGGCTAGTTTAATTTTAACAGGGTTAAAAAAATCAGACAACTAATGATGCCAAAAATCTACGAAAGTTTTTGATTTTAAAAAAATAGGATAAAATTACGATGGCCGGAAAACTCAATAATACTTGCGCATAACTGACTAGCATAATTTTTTTTCGATTTGGTTATTAGAAACAAACGGTTGAACTACAATTCTCTAAATTGTCATGAAATGCACTCATGAAAGCAAGAGATCATAAATAAAAACTTTTTTTGAAAACATAAAGACACTTCGAGTTTCAAACATAAAAACCTGAGCTTAAAACTCTCTGAATTTCAAGAACAAATTATGGTTGACACTATTTTAGGTAACATTTTTCCAATTCGAAATTAATGTATCAATATGCGCTCAGAAATCTAAAAATTAGACAGAGGCAAAGCGGAGCTTCGCACAAATTGCAATACAACACAAAGATGAGAATCAACTTAAGTCGAATATTTAAATGGTGAAAAAAAACTTGAACCGAAAAATTCTTACCTCTCGATAAAAAAACAACTAGGGACCCGTTAAAAGCCTAAGGTACGTGTTTGATATTGAATGATTTTGGTATACTGACGCGGCACAAAAAATTTTTGATTTCAAAAATTGGCCTTTGCCCAAAACTTTAGTTATTTCTCTACTAAAATAAGTGAGAAGAATAAACAATTTTGAGATATCCAGTTTTCATAAGGAGATAAAACTTCTCTAACAAAAACTTTCGGAGTCGCCCATTCAGCAGGAATAATTATTGAATCGTTCTTTCAATTGAACTTTTCATATCTGATTTGATTTAACAATATCAAAAATTTTCTAAAAAACAGTCAAAAGTTCTTAAAAAACGGTTCATAGACTTTTCTAAATCCATGATCTTTTTCTACAACAATCAGGTTGTGGCCGCTTAACCAGAAAATATTCCCAAAACAGGGTTTCTCGATTGAACACAATCTGAGATTTGGCACGGTAGTTTTTGCGTAAAATCAGAAAGCTTCCAAAACCTTGTCAAATTTTCAAAACTTGGACTTGTTTGGAGGCCATAAGTTTTTTCTTGAACAAGCTGGTCATAGTCAGTTCTTAAGGTAGGCTTTCAACAAGCTGCTCTTACGATTAAACTTATGATATCAGATTTGGTAGGATAGTTAGCGAGAAAAACCAAATCTTATCAAAGTCAAATTTTAAGGCTTTTTCCTGAAAATTCTCACGGTTTACATCAGAATCTTCCCTACGTTCATCAATTTTTAAATAGACACTAAACAGAAAAATCCTATGTTTTTTTGGAAAAATGTAGCCTACTAAGACATAGACTAGCTTGTGTAGAACCTGTAGATTGCAACGCTACCTTGCAGTTTAAAAAAAAGCAATTAAGCAAGAACGTCTTATAAAAATGGTCGACCTCCAGAAAAAACAGTCTACAGACAAAAGGAAAAGAATCAATGAACGCAAGGAAACAGAAAAACGAAAGTAAAAAATAGGGCTTTAGAGCTCTTGTAATTTTAACTGATGGTTGACACTTTAAAAATAAAATTAACTCAATTTGAGAAAGCTGGACCAATAATCAAATTTTATTGCACTGGGAAATCTTAGAATTAAGTTCCACTTCTGAAACTAGAAGTCTATCACGTTTTACGTGACCTTTACACCTCCATACTTGGAGGGAGCAACTTACGTGTTTTAGCAGATGAAATTGAATTGAACTCAAATAGTACATAGATACCAGGAAGCATCCATAAAAATATTAATGTATGAATACAATTCTATGAAATATAACAGCATTTAATGTGTTTATTTAAAATATTATAGCATTTAAAAAAATTTTCTTAACAAATGAAAAAAAAAATCACCACGACCTAAATAAGCATTTTAACTACATTCACCGACTCTTAATAAATGCTGATGCAATGCGATATTCTAGCTGATTGAACCTCAGCTAAACTTATCATTAACAGTTCTCGGTACTTTAAGTTCACTTTGATCAACAGTTTGAACAATTTATAATTAATGCCAAACCGTTGGCAATATGATTTTCAATCTAAGAATCTGACGGAAAGATTTAACCTAACACTGTTCATTTTGACGTCGGAAATCAATAATTTGTAATAACCATGTCAGCAAACCTAAATAACTGAAGCACCGTTTTTTAACCGCTTAAGTGGCTCAATGTCACTGATATAGCCAAAAATTTGGCATTAACTAAACCTTGTTGAAAATTATTTTTATGAAATAATATATATTTCTATAAGCATCTGGACACTTTCAGAATAATGAATGCATTAATGAACAATGTAGCAGTTATGTAAAAGATGCCGAGTACGAAGTCTATGAGTTTTGCGATCAGTTGCCACTCGGCTACAACTTGAATGTGCTTGCGCTTCTTATAGCAGGACTTGTCCAGACCATAGCGGAGTGAGTCGAACTGCAAAAAAGTCCTTTTAATCGATTTTTCCAGACTATTCAACTTGTTTCTATTCGCATCCTCCTCTCTTTTCCTGAAAAAATTCAAGAAAGATTACAGTCAAGTAACTTTTCGCTGTTCGTACATACATTTCAATTGGACTGAATCTACTAGCATCGAATAAATGGATAACCTGATTTTTAACTACTTGAAATAATCGTTCACTACGAAATTTAAGGGTGCCAAGAGAGCATCAAAACTTTTCGAACAAAAAATGAAGCTTTTAAGATCATAAATTACACTGAACAATTTTGAGAAAATCATTTCAATAAATGTATTTATTTTATATTTGTTATGTATGTATTTATTTCAAAAATAATTTCAGTTTCAAATTAAAAGCTCCATTTTCGACAAATGCAGCCAATTCTGAACTCACAGTTCCCATTTGGGATGCAGTGGTTTGAATACGTCCTGTGCGTCCATGAAGTATACAAGATCCAGGGGCATAAGGTGTTTCACAAAGGCCACTCTGGCGGCCACAAATGCCACACACTGTACTCTCTTCCTCAGCCACATGGGGGCCCTGGTAGATTCCACACTCTTGAAGTGCATCGTCAGAGCAAGGGTCGACTAGAATGCAAAACACAATCATTATTTTACGTCTTTTTTTAATTAAGTCCTTTAATTTAAAGTTCAGATTGTTGAGAGTTCAAGTTTTCTAAATAATTCGAAGAGTTTTGTCAGATTACTGATGCCAATGTTACTTAGGGTGAAGCATACGCCTGGCAACAGAGTCAAATGCTTCTTGAACCCTTCCATGACCGATATCAAAGTCAGCAATCAATTTACTTCATATTCATTGAGATTTACAAATTTATGTCAAAGCCGCTACTGGGTCCATTTATTACCACGCCACGCCCTTTCGACTCTTAATGCTTCATCACATTCGTTAAAATAAGCTCTTACTTAAACTTGATCAAGCGCAAATCCATAAATCATGCCGCCGCAAAAAGCTATATGCTCTACAAATTTGAAGACATTTTCTTATAAAAACCAATACTTTAGAGCTAGTTAAAATTGTATAACTTAGGGAGGGCGGCTTGTTCAGATTGTGCAGTCACAATGGTAGCTATAAGTTATATTAGAGAATTCGAAGTGACATTTGTGCCAGAGAATTACGTTTACCTGTTTTCCGGCCAAGCGAAGACCAAACGAATAACAATATCAGCTCAAGCCCGCCCAAGATTTTAACCGAAACAAAAGTTTTGATCATAACTGTATATGGATAGAAACATCCTAAGGATATATTTTTAGCCACCAGAAAACGTTGTCATGTTCTTAGTTTCAGATCTGTTCTTGCTTCCTTTCGCTATTATTCACAACGAAACATGACACGGATAGCCGATGACTGTGCACTGCATGAAGTAGCACAGAATGTTTCGAACACAATAATTGAAGAAAATAGTTCCAAAAATAAGAAAAAATTTAGATGAAGTCGAGAACTTCAATGTTTTTCAAACAAAATTGAGTATTGAAAAGTAAATGCCCTCGACGGGAGTCGAACCACAGGCCTCGAGTATCGGAATTGACTGCCCTCAAATGTGCTACTGACGCTTAAAAACCGAAACACTAAACAGTGAAAAAGCGGAGAATACATGATATTAATCTGCCAATAAATTTACTCACCAAAACGGCACTTTTTTATGCAAGTTGGATTGGAAAAGGAAAGCAGTTGGAAAAGTTGGATAATTGAGTAATCTGCATCTAATAAATCCAATGTTAAAGGATCATATTTATAGTGCTACTTGCAAAGCGATCGGTGACTCAAAACAAACACAAACGCACACATAATTTAAATGTTCTATATCTTAATCTTTATTGCACGAAGTTTTGATCCAGCTCCCTTCCTCACCTGTAAAAGAGACGTGGCAATAAGGAATATACAGACTAGATAGTACACTCCAATGTAGGGATATTTGTTACTGTTGTTCGGAATGCGGTTGGCCACAGTCAGCAGATTCACGTAGAGAGTCAGCATCATACTCATGCTGTAGGCGATCTTCTCAGTGGAGCCATTTGGTATTAGAAACACAAACATGCAGATCACACTGATTACCACAGTCGGAATCACGATCACTGAAACACAACACCGGTACATATACCCTAGGGTGCAATAGCTTCGGGCGGATAAAAGAAGGAACTTATTTCTCATCAAATTATACATAATGCAACAAAATCTGGAGAGGACAGACAACGGGATCATGAAATCCACCAAGCGTCTGCCCATATACTGCAAGTAAATATGTTATAAATAACAACAAATCAAATTAACAAATAGCAACAAATAATGTTTGTTTTTCTGAATGAATTTCTAACAAGTTAAATAATTTTAAATTTCATCAATTGACAAGCAGATACAGAAACTAATTATCAATCACTATCATGACCGCACTAATCAGCTGCCAAAATAATGTTATTAAAATTTGAAGAAAAAACTCAAAAAAGTTTTCCACCCAATAAATCAAATGGACTACATCGTATTAAGATGAAAACAAACACCGAGAAAAATTTGTTTTTTACTCAGAAAGTTTCAAAAAACTCAAATAAACGCGATATCTCGAAAACTAGAAGGTTTTGGAGGCTTATTTTTCACACATCTCTTAAACTTCCCCTCCCCCCTTTCGCAAAAGGGCTGAGATTCGTTACTAGGTTCAGTATTCACATATGCTTAACCCTTAAACTAGTTCTTTATAGGAAGGGGGGATTCGTTACTACACGCCCCATATCCCTTCGTGAAGGATAGTTTAAGATATCACCAATATTCAAATCATGGAAAATTAGCTACGTTTTCTCCCATCAAACTTTTCGAATTAACAACATAATTGATCTTCTCGTTTCAACTAAACCCAAGGTATTGATTTTCAGACTATTGTGTTTCTTTTTCTTCTAAATTTTGAAATGCAATTGAATCAACGATTAAAAACAAATATGGGATAGTTTTAACCGAAAAAAAAACGTGTTTAGATTATTTTACGACCAGACATTACATAAGCAGTTGAAAAAAAAAGATACATAAAAAAGCGTCAAATGCCTCTCTTTTTTGTTGCATGATAACATCAATCTCTCTTGAATGGAAAACGCTGGCAAAACGATAATTTTTTTAAATTATGGTGACACCCAGAACTTCGATCTCGTCGACTACTTCGATGTTTTTTGGTTTACAGGCGGCAGTTTTGCATTCGGTTTGAAGTTTAACTTTAAAATTGGATTTATCTTCGTTTAAGGAGGAAGTTGTTTTCTAAATACCACTTTTGGATAGAAACTAGTGTATTGTTCAAATTACAAGTTATTTTAATCCGGTAATGACAGTTTCTGTCATGCTAACTTCATCATTGTTGATCCATTTAAACTTCTTGAGACGTTCAAGTCGTAGTTAGGACCGTTGTCGATATAAACACCCTATGAAACTGGAAAAAGCAAAGAAAAAAACAAAAAAACAGGCTGGTAAGACAACCAACCTATAAAAAGCAATTTTCGAATAGGACGGATTTTTAAAATGCTAATATAACATGCCAGGGTGATAACTTTATTGACCACATCAAAATGCTGACCAACATAATCAAACTAAAACTGACCTTTTTGCTGACCTGTTTCATACGAAAGCTAGAATATTTAAAAAAAAAGTTTTGAACGCCAAACATTGAATTTCAATGAATTTCTTCATTTAAGCATTGAAGAATTGACATTATTCGAGTCCTGCTTGAGTCTGAACACAGCGCCGCTTTTCGACAGTTCGAGCTGGGTTGTTCATTTTTTCACTTCTGAGAGTTTCCGTTCTGCTTCTTCCATTTACTTCAGTTCTTTTTCCAGGATTTTGTTCGACTTACTTCAGTTCTTTTTCAAGTATTTTGTTATCTTTTCGTTTGAAAACATTTAATTCTGTTCAAAGACCCGCGGAGTTCTGCGATGCTTATTCTTTCTCCGCGTTGACCTTATCGACTTCTTCTCTTTAGCGTTTATGGGACGCTTTGATACTCTCCAAAACAGACGCAGGGGATCAAAATCTTCAAGTTATCCCACTCAAAATTGTCGGCGATAACACGATATGCATTGTACATCTCCAGCCGAAGATTGCAACGACAACCCTTTTCGAAAAGTTTCATTTTAATGAAACCTGGTCCAACCATCATATCGTTTCCTGAGCGTAACACATGAATGGTCTTGCCCGCTATTGATGAACTGCATCCCTTGACCTCTGTCTATAATTTTTGGACAAACATTCTTCATTTTCGCAACAAAACCCACCATGAACACCCCGCATGGTATTACAGTTATCAGTCATGGCACAAATCAAAATCATTTGCAAAAGTGATAATGCATTCAGAGCTTCCATGGTTGCATCAAAAACGGCATCGGCCAAGACTAGTTTCAATTCATTCAAGTCATGGCAACCGGCATTGTTGAAAAACACCAGCGTCGAAGTCCTTTTTCAACTCCTTTGTCACGACAGAACGGGTATCTGGTCAAAACGTATCTCTGTCTTCTTCACTTTTCAGTTCATAAAACCATTGGTGCATTGCGAAGTATTCTATCTGTATTTGGCTTCTCTAGCATTCGTTCAATGTAGTTATTACGTTTTTTCCGAGTTCAACTTAATTTATTGCATTTTTCATTTATATACTATACTAACGTAAGCTTTTCCATTTAGATACAAACCTATAACGTAGAAACCGGGCTTCCTGTGGAAGTTGATCTGGTGCTGGATGAAGCTCTTCTTTCGCCACTGTTGCTCCACGTAGTCGTACACTTCCAGTGACCTGAAGATGGGCGTTTGTGGCTCCAGGGTCCACTCGTGGTGCTCACTCCTTCTTATCAAATCGTCATCTGGTCCTTTCTAAATACAAGCGTGCTCACTATAAACACACTAGAGCCAGAGGAAACAATGATTTATCAATGACAAATTAAATCAATCCTACTCAGATTACTTCCCAGCTCTTTTGCCGACCACAATAACCACACTATGTCTTAGAGGATAACACAGGGCTGAACATATCTTCTTACTTGTTTCTCGAGTTTGACATCGTCCTCAAAGTTGGTCCAGGATGCCACTATGAGGTTGCACTGCTGCCGGTCCCAAGGAAAGTGTCTAGTGTCCATGTCACACTGCACAGTCACAACCATCGGACGAAGATACGATACATGGCCCTACAGAGCAGACAGGAAAAAATGCATAGAAACCAGAAAAAAATACATGCAGAAAAAACTCCAACCCCAGACTTTAGGGTGCAAAACCAACCGAGTTACCTCTAGACCGAATCGAAACTAGTAAAATTCAATGATAAAGCAAGTACAATTACTAACAGATTTGTCAGAAAATTTGTTTGCGGGAAAAAACTCTAGTTCCCGACTAAAAAGGGGTCCAATATTAAGTCTCGTAAAAAGCTGACTAACATATCAATATCAGTTAGAAATACTGGCCATGATAGCTCAGATAAGTTGCCGGTTAAATGAGGGGTTCCTCAAGGTTCAATTGTAAGTTGGAAACTTTTTTCAAAAACAAAATCAATGACCTGCACCAAATGTGTAACAATTTTGTAAGTATTCAACGAGATGAAACCGCTCTGATATCTGACTCAAACGATTTTATTCTGCAGATAGAACTTGCCCAAGTTTAGTACTGGTTGAGAGCCACTAAAGTAGCAATGTTCCTTAAACTCGGGCCAAGCACGCATGACGCGCCCCCTGTGGGCAACTAACAACAACAGCCACTAAAAAACTTTGAATACTAAGATCAACAAATGCCAATTGATAACCTATCAACAATCAGCCCACCTGTTTATTTTATACTGAATGGTGCTAGCATTGCAAATGCTTTAAATATCTTGGTCTCTATATTGACGATCACCTTACATTTAAATCTCACATAAATTATATCTCCTAGACTGTTTCCAAATTAGTGTGACTTTCGTTTAAATTCAAGGTGTTTTTTAAACAAATAGCTGCTACGAGTGTTTTATGGTTCGTATACGGATCTTATAATTAGCCCCAACCCACCTACTGCAGTTAAATTAAGTGCTCAAATTGTAAGACTATTACGGACTTTTGATAATCAAAAATAAAAAATTTTCTTCTGATTGAATAACAGTTCTTTATCATAAAGCAGTAGGCAACTCATTTTTGATGTTGTCTATAGACATACCTTTTTAGGATTGAAATTCATTATCATTGGCTGTCAGTCTGAGATAAAATAAACCAATTAAGGCATCTTTTGCATGTCGGTTATTCTCTTCGGTGCTAGAAATGTGTATTTGAATTTATGCACTGAAGAAACTTATAGATAATTCAAACAAAGAGATATGTACGATGGACGCAACCTAAGCAGGAAAAATGTTATTGTTTAGCGTCACGAACCCCTTGAACCCCGCACGAGCTTTCTCTGAGGTATTCAAAATCGGCTGGGATAAGAAACCCACCCTAGGTCATATCTCTTCCCACTCAATTCTGAAAGTTCAAGACTTAGGTCTACTGTATCTTCCAGCTGGTACAAAAATTTCCGTCAAAAATGTTTGTTAAATTCATCTTAAGAAAAAACATTACACTGAGCTCAACTATTCCATTCTTGTTAGATTGAGACCAAAACAGTAACCGCCTAATCCTTACCTTAAAACCTCTGTAATTACACGCTGTATCACATAATTCAGTTGGCGTTTCAAATAGTTCAAATTAAGAACTATGACAAAAAAAATGGAAATGAAATAACATCCGACATTTTATCTCAACCTTGGTTAGTAGGCAACAGAAACCACGCGGTCTAACTTATCAATACCACAGTTTTGGATAATATAGCTGGAATTTCAAAAAATGAAAGCTAAGCCGATGTAAAGTGAAACGAAAACCACTAACCCAAAACATAGCCAATCGAAGATTGGAAAGAGTAATGAACGCAAGTAAACATAAAAAAAATACTTTGTTTAAAAAATCTCAACTTTTGAATTTCAAAGAAAAAATAGATGCCATTTACATTATTTGAATTTCTAGAACGATTTATGACTAGCGCTTTTTGATAAAATTAACCCAACTTGAGAAAACTGGATCAACAGGTAAAGTTTTTAATCCGCTGGAAATCTAAAAATTAAATTCCACTTTCGAAACTAGAAATCGTTCATGTATTTTAGGCCATTTCCACGTTCGTATTTGGAGAGTGCTATTTAGGTCACTTTCCGCAGATGAATTTCAATTCAACTCAAAAAGTGCATATATTCCCAAGTGCATCAGTATTTTACGACTTTTTCCTAAAAAAAAATCAGCAAGACCTTTATAAGAGTTTTCACTACGTTCATTACTCTTAAAAAAATCCCAGTGAGTTTCATTCAAAAACTTTATTTATACCCATTAAGAATCCAGTAGTCTAATTTGAATTGTTATCAGCACTCAGAAAAAACTGCAGCCCCCGACCGTACGGTGGAAAGGTAACCGCGTTACTTCTAGGCCAAGAAGGAAAGCGGCTGGAAGTTGTGAAGGTTCAAATATAAAGCAAGTAAAAATATGCTAGCTACAGATTTGCAATAAAAGTTGTTTACGGGAAAAAGGTCTAGTTCCCGATTACAAGACACTTGTTTTCGCAATTGTAGTAACATATTTATAATTGCACTCAAAACTCGAAACGGCATTACCAACAGTTGAAGAAGCTGCACATTTGTACCGAATTAAAACTGCCGCTCCAATATATAATGAAAGAGAAACGGCCGCCCCTACTACATACTATGTAAATCAACTTTGATTCTAGTGAGAAACAATTTCTGTAACGACTTTCGAAGTAAATTTATGCTCGGTGTGGTTTTTTTCAATTTTCGCCGATCGAAATAATAGTTTTCAACAAACATTTTTTATACCCCATTAAAGATATCGACTTCCTGAGTTCAAATTTAAAAAGATATTGTACCTCCGATTATTTTTTGTAAAGTTCTGGGGGTTTGAAAATTGCCAAACTTTTCATGTTCTGGACTAAATTATGCGCGCTTTGAAGAATTTATTCATATCGCTGAGAGCGTAACGCGAATTATTTATGCGTGGCGAATTATCCTTTGCACAACAAAATCGTTCCAAATTGAATGGAGGCTAGCTAATCGGATCGGCCGTATTAATTTCATACGACTCACCATTTCACTCTTCGATATTGTCCAAAATTTATAGGTTTTCAATATTTTCTTTTACCGAAAACTATTCGATATGAATTAAGGGATAGTCGAAACATTCAGGGCTGTGCCCTGATATACGAGCAGTCTTGTTTTTCATACAACCGAGCAAAATAAATTGACTGGATTCGAAATTCCTGCAACTGATCTCAAACTGGCGTTTAGCGCAGAAAACAACATCTTCATATCCTGGGTCTCTATTTCGCGCATTACGACAGCGCGTTACGATAGCGCATTACAGACCACGCTTAAGGTTTTTCACCAAGAGTAATGATTATATGGATTGTATTTGACATTTCACCCAGAGAAAGTGAACTTAAGTGGCACTAACGCTACCTTATAACTCACTGCCGCCAGAATCTGATTGGTCTTCTGAATCAGAGGCTCGTCATCTTGTCTGTTTGCAACTAGGATATCCGGCATCCACATCCGCGCAGGGTTCACTGATATTTCTACAGAACATTAAATATTTAACACAGAGATAGGCTACGCAATGGAGCATTTTCCGAGCTATTACCTTGGAGGCCTCCATAATTACTGCTATTCCAACTCAAAAACTCATCTCTCCACAGAAGTAGCATCCATAAATCTAAATCAGCAGAGCAGTACCGATAGTGCATAAATAACTATTTCACAACTTAACACATCTTAAAGCATTTCCTGCAGTTAGATTTCAGATGAGGTATCAAAATAGACAAAAAGGTGTTCATTTTAGCAAATTTAACTACCATCTTACAGAAGTTGGAGCTACTCTATAATCTAAAATACATACTTAGCTTGACCCGCTGCGTGTCTGCTTCAACTCCAAGTATTTGGTACACATTAGAGGAATATACCACGACCACTGGCTTGCTCTGATCTACCCTTGGCTTCACAAATCTCCGATAATTGCTAAACAGCTCTCGCTCTAATATCTTTGCTGTGGGTAAAATCGAATACTTCCCTATTGTAACAAACAAATGATGTCATCTCAATAACCTGGAAGGTAAATATTTGGAAATAAAACTCACCAACAACACCTAAAACGCAGAAGCAAAGCATACAGAACAAACTAATCATTATGAAAATGTGTTCTTAACGATTATTGTAAGGAAATATATCACCAGATAACTTTCATACAATCCATGATAAATGACACTCAAGACATAAAAAAAAACAAATCTGTATATAACTGTAAGGCAAATATGCTGAGTATTTTATAGTCTGAACTCATAAAACAGTCCGTCTGCTGTGTATTATCAGCTTAACAGCTGCTTCAAATTTAACAGGAGTTTAAATGCCAAGATCCCAAGGATATCAACCGGGTCTAACTAATTCCAAAAACCCTTTTACTGGTACCCGCTTAATTCACATTCGTTGTTTATTATTTCTCCGAGCAACATAAATTTCACAGTTGAAGTACTAGAAATTTCAGATTTACCATACTGGCAATGAATGACATAGAATAGCAGAAAATGTTTGTTTTCATTTTCAGACAGTAGGTAGACTTCGTAGATCTAATTTACTTGTGATTTTCGCGTTCGTCCCACCAAGAGATCAGTTTGGCCCCAAAAACCACGCAATTCAATGCAATCTCTAAAACGCAAATTACTGCCGATGTCCACTGCTCGAGTGATCAACCAAATTGATTGTCCTGGATGAGTATCATGGTAAAATACGGAAATACAGCTTTCAGAGCACCTCAAGCGAATATCTCTACTAAGGTAGCATATTCTGACACAGAGGCGAAACTGATCTTCGAAGCACTTGCGACACAAAAATGAATGAATATAATAGCAAACAAATGAACAGACAAATCAAAAATTGAAAAAACCTTCAAAACAATCGTTTCTCTCGACAAAAAATTACTAAAAAAAATTGCAAAAAAGACGAAGTTATCTTAGAAAAAATTACCTGCACCATTAGAAACTTTACAAGCTTTCAAAATGCTAAAAAAACACTTCTCTGCTGGACCTAATACAATATACTATTGCTCGCTGTGGTCGTTGTATTGTTATCAATTGGGTTATCACAGTACCTTCGACTCAGGGATGCGCTTTACGATGTCTAACCTTTCTTGAGAGTCTTTCTATACTTTGAATTTGAAGAAAAAAAAGAGTATTATTCATTTAACTCAGAGCTGACTGATTCCAGTTCGCTCAGATTTTCCACTGGGATCTACTTAACAATCTCTACAAAGGGGGGGGGGGGGGGGAGATTGTTAAGTAGGTCAAAATGGTCGATTTTTCAACCAATCAGAATGAAGCAAAATTAGAACTCTCAACAGAAAGCTCAGTGCTCATTTACTGTATTTATTTATAGGGGTGGAGACTCTTAAGTAGGTACCATAGGGGGGGGGGGGGGGGAGATTGTTAAGTAGATCCTTCCACTGCTCTAATAACTAATCCAATAAGGTTACTAACGGTAAATAACCTAAGGTAGGTGTGTAGCACTATCACTATGTTTCATAAGCACACTTACTGATTCTTCTCTGGCGATTAATTTTAGGGTAAAAATCTGATTTTTAAATACCTATGAAACTTCAAATGAACGTTGAATCGAAATGAAATTATGGCGTATACACGAATGGCCTTTAGAGCTGAAAGCATATCATGGTTGAAGCATGAACATGATTTAAACAATTTATCGACAAGCAATTTATATCTGCAACTCAGACAATTTCAGATTTATAGATGTTTACATGACTAACTAAACTAAATTTTTTAATAAAAACTAAATTACAAAAGGGGCCCTTCCGTTTAGTTACGGTAAGTGCACAAGCTGGATAGGGCCATACCAGCGATATAAAAACGCATATATATATCAGCAATAAAGTCACCAGCCAGCATTAAATGCATCGTCGTAATGTTAATTTATCTTAGCCGTCCTTCCTCTACAATAGCGCTCATGGAGTTGTCGATAAAATGAACTTTGCGTAGCGATCTGCACCCCTTATACAAAGTCTACAAACTAAATTGAAGTAATAATATGAAGCTCAAAAATACACGAATGCTTGTCCAAATATCTAAATCAAAACTCTCAACTTTATTTCAACTATTGCTTCGATTATAAATCTGTTACTTTTCACTCACAAACATTTACTCAGCTATGGCTGGAGATTGAAACATGTTTAAAATTTCAGAGATGCGTCTCGATATAGAGATCGATCAAGAAATGATCAGAGCTAAACGTAAAGCCACTTCCTAAGTCAGCATGAAAACGGTCTAGAAAGAATCGGGTTGAAATGAACGGAATTAAATTAAATTCGGGAAGAGGTTTTGAATTAACCATCGGTATAAAGTATAGAGAAATACTGAAAGTGTACAATTTATGCTGGAATGGTATTCGATGAGGAATGTTTATTGATTGTGGCACAAAATGTTTATGACGGTGTCTCGGGTACTACAGGACGTGTATTGCTGTTTCTTCCGGTGTCCTCTCAAGGCTATCAAGGCAGTTTTCAGGATGGTGAAGGAGAGCTTCTTCCGGATATAGTTCATAGTGTCCGCATACGTACAGTTCAGCTTCTCACTCATTTTTTCCGCCAGTATAGCATGATATCGCTCTGCCCTCACCCATGGCGCCGTTGGTCGCAAAAATCAAGGGGGTAAAAGAGGCATGCTCTACCTGCAGAACGCGGTCGTTGTATTCGACTTTTTTCCGATTCTCATGAGTCTTTAGGAGTGGCTTCAGTTTTCGGTTCCTATTACTTGGAGCGTTCGGGTGTGTGAAACGGACGTCAAGAAACATTTTCTGCAGCGGCGCCCAAAAACCTCGACAAGAAATATCCAGTCTTGCATTGTCTTCCAGATTGCTTCCTCAACTTGCAAGTTCTTCATTTCCCGTCAATTGGATCAGACCGGGCTCAACGCTCACCTCCTTGCACAGGTTACGTAAAAAGTCGGCTTCGACGTCGCGGACAGCGTTGTGACGCATTATGACGAAACCACCCAGCTTACAAATCAAGGCATGGTCGATATCATTTGCTGCGCCACACTCGCAAATTTGAGCCTTTCCTTTCAGGTGCCATCCATATCGGAGACATAGCGCATTCCGGAACTCGTCTCTGTTCATGTAAAAATTCTGCTCCCTAGATGGCAGACAAGTCAGCCATGCGGATGTTCCTTTTGGCTGTAGCAGGTCTAGCGTGCGCTTCATTTCATTCTCACTTCGGGAATACACAATTTCGAGGGCTTCTTTAGCATGTTTACGGTTCGATCCTGAAATTTCTGATCGTCCAGTTCTATTCGTGTAGTCAATAAGATCTTGTTTAGCAATGTAAATGCGATGAGTTCACTCGGTCACACGGACCCGTTTTTTGTAGAACTCAAAAATAACGCTATCAGCTTAAGTGTACTCCTCGAGTTTTGCATCTGATCTGGTCAATTCAGTGAGTGAAATAATGAACTCCACTGCATAATGGAGTGCCGGATTGAGGGTGACGAAGAAGGCTAACACCACCATGTTATCTTACACGACGGGCACAAAACAGATAACATAATCTGTTAGGTATTCTAACAAACCCGTCTTTCGCTCCACATCACTATCCCTCAGAACATCTGCACAATCATTTCTTCAAAAACCGGATCGATTACCAGCATTCCATTGCCGAAAAAACTACGCAATTCCCTCAATACAATACATGATATTGGCTACTTATATTTTTCTATGAAGGTCGTGCAATGGTACCATATTATATGAGGTAAGACTGCTCAATACTCATAAACCAACAAATAGATAAACGAAAACGAGATTTTTAAAAGTCAAATTAACTGGAACGAATTCAACGAAAGGTTGAAGAAAATCGAGCTGTAAAACAAAATTTCTGAGATAACGCCGGATAAACTGTAGTTGGATGGACATAAAACGTTATTCTAAGTTGAAATGAGTGGGTAAGACCTTGAAGAACTCCAACTACAAGAATAATTTGATAAATAAGTAGATAGGGTGGAAGTTAAGTACGGCAACGGCAAGTTCGTTATCCAAGTTGTTATTGCCGGAGGCATTCACCGGTTCTAACGGATTTGAAAACTACGTAAAACACTTTGAGCTATTAGCCGAACTGCAAAACTGGACACGTACTGTAAGTGGAACCGAAACTGATGAACGGCCGCATTTGTTCCCGTTAAGGTTGCAGATATCTGCTATCGAATTATAGCGTACCCTCCCAGAGGCTACTAGAAATAGCTATGACGAGACCGTAAAAGCCTTTCGAAGACCTTACATTTAAAAACCGGAGGTTTTCGTGGAGAGCTAGCGCGTCGCGTACAGCAGGAAAGTGAAAAGTTAACAAATTTCTTGGGGGATTTACAGCAATCGGCACTGAAGGCGTACCCAGACGCGGTGCTTCGAGGTTTTCTAGAAAGGGATCCACGGTCAAGTTAGACTTGAACTCCGCAAGACAATTGGGGTCAAGGATAAGAACATCGTGAAAGCTTTAGAGCGGGCACTTCACCTGGAATCGGTAAATACAATTAAACAGACGCCACGAGTAGCAGCCATACGGAGAGATGAAAGAGAAATAGACTCGTTGAACTTCTTCAGCAGATGTCGGTTGATAATGAAAATAATGCCCGGAGCAGTGACGGTCGAAGAAACAACAGCCACTGGGGAGGAACGCGACGCGGTGTGAACCGATATAGGGAACAAGGTCCAAGAGACCGAGCAAGAAATCCCACCCCAGAACCAAATACGCGCAAAAGAAGTGACAATCCCAGAAAAGAAAACAACTATGTCGACTATGTGGGCAAAAAAACTCATCTGGCAAAGAACTGCCGTAATTGGTTCACTTGTGGAAGTTCTACCCACATTAAGCGAAATTGCTCTTGGAAAAAAAGGATGGAACAAACCAACGTCATCAGGATGTGCTCAATTTACCGATTTGAGAAATCAGATTCAAGTAAACGGACTCTTCTGTTAGCAATTAACGACCGCAGCATCGGGAGAACTTTGAATTAATGTAACATTCGCCCGGAAGATACATATCGACGGAAAATAAAGCTAGGTTCTAAGACGACTGGCCAACGTCTAAACAGAGCTCTACATGCTTTTCACCGTCTCTACCAAGCCAGTTCTTTTGGTGGTCTTTCCAGCATCGGGTCGACAAAAACGTTACTGCTTTCGGCTTCGGTCAAAACACTCAAATTAACTAGGTTACATGCAGAAGTAGTGAGCTCATGGCTGGGTCTCAGTATCCCCAGACCACGAGGTCACTCCTAAAAACAGGGCTACTACTATTTATTGAATTATTATTGTAGATGTAAATCATCATCTCCATCGAAGATGGATCAACCCTTTCCCCCAACTCCTAGCTTCTCATCCTAGCAAATTGAATTCAGATGTTAATTAAATTCAATTCAGGACATAATAGGGAAGCTAAAAGTTTGTATAAAACGATAAAAGTTCCAGTCCCGAGACCCCTCCGGATTCTTCCACCCTTCACCGTTGTTCGCAACGGCCTTGCAACTATTGTAGCGACACAATAGTTGCAACTCGGATCGGTCTCTGCTACTTCTGCAATTTGTTGTTGTTTTCCAATCACAATTCTCGTCGTTATCGCTATCGCAACTAATATTGTTGTGTTTTATTTCGGTTCTTCCGCCAAAATGGTCGTTTCTGGCATTTCTCAGAAATATGACGTCATAGTTCGAAAATTAAAAAATTTGAAACTCCAGAATATTCTAGCCTTCACCGTTTGGCTAATCGTTCCAATAACACTGCTAATCCTTCAAAACTGCCAATTCGGAAGGCTAGCTTCTAAAATTTTGAATCTGCATTTTCGTTCATTCTGGTCGAATGTCACATACTCCCCGGACAGTCCGGTCAACGTCCTCATTGAATCTCGCAATGTTCGTAAAATTGGTACAGGGTCATCGAACAGAATTTACAAAATGCACGAAATTACTTTTATCCGCGTCACATCGACTCACTGCAGAATATAAATGGCATCATACTACATCACTAAAGCCTTCAAATTTTTTCACTAATCTGCACATTGAGGATATGACAAAAGATAAAAACATCTTTTCTGACTTCCAATGTCAATGCCCTGATTAAAAACTTTTTCTCCTAGATTTTTAAAAGATTTTGGTTTGCAGGACAGTCCTGCCAACCAACAAGCTAAAATTATCCTACTATGCTTCTTCCCTTCGGAAATCTTGCTTGTTATTGTCCTGAATATTAAAACTAAGAAACTCTGTGGTTAGAAAGAACAATGAAAGAATCTCCCTCTTCGAGAGATTACCTAGCCTTTCATATCACCACAAAGTGATCAGTTCTCCTAGTTTATTAAAAACAATCATGCAGGCTGGAATATTTAAATATACTCTTTACCCAAGCCTTTCTAAATAAATAGTAAGTGTCTCTAAAGCCACTGACTAAAATCAAAATGCAAATTTATAAATGCAACAAATTCTTTAATGTTCAAAGCTCAACTAAATGTTTCAGCTTTCAATTACAACTTGGTTGCTTAGTTTCTCACTTGAGTTTTTTCACACACATAAAACAATTCTGAGTTTTAACTTTTTCTCTTTCGTCACTCCTTTGTTTCTCTTCTTTTCTTCGTTTAGAAGTTCTAAAACTTCCAAATTCTTCTAATTTTCTTTCTTTTTGCCTCTTGTTCTTTCGACCGTTTGTCAATGTTCCATCTCTTCCTCCTGTGACACAGACTCTGCACTTTCAGTTTCTGTGTCTTGCAACACATCGTTAGCTATTCTGACGCTGTTGGAAGCAGTCCTCCAACACTTCTGCTCTTCTACCCTCTGTTTGCAACAAGGTAGGGGATCCACGTTAGATTCTCTGTTTCGGCAGAAGCTGTTGTGGAGACACAACGTCACGTTTCTCTCCAAATCTTCCTTCAGCATCTCTTCCTTCTCCTTTCCACTACGTTCACTCGTCCTGGAAATTCTCTTTACAGCGGTGGTCACTGCATTCCGATGAGTCACGAAAGCTCGCTTGAAAGCTCCTGCTCCAATGTCCAGCTGATATCCACTGTACACTCTGCCGTGCCTCGACATATGCTTTTTGGCATATTCGTACAACCATGCAGTCATGTTAGCTCTGAATCATGGCATCAATCGTCTTCTTGCCCATATCTTTTTCACTTCCATCGGAATGTTTACAATCTTGCACATTGTCTCAAAAAGATCTAAATCTTTTAGACAATCCAATTTCTGCAATTGTTCTCTCGTTGGCGCTTCCTGCCTATTGTTCTCTCTCACATGAGCTTCCAGCCATCGTATCGCCATCATAACTCTCACTATCACTTTTGTTATGGGCCGTGATGAGTCTGGTAAACCCATGGAGAGCAGCTCTCCAGAGTCCCAGATCAACACCAGATTACTACGCTCGGGATACCACCAGGTCTGCAGCAAGCAGTGGCTGGGAAACTCGTCATGCGTCAACATGATGCTCCTCCAATTACGTTTTCCCGAAGCTTCCAGTAATGGTTCCACTTCCATAATCACTCGGTGGACTTCATCATTCTCGTCTACTGTATTGTAATCCGTAACGGTTGATCCTCTCTAATTCTGTCTTTCAAAGTCACTGAAGTTCCCACTCACGTATCCCATGAACTTCCTTCCCAGTATCGATTCCAACTCCTCCTTTGTTCTATATGGAACTGCTGAGAACATCTTACATATTAACTCGTGACCTCCACAGACGTGACCTTCCGGTCCACAGACTTTCGCCAGACAGCTACCAGGTTTGACCCAGTCTTCTGGTCCCCAGCCAGGCAACTCCACTTTGTCTTCCCCGTTGCTCCTAGTTATGATCACATTATATATGATGGTAAAGTCACGCAGGTTACAGTCTGCATTCAGCTCCCTCTGCACATCTTGTGTCGCCCGTAATATTGAGTCAGCAGTGGGACTAGGACACCATGATGGTCTCATCAGTTCCCACACTACCATCACGCGCGTTCTCAGTAGTTCATCTGAGAATCCCAATCCAAACTCCACTCTTTTGTCGGATTTTGGTACGGAAGGTGCAGTCACCTCTTCTTCCAAGACCAGTCCCAATTTGTTCTGCGGATTGTTAGCGCTCTCGATCGTTACAATTCTCGACGTTCAGAATCTTAGCAACACTGCCTGCTCGCAATCAAAGAAGCAATCGCGTATGTGTTCATTCAGGAAAGGGTTGTACGCTATCCCTATGATTCCGGACACGTAGCTGTACGACTTCTTCTTGATCGGTCCACAGTACTCACTGGATTTCGGCAATGCTCCCATAGATTCTTTAGTGAGTCTCAGCTCCTTGTTTGAAAATCTCCTGATTGCGTCTATTTTCCTCATGGGCTCCAACTCCTCAGGTTCTTTCATATTCACCCTCATCGGCTTGCTTTGATGCATCTCCAGCAGTGCTAGCAAGAGTAAGGCTTTTGCTCGTTCATCGCCCTCACTAAACATCTTGACACAGGTGTTCAATGCTGGTACTGAAATCTGCTCTATCAGGAATCGAATGAAACAAGGAGCGTCTCTCCGCTTCGCGCACGCTACTGCTGCTCCCTCTTGGGTTATCAGATCCCTCAGGTTCTTTCTCTTCTTTTGACCTTTTCCTTTCTTCTGAGTCATATTCCCCGCGAGTTAATCCCATCATGCAACAGGCGACCTCAGTTGTAATTCGTTTCTTACGTAGGGTACTACCATGAGAGCGTGTATTCTCGGGGCAGTCCTCATTTCCTCTTCGAAGTACTTCAACACCACTGCTTTCCATGGAAGGCTCACTAACTGCTCGATCGTTTCCGCCTGCATCTCGGATGACGCTAAAGCTCATACGCCTTCTGCTTGAGGGTGGTGCCTCGCAACATTGTCTCCAGATAACCTTCCATGGCCATTTCGTCTTCCAGAGCCATCACATACCCTCTAGCCGAGTTTCGGTATTCTAACATCTCCATGTATCCACCGGCGGGTTCATCTATTGCCACCGTCTCCGACACTGTCAGTCGGTTATACTCCACTGGTACTAGTTGTCCTGCGACACTTCCCTTTCCGTGGTTCATGGGAGATGGTTTAAAGTCTTTCATCGTGCTTTCTCCACATTGACTAAGTATTTCCATTTCTAAGGTTGCTCCAGTCAGAGTGGGGTCACTCCTTTTGGATTTGTAACCTGTTGACTTTATCCCTGCCATGAGAATAGGTGGCACCATCGCTACATCGGTTAACATTCTGTCCGTGCCAGGCAATTGATAATCAATCACCTTGTCCCAAATCCATGGCCTCTTTGACTCGTTTTCGTTTCGCTGAATTGACAGCTTTCATTGATATCTCTGAATCCACCTTCGTCTTTCCTACTCTCCTCGGCATCACTTTGCTGCCTTACTTCATCTTCATCTCATTGATCTTATCAATCACCAATTTTGATCGCATCGTTCCCCTCCTGAATCTTGACAGATACACCACCTCTCCTTTATCATCCTGCGGTGTCATATTGATGGGAGAGTTTGCCTCACTTTCATCAGTGGCTGAGTCAATCAACAACTCACTCAATCTCCCTTCAAACTCATCCAGTTTTTCAAGGACTTCCCGCATCAATGGTCGGTTGAGACCTATTTTCAAAATGGACTGGATCCCATAGCTCTGAACCACTGTCCAGACTTCTTCCATGAACGCCACTCTGTCCAATCTGCATCCCGTCCTTTCATGGTCTCGATGATGTGCTTCCCACTCTTCTTCGGGCAACGTTCCCGAGAAAGGTACTCTGGCTGAGCCCTCTATTCTTCTTCTCCTAGGTGATTCCATGAGGATTCTTTGTTCGTTCTTTCTCAAATTGCCAGGAAAGCTGCTCTCCGGCAAATTCCGTTTCATTTCTGTAAAGACTGACGGAGGTTCCAGTGTCGAAATGCCTTCATCAGCTGGCTCAGTCGCCTCCAACCTATACGCGTTGTTCTCAAGATCACTGAAGATATTGAAATCCAGGCTGGATACTCCTCCTGTCGATGCCCTGTCGTCTTCCCCACCAGCTTGACTTGCATCTTGTTGCATGGGTTCTTCCGCTTCACAGCTTCCTCCCTGTCCGTCATCTCCTTCCGACATATCCTTCTTCGAGCCTGAGGGTCCTTACTTTTCCTTGTCGGCCCCTTCCGGAAACTTCGGTATGACCAGTGTGCCGGCCGATTCATCTTCTTCTTCCCCATGGACCACTTTGATTTCCTCACAGCCGAAGGGTGCTAGGAAGGTTCTCGTCTGCAACGTTCCTTCTACTTTCAACTCCGGTTTCACACTAGTCAGGATCAAGGAGGCCTCAAACAATTCGGTCCTGCCTCTCATCTTCATAGGCGCTACATAGGCATTCATCGTCAAATCTTCCAGGCTTGGGAGTCGCGGCGTTGCTTATTCGCCTTCTCGTCGCTTGATCCGTATAGGCAAATCGTGTGTATTTCAACACGGCGGCATTTCTCCCCACAAAGGCTGGATCCATCATTCCCACGAAATTCCCTATTCTCCTTTCATTGGTTTCAAATGCTCTCAACCTAGGATTTTGTACCACGGAGACTGCTCCGAGCAACATCCTTCTTATCAGAGGGAATTCGGGGATTTCTTCCGGCAGCTTCTCGTAATCACCCCAACCTTTCGTCTCTTCTCTCACCTTGTGATATGCTGCAGTGAGACGAGGCACTCTGGTTATCTCACCATTCGTTTTATCATAGGGTCTCAGATTCCAAAGCTTCGGAAACACCTCGATGTGTCCTCTCTCTACTTCTCCCATGCGATCACGGAAGTGATCGTCAAAATTGACGACCGTCATTTCTGGCTCTGATATCTTCGCAAACAACAGATCTTCGCTCATGAGCTCCCGCAACACGTGCTGCTCACATCAGCTCAGCGCACTACCGTCCACTGCTGATATGAGGTTCAGGTGCAGCACCGACCTCCTATACGCCTCCACCTTGACATCAGGGAACGCAAATGTGACTGCTGGTCCATAGATCACTGTCACAAACTCCGTGGCTCCTCTGATCAACGCTAAGGGATCGGTCCTCATAGCCAAGCTCAGATCAGTTAGTAGGGGCATGCCCCCAATATGTCGTCTCACATCTTCTTCTCTCTCGATAGTCTCATCTTCTCCCGTTCCAAAGCGATTTTGATGCAGGAGGTACTGGATAAGAGTATGTCTCAGATCTCTTATCTTGTTCCACGAATCCGTGGCTTTCTTCATGTCTAATTTCCTAACCTTCTCTCTCATCTGCTCTGGACAACGTGTCAGCTTCATTAGTCCTCCCAAGTTTCCGTGGGTAATCGCAATCAATGTTAGAAGCCCATCTAGCCGCAGGTTCTGAACTCCCTCGGTGAGCAGCACCGCCGGTCCTTTCACGAAACTCTCTGCTCCAAATGTCACGAACAAGGCCAGTAGTTCCACAATCGATACTTCCACTACTGCTTGGAGGAATTCCTTTATCAAGTAATCAGAGGCTTTCGGGTAAACTTTCGCCAAGAAGGACACAGTCCATCCGGCTCCCAACCCTTCCAGCATGCTATCTGTCCGTTCAAAGCCTTCTTCCCCCTTCACTTCCTGGGTCCAGAAGGTTTCCAAGGTAATCTGGCACATTCTATTCACAAATTCAGCTGTCTTTTCTTCAGCATTTTCCGCTAGATTCACCTCCTTCAACAAGTAGGCATGGATTTTCTTAATCATTATGGGGTCTTGCTCAAAAGCATCTGCACCCAATGCCGCTACTCGAGGACTTAGATGTATCCACTGGTTGGCCTCCGGTTTAGTCCTCAAAACCATCGCCTCCAAATGAGCTCTAGTCTCCTGTGAATTTTTCCTTCTCGCTTTTTCACCTGTTACTTCCATTGCTCGGAACCATAAGTCGTTCGACATCGCTGTGACCACTCGATGGTCGTCGTCTATTCCCGGTTTAAGTTTGAGCTGTCGACTGAAATTGGACAGTTCCAACCCCAGTACCTCATCCAACACTAACCTCATCCAGCTTCATTAGTTCGTCCTTGTACACATGCCAGGGAGATGGTATGGGCCTTGACCACATCAACGAGCCTCTATCCGGGTGGCTCTCCTCTCGACTGGTATTAGTCTCCGATCTCGTGTCTGATCTAGACGTGCTAGTTGTCTCTTCCATCGGGTTGACTGGCCCTAGTCTTCTCCTAGGATGAATTGTCCTCCTCACCGGCGCTTCTCCCAATCGATCCTGAACGTCTGTCCTTTGACCTGGTTCGCTGGAGCTCTGTGGTCTGTAGTTCGTGACGGCCGGGACCGTCCCCAAGCGTGTTTCCAGGCTAGGAGGCACAAAGGTGGTAATCACCGTGTCATTCGATGTTCCTTCCTCCTTCAGCACTCCTGTGTCAAAGAGTTCTACTTCTAACTCATCCAACCGCTCTTGGTAGACTCAATTCAACCAAGCCTGTCCTTCTAAACTATCGAAGTGGATGCCGTCCTTGGTCAGCCTGGCTTGATCCATAGCTCTCAACTCATGTTCGATGTCCATGAGGATCATTCTTCCGGCATTCCGACTTGCGAGATTCCTCAAGATATTATTCCACCTGACGACTCCTTCGTTTTGCCTTCTCCCTGCTGCTGTCAAGCTCCTTGGGTTCATTGGCACAGTGCAAACGGTCAGTACCACGCAGTTGAATTTCTGCCAGAGAGTAGTAAACAAGCACACAATCATTGATTCCCATAGTGCTTCCTGCTCATCCGAACCTCTAGAGATGTCATTCGTTCCAACCAGGATCATCACATTGGGGATCCTCCCTGGATTCATTAGTTCCACCATCCGATGTAACTGGGCTATCGTCGCGCCTCCGAAGGCCATCTCCGTGGTGACCCAAGAGGTCCTCAAATTCGATAGTACTCTGACTAAGCTGTCTCCCAGTATCAGATGTGATGTCCCCAGTGGCGGTTGTTGCAGGTTTACTGCCGGGTTCCAAGTCGCTCGATTGAAGCAAGCTCTCGGATCCGTCTCCGGAACTCCCCTGAAGTTATATCTCAATTGATTATTCATTTGTACGTCTATTACACGTGACACTTTCTTCGCTGGCATCTTCTGTATTCTTCTCTCTGGGGCCTTAGAGCTCCCCATTAGTGGCGTCGTGTCGCTTATTCCCTGTCTGATCACGGTCTGGGAGAGTCGTACTCTGCCCGTGTCGTCGATTGTTCCATAGGGTGCAGTCACCCCGGAACCTGGCGCATTCTTGTTGGCGACCAGTCGTCCAGCTGTCTCTATCAGCTTCCTCACCGTTTGTTCCACGACGGGGTCACCCAAGGTGTCACTAGGGTCCGGGATTGTCACTCGATCTATTGCTGTCGGGAGCCGCGTTTCCGTTGTCTGACTCATCTCTCGAGGCGTCAAGAGCTCCATCGGGGACTGCCCACGAGGAATACTCCTTGCAGGTATCGCTTTTTCCACGGCTGTAGTCAATGCCGCCCGGTCCGATCGCTCCTTGTAGTCCCGCCTCAAGCGCTCAATTTCTTCACCCTGCTTTTTGTTGCAGTCTTTGAACAATATCTTCCACATGTCTCTGTCGTCCTCCGTAATGAGCCTGATTTTAGTCACTTCATCCAGCTCTTTCCTGGTCCTTTCCAGCTCATCCTTCATCCCATCCAGTTCTTGCATGGTTTGGTTCGTCTGAACCTTTTGTTCTACTTTCGCCCTCTTTGGTGGCACAGCTGCTCTCAGTGGTGAACCAGACGAGGCAGCCTCGCTGTTCATCTCCTGATGCATCCAGTTCTTGCAAGGTTTGGTTCGTCTGAACCTTTTGTTCTACTTTCGCCCTCTTTGGTGGCACAGCTGCTCTCAGTGGTGAACCAGACGAGGCAGCCTCGCTGTTCATCTCCTGATGCATTCTCGTCAGCCCAGGTTTGGGCTTGGGGGGCATAGGCATTTCACCTGGTTGGTAAGTCCCAGAACTTCCCAATCCAGGCTCATTCGCCAAGTCACTCCCTGAGAGAGCCCCGTTTCTCCACCTCATCACTCTCATGTTCGGGCGATCTAGTACTCCCCTCTCTCCATATGCTGCCATCAATAGGACTTCCGTGGGGCGGTCCCCACGGTTGTCATGCCCCAAGATGTTTATCAGGGCGGTCAGCAACATGACTACCTCTGGGTCCTCCAGAGCGAAGTCTCGATCCATTAGCCGACGATAGATCGCATCTATCATCGGTCCTACATATGCCTCTGCCAGGTCCATCAATTCATCCAAGTTGAAATTCTCCATACTGTTCTTCAGATTCGATTTGATTTGATTTCAAGGTTTTGACTCAAGTGAGCAATTAAATGATCAATCAGGATCTAGAAAAGAGGTCACGAATATCACACTTGTCAGTTTCACCTTAACTTCTTGTTAATATTTACATAAAAACAGTCAGATAAAAAGATTTTTATCCTAAAATTTATTAAAATCAATCGGTCTCTAAAATTTTGGAATTCGACCTAAGATTGGACAGTCCAAACTTTGGATCTATTCCTAAGACCGTCATTCAGTTGTTCATGGTCACTAACCCCTTCTTACCCAAGATCTTAATAACATAACACATAACATAACATACATATCACACATATCACACACTACACACAACTTAGTCTTTAGCCTAACACCCTCTTGATATGGCATCACTTGATACGGCCCATAGACTTCCAGGTAGCGTCCATGAAGTTTCTTTATGCGAGGGCCACCCGTTGTTAGTAGTGCTCGCACAGCCCTCGACTCAGTGCGTGGCTCCACCTGCCTCAGATAATCTGCATATGTGTCCAAATGCATCAAAGTGGACTCGGATGGTTCACTCAGATTTCTGATTACCTGGTGTCCAGCCACTGAGATTATCGACTGTATCTTGCTTCCTTGTGGCACCATGCCGAACCTCTGACCGGAGATCACATTAAGTTTCATGCTCAATTTGCTTGGTGTTTTAGTCTCTTCGACCTCCGTTGCTTCGAAGGTATTCAGTTGCTCATGTAGTTTCTCATTCTCCAGCTCGAGTTTCACTTTTTGTTCGATCTCTTTCGTCACCAGTTCCTGCTGCACTCTATTTAGAGCATCCATCGCGGCTGCCCTATAATCAATCTTGAAGTCATCGGCCGCAGTCACTGGTTCCGGTTCACATGTCTCTTCAGTTACTGCTTGCATTTTCTTCGTCGCCAGCTCTTGCGGTTTGTCTTTTCTGCGCGCCTCCGCTTCACTCAACAGGCGAGCCTTGCTGGCTTTCACTCCTGATAAAGCTTCCTCATGCGTTGGATGCTTGATGTCTGCCACTGCATCCCAGATTTGCGGACAATCTGATTTGAAATGACCTTCCAAGTTGCAAAAGAAACACCTCGGGCCGAATTTCGCAATTACTCCTCTCATGAAATCCTCATGGTCAACTTCTGACGCATCTTCGTCCTCGAGGCTAAAGCCTATTGCTTTCATGCCTTGTTTGTAAGTTGGGCATGCTGATACATGATGGTCCGTTGAACTGCAATTGGCACAAGAGCGTCTCTTGTCCATATCATCCCTCGGTTTGTACCAGTTGTTCCCTTGGTTTGCTGGTCCGTTGTTAAAGTTGCCATAATTGTTCTTATAGTATCCAGATCTCGAAGGAGGTTTCAACAAAAGATGTTTTTTTGACTTGAGCCGCAACTCCTCTGGTGTTGGCGCATTGGTTGATAGTGGTGTGTAATGCGTTGCTAGCATTATTCGAAGTTCATCATTCTTCACACCATCGATGAATTTTGAGGCTACTGCCAGGTTCATCCTTCGGTTCGATTCATCCGGTTGGCTGCGTCTTCTCAGCATTTCCAAGTCATCTAGAAACTTGTCTATCGTTTCATCTTCTCGTTGCCTCCGTTTCTCGAAGCGCATCATTGCTTGGTGCCCCTGCACCCGTGATCCAAAACGGTTTAACAAGATTTCGAAGATTTTCTCGGCTGTGTCACGCTGATATTGCTTCTTGGCCATGACACAGTTCAGGGCTGTCCCTTCCAAATTACTGGTGAGCGCACTGCATTCTTGTCTTTCCGACAAGTCCTCTTCCTGGAAATGCAGTTTCATTACCTCTATCCAGGTATCAATACAGCCATCAGATTCGTCTTTGTAGCATCTTGGTTTCTTAAAGACTCTTCTGGACTTCTCACTGCGTTCATTGGTTTTGGATAACCTTGTAAGAAAAATCTCTAAAGACCTGTTTAGGGTTCAAAGGCTGTGACCATTGCTCCCCTTGGCCCACATGATTCCTCCCTGGGTTCGCATGTCTCCTGTTACCGGAATCACCTCTCCCAGTCGCATGTGTGCCTTGTGTTGGTCGTTCGTTAGAGGTCTGTCTGTTCCCCGTTGAGCTTGCTCTACTGTTCGGGCCCCATGCTCTATTATCCCTTGTGGCATAGCCTGATGAACTGCCCTACCTCTAGTGGATCCATATGTCCTTCTCCTTTGATGGTTATTGAAGTTCACCTTCGGCTCCCTGCTGGGACCTCCCGAGTTCGGCTCCCCTTATTTTGGTCCACTCTTGCTGCCTAGTAGCCAGTCCAACCTATCCATGATAGCCTGAGTTCGCCTCTCCATCATCGCATCTATCTTTGTGTCAAGAGTCCCAAGAGACTGTTCTTGTTGAATTCTTAACTTCTCCATGTCGTCTCTTAAGCGTAACTCTCTCTGTTCCGCTTCTCTTGTCATTCGCGACAAAATCTTTGCTAAGTGCTCGTCCGTTTTTTCCTTCAAGCGTTTTTTGCTCCTACCAACTTCTTGTCTATTGCGGTTTATTTCTTCCCGCAGACTTTCTCTTTCAATGTGAACTGCTCTTTCTAGTTCACTCATTCTTATGGACATCTGTTCATTTTGTTCTCCTATACTGCCCACTATGTTGTTCAAGGCTTCTTCTAATGCTGCCCCGTTTTCCACGAGTAGCGTCACTAGTGGTGGTGTCACCCTGTCGGTCCCAGGTAGCTTCGTGCTGGTCGAGATTCGGGCTTTGATTCTCTGCCTCGACGTCTTCTCCTTATCCTCTTCAGGATCCGCCAATGCGTTGCCTAGCCCTTTGTTTCTACTCTCCCCAGTTCGCGTCTCTGAATTTGTCATAGTCGCAAAGCCTCTCGACTGGCCTGGTGTGTTTGCGTCTTTGCTTATCGTTCTCAACACACCAAATTTGTCCATGGTTCCAGTCTCTCTTTCGACGTATGCCTCATTCTCCTGGGTCGAACTATTGAGGCTGACTTGAGATCCAAAGTCCACTTCCTCGTCTTCGTCCTCTTCTTCCTCCTGGGATTCACCTTCATTTCCTGTGCCCACTCCTATGGTGAATGGAAAGATGTTTCCGAAGGTGTTCTTCATTCTTTCTGAGAACGCTGAGGACGTTGTTTGTTTCTCAGTCCCGCCTGCCATCATGGTGTTGTCTGTTGGAGATCTTCTAGTTGTCACTATCTCAGTAGAGATGTCGGACAGTTCCGACATCTCCTCTTGGTCCAATGTCCCGCTGGAAGTGGCAAAATCATGGCCTTGTTCTACCGGAGTAGATTCACTTGCCAGCCTTCTGTCTCTCACCTCCGGTCCATGTATTTCCTGGTTCTCATTCGTGGCCTGGTCCGTATTGACCTCCACTTCTAACATAGCTTTTCGCTCTTCTGAGGACTTCTCACTCCTAGTTTCAACCATTCTGCCTGAAACCGTTTCCCCTTTGTCGGTCCGGGCTCGTGTGATCCGATCCACAAAAGGGTCGGTCATTGCTTTTCTTTGCTTTTTAGTTATGAATTTCCTTGAGTTATTACCTCGTTTAGGTATTCTTCACTTGTCTAAACTCATTTCCAATCTATCCCCTCTTAATACTTGTACACTCAATTCAATTTCTAGTGACCTTCTAGTTTGACTATTGATAATAATAACACAACACAATAAATTCACAAGATTCTATTAAATAGTGACCACGAATCCCTGTATGTTATCAGAGTACAGCTTGTAAATAATTTATTCACACTAACCGATTATCGGTCGTAAGATTTGAGAACTAGCTCAATATGATGCTATCAGTCAATTTAAAAGATAGTGTACTCACTGCCCAATAAAGCACAAATTATGTTGATTTAAAATCAAAAAAAATTATGTTGATTTAAAATCAAAAATTTTTTACAGAATAAGAATAACTCTATGAAAAACGTATGTGTATTGTACTTTTAGTTGGTCTCAGCACAATAGTCGAACTTGTATTCTAAAGAAAAAGCTTTCCCTGCTTGGTGCTGCACCAAACAGACAAAACTTTGTAGGCAGTAATTTTTTCAAGTGGGCGTCTATTGCACCCACCGAGTACTGTGTTACCTATCTACCTTCGGACTGCCCGAGCTAGACCTACTAAAATCCTCAGGGCAGTCATTTTTCACAAAAACGTATTGGGTTTCAACCCACACCAATGAATTACGCTCTTTTTAGTTTAGACTTGGTGTCGCGAATATCCGAGTTCGGACCTGTTTTGTTTTGGTCTGGTCTTTATTGAAAGGCAAATTACCAGTGCAGTCACTGATACCTAGCCTGTCTGCTAATAACCTAATACCTCTCACTTCACTGTAGTCTTTCTTCTGTTAACCTAAGTTTTTAAATAAAATAATACCCCTCCGGATTGGCAAAAATAGGTCCCTTCCGGATTGGCAAAATTGAAACCCCTCCGGATTAGCAAAATTTAGACCCCTCCGGATTGGGACCCCTCTGAGTTAGTAAATATAAGACCCCTCCGGATTGGTACCCCTCCGGTTTTGTGCAAACAAGACCCCTCCGGATTGGGACCCCTCCGAATTTGAAAAATTTTGGACACCGCCGGATTGTGAGCCCTCTGGTTTTGTAAAAGTAGCTTTTCGGAGATTTCCTTTATTTTCAACCTATACCCCTCCGGATACGATCTCCATTTTTATTATGCTTCTTAAATTAACTAAGAAGGGTATGTGATCCTTTCCTAGACCCTTCCGGATTGAAGTTAAGCCTCTTATTTGACAATTCACGCTAACGATGAAGGGTCTTATCGCTAGACTAACTTCCGCTCGATTAAGGTTTTCTTGTGCCTTTAGCCTTCCCTTTTCGTCTAGAACAGCCTAAAGTTACTTTATTCAACCGCTATTACTTTTTGGTAGGGGTGTAAGGGCTTTCCTAAAAAAAATTTATAAAACGTGAACAGTCTACCCTCCCAAATTGGTGAATTTGCTAAAAACAATCTCAAAAAATTTGCACGCTTATTTTTTCGAAAAAACTTTTGTCTTTTTCAGTAAGCTCAGATAATTTCTGATCTTTTGGTACTAAGATCAACTGGATCTGCCCAGTAGTTCCAAAGTTATTAACCAAAACGTCTTTTTTCTAAAATCAAGAAATTTCTCTCTTTTAGGTTCCGCCTAACTTTTCCGCAATTCTGTTCTTTTCGACCTAAAAATTATTGATCCGAGCTAAAAAGGCCTATACTTTTCTAGTTCAATGCAAAAGACCCGATCTAAAACGCTTTAGTTGAAAAAATTTGCAAAAAAACTATGCTACCTGTACCCCTCCGGATTGATGAATCCACCAAATCAAACACGTTAAGTTCGATTTCTCTGCAACCCGGAAGGCTTTCGGGTAGCGGGTTTTAAAACTTGTAGATTCAGTAGTGGACGTTGTCCGAACAACTATTTTTACTGTCCTAACTCAAAAATTTCAAAAAATTTTCTGATTTTATAGTGTTCCGTTTTCTCAAAAATCACGAAAATTCGGTTTTTGGTTCCAAAATAGTTCCAACCACTTCCGAACTAAACTTGACCGGTTCTATCTATTATAGTAGTGCAGTTACGATGTAACACACTTATTTAGCGCTTTTTTCCGTTTCAAAAAATATCGATATCTCAAAAATCGCGATTTGTGGGGGGATCAAAATATCGCTATTTTGACCCTAAAAACCGGTCTGCTTTCTGTGTTTTTCACTGAAAAACGATATAAGAGTATTAATATAGGCAAAATTAGTAATAATATTAGTAATAATATACCCCTCCGGGTTTGTTTAATATCCGAATTAAGGTGCTTAACTCGGATATTCGCAGTTCGGTGAAGGGTCACTACAGTGCAGCACTGTCGAGCCCCCCACAGATTACTATCTTAATTTTTGTACCAAAAGGGATACAAAACTTGTTAATGATACCCAACAGTCAATTGTTGTTGTCGTTGAGCCCCTTCTTGTTGCTCCTTGTACTGCTTGCCGGATCAGTCGTCTCCCAAGACCCTTCCGGATTGAGCGCAATTTATCATTAACGTGCTTAAATGCTCAAATACCCTACAGTACAAACCTCACAAACGGGCCACAAAATTGATTGTAAAGATCCTGAATGATATAAATGCCTGTAACAACAAAATATCTATCAACAACAAACGGGGGGGTCGGATCACATCTTGTCTGGGGAGATGATTTCTACTGATTTTTTTTTACTGTTTTTTTACTGATCCCCCCACCCTTCCTGATTCGTGATTTTTCGGTCTTAACTTGGTTAAAAAGCTATTCACGGTAATCCGGAAGGCTTCCGCGTTCCGAACTACCCTTCTTCCCCAGAGGTTTAGGCCTATTAAGTGCGTTAATGTGAGCATCCGCTCGGCGCGGAGTGCTCGTTAACGGTTCTGCCGGTCATGATGTTAAAAAAGAATAACACCCAGGAGCGCCATAAAAACATCTATGTAACATTCACCCGGAAGATACACATCGACGGAAAATAAAGAGCTCTACATGCTTTTCACCGTCTCTACCAAGCCAGTTCTTTTGGTGGTCTTTCCAACATCGGGTCGACAAAAACGTTACTGCTTTCGGCTTCCTTCAAAACACTCAAATTAACTAGATTACATGCAGAAATAGTGAGCTCATGGCTAGGTCTCAGTATCCCCAGACCACGAGGTCACTCCTAAAATTAGTGCTACTACTATTTATTGAATTATTATTGTTTTTGCTCAGTAGATAAAAATCATCATCTCCATCGAAGATGGATCAACCCTTTCCCCCAACTCCTAGCTTCTCATCCTAGCAAAATGAATTCGGATGTTAATTAAATTCAATTCAGGACATAATAGGGAAGCTAAAAATTTGTATAAAACGATAAAAGTTCCAGTCCCGAGACCCCTCCGGATTCTTCCACCCTTCACCGTTGTTCGCAACGGCCTTGCAACTATTGTAGCGACACAATAGTTGCAACTCGGAACGGTCTCTGCTACTTCTGCAATTTGTTGTTGTTTTCCAATCACAATTCTCGTCGTTATTGCTATCGCAACTAATGTTGTTGTGTTTTATTTCGGTTCTTCCGCCAAAATGGTCGTTTCTGGCGTTTCTCAGAAATATGACGTCATAGTTCGAATATTTAAAAATTTGAAACACCAGAATATTCTAGCCTTCACCGTTAGGCTAATCGTTCCAATAACACTGCTAATCCTTCAAAACTGCTAATTCGGAAGGCTAGCTGCTAAAGTTTCGAATCTGCATTTTCGTCCATTCTGGTCGAATCTCACATAAGCAAACAATTGTCATGTGAAGAAAAAAAAACAAAACCGGGTTTTTTAACGCAGCTTAACGGACTTAGGGTTTTTGTATAAAATCTGACATAAAAAAAATCAAAAGCTTATGTAAAGCCATTTCGGCGGGCTTAAGGAAGTATGAATTTTGAAAATTGGCAAGCCATGAAAAACATCGTGGAGGATTTGGAAAAAAGCTACCTAGTTGAACCAACTAACTCAAATGGGGCAGCCCCACCCATACTTCTAAGGAAAACAGACGAATCCCACAAATTAGTAACTGATTACAGAGGACTGAACAATCAGATCGAAAAGAAAAGCTGGCCTCTACCAAGGATAAGGGATGTCATTGACTCAATGTATGGTATCATGTTCTTTTCCAACAATGATTTGACTTTTGGTTATTTTCAAATGGCCCTAGGTGACGACTCTCAAAATCTTACTGCCTTTATAATGGCGATCGGTCTCCATAAGTGGAAAAGACTACCGATGGGTCCAGCTTCAGCGCCAGAAGCGTTTCAAAACTAAATAGAGTAAATACTAATTGGTTTATTATACGAAATTGCTTTGGTGTACCTGAACGATAATATAAGATTCGGTAGAACATCGGATGAAAGAAGCTGGGTTAAAAATAAAAGGATCGAAATGCAGGTTCTTTTAAAAGAAAAAATATTTTCTTGGACATATTGTGTCAAAAAATGGCGTAGAAGTTAATCCGAAAAAGATAAAAGCAATGAAACACATGAAGAATCATCACAATATCAATTAACTGCGGGCGGTATTAAAATTCATTGGATTCTACTGAAAATTTATGGAAGGGCTAGACAAGACAGCGGAACTACTTTAGAAAATTCTTAATCAGAGCGAAAAACTCTTTGTTAATGAAACTTGCAAAAAAGCATTGAAGGATCTGAAAGAAAAAAAGCAGCAAGCACTAATACTGGGATATCCGAATGATGAAGCTATGTATACCCTGACAACCGATATTTCACTAACTGCGATAGGGTCCATATTGACACAAAGTCAGCAAGACATAGATCGAGTTATTGCGTACCCAAAACAAAGGACAATGATATTACTCCACATCCAAAAGACAACTATACGCAATCGTACATTTCACGCACTATTTCTGTAACTATGTGCCGGGTCAAAAATTCATAATAATTACTTATCACAGAGCCTTAACTTGGCTTTATAGCTTCAAGGAGCCAGACGGTGTGATAGCTAGATGGTTGGAAAAACTAGGGCAGTTTCAATTCCAAATCAAGCACGAAACGGGAAAAAACTCTTCATTCAAACTGCTGATAAATGTTTTTTTTTCATCACTGAGGATATGGATAATCAAATAGGAAAAACAACAGATACTTTGAAAAACATCTGGGAACAAGCCCTTAAAACTCCTGATTTGTAATAACAAACGGTTCAACAGAAATCTAATGAAATAAGAACAGCAAAAAGCTGGCTGCAAAACAAGAAGAGTTCAGAAAAAAGGCAAAAGAGTGGCTCCTCAAAGACTTTCTGGAAATTTTGAAAATATTTTGAAACTTTGCTAATTGAAAACGACTTACTATAAAAAAACGACCAAAAACAGTACATCGCAGTTGTGACTCCAGTGTTCATGGAATAAATCTCGTTTTGCTACATAAAGTTTGTTGTCATTTTGGTTACAGCGTACTCGAGAAAAATTTTGATAGCCTGGAATAAGTCGGGATAATAAAGATTGGGTTAATAGCTGTGAGAAACAAATAGCAAAAAAAAACCAACCAGAAACATAAACATCCACTGCTGACATGGAAACCAAGCCATCCATTTTGGTAAGTAGCGTTGGATATCATGGGTCCACTACCGAGTAGGATTCAAGTATTTTCTTTTAATCGGAGATCAATTCTAAAAGTGGTACGAAGCGGTACCACTTCAAAACCAAGAGGCAAGACAGTAACTAAGACATTGGTCGGTAGTTGCATTTCACGTTTGGGCTACCCAGCCAATCTGCACAGCGACAAGGAATCAAACTGAATATGTCTTGTCGGGGTATATGGGAGAAAACTAATATGACTTGGCCAAATATCTTCCAACAGTTATGATGGCTTATAGATCTTCAATTCATGCAGTGACAAAATACAGTCCGTATTACTTGATTTTTAATCACCATTGCTCCTTGCCAATAGGTTGCATCTACGAACCATCACAAACTAAAGTCTTTGCAAAGCCAAGCGACTACGTCAGAAACCTAAGGCAGGAACTCCAAACAAGCCACGAACTGGTGCGGGACACAATGAACGTCGCATAAGAACGTCAAAAGACATTTTACTTTAGAAAACAATGCGGAACTAAATTTATCGTGAATTACAAAGAACTACTTTTTAACCCAACCCATAGCAGGGGACAGACAAATGAATTTAGGTCGTTCTGTAACAGACCAGACGTATTCAAAGAGATTTTAGATGATCTAGTTTTTGTGATTGAAGACCAAAAAACCAAGAAACAACAAAAGTTATGATAGGTTAAAGGCTTTTCATGAAAGAAAAAAAGTGAACGCTCAGGAAGCGGGAGGAAAAATTAATCGCACCAAAAACCATGCAACAAAAGAAACAGAAGAACAAAAAAACAATTTTGTAGTTGTGGAGTTCCCTAACGCCAACTCAAAAGTAGAAGATCCTAGTTGGTCTAACCCGAGAAGAGAAGCAATTACATCAGTAAGGATAACTCCGATCAGTTCAGTACTCCGACGGAAAAACTGGACATCAAAGAGCCGATTGCCACATCAGCATTTACGGATACTCAACCTAGTAGACCCACCGACGAACCAAGGAGAAGCGTAGGAAGCCTAACCCCCAAACTATCGTTAACAGGAAAAACAAAACAGGATCAGAATAAAAAGCAGCTATCACTGTAAAGAATGTTGATAATGAAACACTGAATGGAACGGGAGGTAATAAACGGTACAATACTAGAAAACCGAGTGAGCGGTCAGCGCCTAAACTTTTTGGGGACTACTTGTTTTTATGAAAAACCATGATGATGATAATGTTTTTGTTTAGGTAATTTACTCGTGAAAACAAAATACATAATATCTTCAGGGAACAAAGAAGAGTTCTCCGGTGGTTTAATCATCATATTTTTATGCTTAGGAAAACTAAATGGCGAAACTTAAATAGCATATAATTTTGAAAACATTATTGAGACTGAAAGATTATCCTTGAGCAATCATAGTAATTGCACTCAAACAAAAGGGAAACCAGAAACGCTTAAAAGCGGGAGCTAATGATTAAACCGGCAGCATCAGAAGTACGGCTAAAGTAATGAAAGTTTTTAGCGTCCTATTCAATGACGGCACATAAGAAAAGGAGCTGGTGGGATGATGCAACATAACTGCATGAATATTTCAAGCTTATTTCTACTTTCTATCCAATGAGTGAATCAGAGTGTGAGAAACTATGGCATACAAAAAAAAAGTTTCAAATACCAGGCTTTGAAAACGAGGAAATCACTATAGCTCGCGAGAAACTGGATAATATCTTAGCATCAGAGACTTCAAAGAGTTTCAAATTAAAATTATCAAACTTTTTACGAGGAAAGGGAACAACAGAGGTGTCAAATATGTATATCCAGTAGGGTGTACTTCGCCTGCTGATAAAAAAAAAATTTTGGGCTCAGTCCTAGTCATTGGTGAACTAACCCTTAGGACCTTGCATGCACAAGTAAACATCGCAATTACTGGTAGTGTGTTGGTTTTTGAGGACCCAACAGCCAAAATGGGGTAACAGGAGTTTCAAACTTGATTCGGTAACGTAGGTGAGCGACGTGAAAACAACTGGAAGATAAGTTTTTTCACCAGCAAAAACTTCAAACTCAAGGAGCGCTTTGCTCCTGGCAACAAAAAAATTTAATTACCTATCAGCGCAAGTTGAAAGTTCCGTTAAAAAGAAGTTTTTTGATATTGAAGTTTCTGGGCTTCAAATCATAGTTCAGGGAGTACTCGAGAATAAAACGAACCACCTTTCTGTATTTTTACAGCTGAGGAAACTACGTTTGATTTGTCGGCAAGTTTTGAGGGATTATCCACTACAGAAGTAAAACAATAAGCTAGATACGTTTTTCACCTGGGACTTTTTAACAAATGAAAACACACTGCGTATTCTGGAAAAAGGCGAATGTGACACTATTTGGCGTTCAACAAAAAAACCAGAAACAGGAAATTTTTTGATGTAGAAAAAAATTGCCTCGAGGTTATCACTAGGTTATCATCAATGTGCAACAATACAGGTCGATTTTGCCAAAATATCATTCTGCACAGAAGGCGTACCGGTGGAATTTACAAATGTTGGCAGTGAGTCGCACAAAAGAATTATGGACCCTATCAGTAGAGTAATTTATCGCAATTATTCTTTCACGCTGTGCAATAGAGTCTATCTTAATGCTTTTGAATTAAATAATGGGTCCTAGGTATCATATGCAGAACAACAAAAATTGATTTGCTCGCCAAAAATAGTTAGAGAAACCGCCAAAAATATGCAACTTTGAGCTCCTTTGATAATACCGGTGGTGGATAAAGATTTGAGAGACAGTCAGTTGTTATCCCATACAGCAACTCAGGTAGCAGCTGAGAATCTCTCAAATTGAGGTTAACAACGGGATAGAGAAATTCCTGCTAATGGAGGGAGCCATTAAAGGCTACAAATTAAAAATTAAAGCTCTCGAAATAAAGAGGGAGTCACTGGAGAGCGAGTATAAGATGAAAATTTCTGAAAATCAGAGGGAGAGGAGGAAGCTTCACGCTAACTTGAAAGCAGAAATGTTCGCAAAAGAACTACTCTGGAAGAGACAGCGTCTACATGACGCACAAAGTCTTTTTCCGCCCCTCCCAGCCTCTTTGATATTTTATTGTTGCCAGAACTGGTGCCGTCTGAAACAGTGGATATGCATTTTAAGAGTCTTCGCCTTCTATGCCCGCCTAATAAAAGTCCAAAAAAAGATGTGTTGCGCCAAAAAATGGACGCTTAAACTGGAAGTTTGTCTTTTTGACAAATTGTTGATATGCTCCATAAATATAGTTCCTTATAACTTGCTAAAACTTGGTAAAATGTATCATGGGTAACTAACTGATTTGCAAAAAAAACATCATTATTGCTCCATTTTTTGTGGAACACTCCATTTTCAACGAGGGGAAGATTGTAGGGAAACGGAATTTTTCTTGTTAGCAAATTGTAAAGATCAAAACTTGAACTAGGATCATTACTAATTTATGATGTCTGAGAACTGTCAACGTATCAAATCTCTTTGACAATCACGCAAACGCTTTCACAGGCAGAAGAAAAATGCACTTTATTTAGTGTCAAATAAGGCTGAACGATGTTGCAAAAATCCGTGATCTGGGTAAAACCATATTTTACTCAGATTAACGATAGAAACGGTGCAACCCGGGAACATCAAAAACTTTGATCATTCTGAGCAATCAGTTGGTTAATAAATCCTTGCTTGATAAACCTTTTCAGTACTAAATTCTGCTAATTGTCTTATAAGTCTGCGAGATCAACTTGGAGTATAAATATTAAAACATTTATAAGTAGTTCGATCTTTCAAATTAACTCACACTCAATCCTTGGTATATTCCCAGAAATCACGTGTTGGGCTGATCCTACACCCATTTCCTCGATCAATTAGTTTCCATAACCTTATCATATTACTCCCAGTTAGATGTACTCCTAAACACTCTAAAAACAGTGACTTGGATAACCCTACGCTTGTACTGAATTGAGGGACAGCTCCTATATTTCAGTTTATTCAAAGTATTTGTTGGTTTTTGATACCATCTGCAGGTTACCCCCTTATCCTGCAACATATTTAGAGCAAAGAGAGTTGGCGGCATAGAAAACACGAGTAGTTAACTGTTCTAACAAAGTCATCCACATACCTGAGAACTAATTTTACCTGTGGAGTATTCTTCTCCTTGTTCTAAGCGCGACAGCAGCTTTCACAATAACAGACTATCTCAGTTATTGATGCGTATACGTCATCGGATGTTTTCACGCATTTAAGATGGTACCATTTTCGCTTCTCTCACATTCAACCCCTTTTGTTCGATTTTTGATTTTCGCCCATTGCTACACCATCAGATTGAACATACCGTGATTCATTACACTTGAAATATAGGATACTGACCGCCATTTTAATTGCTTCCTTCAGGGGAACACTAGAACTTTTCACATCACGAAGAGATTTTATAGTACCATCCGGATCAAGAGCAGTTTTTGGAATGTTTCTCTGACATCTTTAGTGTTAGTTCCGATGTAGGCTCTATCAACTTTGTCGAAAAACTTTGCTTGTATTTTGTTGAAATTCTTATACGAACTGCCCGGAAGCGATAAAACTGGTCGTAGGGGCGTCCCAGCCTTGTGTATCTTAACTAAATTGTACAAACGGCGGGCTGCCCCCATTGATCTCATCTCAGAGTAAAACTGATCATTTATATCATCCCTTTTGTTCCTGGCAAGAAATTCTTTGTTGAGTTCGTTTTCAATTTTTAGTATCACCTCATCAGTGGTTGCTTCTTTTTTCTAAAATTGAGAAAATTGCAACAAAAATCCCATTCAAGAGGTACAGCCAGCAACCCAATATCTCTGAGATGTTTCCTCGTTTTTTGAACGATTTTGTTTCTACAGGTTTGTCTTACTTTTTTTTCGATATGCCTTTGCCGCGGCTTCTATTTCACATAAAATATAACCCAACATTTTTTGGTTTTTCTTTTTGAGAGTAAGATGTCGATATCAGCTAAAAGTTAAATTTGTCTCTATTTGGATGCTTTGGACCCATATGCAGCTTTTCATTAACCATTCAGGCAAATTAATGTTGTCAAATACCTTAACTGATTGGTCATTTCTCCCCAATGCGGCTTATCTTGTCTATTGGACAATTTTTCTGATTTTTAAATGGGTTTCTGATCTTGTTTTTAAGATTGCATCAATTTGGCGCATCCCCAAACGGAAAAAAGGTTGCCCACAATTGTTCGAGAATTTTTTTTTCACCACCATCTTTCACCACCATCTTCTCATACCTTTTCCTGTCTTCATTAGCCCTAGACGTTTCAGTCGTTAGTAGTTTCAGTTGAAAGTTATGCATAGCTTGGTCCGAGGACCCTAAAATTCAAAAATACAGTATTATTTCGGTTTTTATACTTTCTCAGAAACTTCAGTCTATGCACAAATATTTGAGTTTTTAAATGATTTTTAAATAGTCTAAAACAGTTTTTCGATTAAGGTTTCTCTGTAAAACTTATTTGAGCCAGACAGCAGGCAAAGTTTGTGTGGTCATTGTTTTGTAGGCCATGAGTAATAAAAATCACGGGGCACAAAGCAAAACAATTCACACTCACCTCAGCCCTGTTTTCAAAGCGCAGATTCTTCCTCTGCCTTCAGCTTCAGCTCGCATCTTGCTTTTACCTTACTCCTTGTCTGTGATGATCTCTGTTGGTTGCCCCTGAAACAGTCAATCAGTCCACCAATCTTTTTTGTGCGCCTCTACCATTAGCAAAGACTTTAGCTCCATTTTTGCACTCTTATGCAGCTTCAAAAATTCCTTGAGATGATTCGAATCGTTCTCTTTGCTCCTGGAGAGAAACCGTTTTGTGGTAGGAAAAAAGAGCACTCCAGTGTCGAAAAACTGTCTATGAATATTGGGCGTTTCTTCTCGTCTGCAATAGACAACCGCGAATATCTACTATTTCTTCGACATCAAATACCCTGTCAGCTTTTTGACACAGGCTGGGCAAAATTAGTTAGTTCTGTGGCTTTTGATGGTGTTGTTCACCACGTCGTGCCACACCACTTTTTTTTGCTTTCAATGGACTCTCGTCCAGTAACCGTCAAAGGTTTGCTCTGGTTAAGTGAGTTGTTGTTGAGAAGTTAGCCAGGAATTGCTGTATCAATGCTCTTCTACTGCTTTTTCTCACTTCTATTGAAATCGTAGGTGCTCTGGAACAGGGAGCTAGCAGCTAGAATATGAAACTTTTCGGCAAGTCAAACAAAAGTCTGCCATAATCTACGAATCGATAAAAATTGCTGTAAAAAATTGCTCTTCATACAAAACCTTAAAAGTCTAAATACTGGCCCTTTACCGGGGAATTAGCTTGAAAATTAAGCTCTTCGCTGTTTGTTTTTATTTGCAATTTACAATTAAAATTGAAGGAATTTTTGATCAGCGGAAAGTTTCAACTGTTATCAGGATGTGCATCGTCAGGTAAATTTCATTTTTTTTCAGGATGTGCATCATTAGTTTTTTCAAAATAAACTAATCTAATGGACGACAAATCATCAAATAACAATTTTTTTCTCAACAATAATTAAGATAAGTCTCGATTTCAAAACGACCCCTGTTAAAAATTAGCCAATCACAGTTGAACTCTAAAATTATTGTTCAGCTAGAATACTTTCAACCTTTTAAACTAATTAAAAGATTTTAAATTTAAAATCTTTTAATTAGTTTAAAAGGTTGAAAGTATTCCACATTTGAAGCCAAAACATAACAAGCAAAAATGTTTTTGGACTGCAAAATTTTCATTCAGTTTCTGGAAAAAGAAATCATTTTGTTATTTGCTGATTAGTTAATCTCTCTGAAGCTTTCGGTTTTTTTGGCCATAACCATTTACAGCAAAAAAACCAAGTTTTTCCTAGTTTCATAAAATTTGCCACTAACGACCTAAAACGGAAAACAGTAGTCAATAATACTTAATCTCACTTCTTCATTGTTGTCCCACAGGACAATTTTTTAGGACATCTCTTTTCAACTTGTCCATTTATCATCTTAACAAGCAACTGACTAAAACCGGCCAAATATTGCACTGACAAAATTCTCTTCTATAAAATAATATATCAACGTTTTATGTTTTTTTCCAAAAGCACATATCAAAATCTTATGCTGAACAATAGAGCCTATTTTTTCAAATAGGAAACATGCTAGATGAGAAGACAAAGAACTCTATAGCTCTGGCCAGAAAAAGAAAGGCCTTTTGCTTGGCATTATTGAAGAAAGGCCTTATGTTAAAAATTTTGGAGTAATTCTAGACCAATTCTTGAAACAACAAGAGGGGTTTAAAATGATTTTGAGAAAAAGCGCTGGTTCAATAAGTTTATCATTTATATTTTTAAAAATGAGGTGGGCAATTAGGACTTTTTGCAGTGGTTGCGCAAAATTCAATGCATCTTCTGATGTAAACTTACAGCCTGAAGTTTCATACTAACAATTTTTCTTGGCCGTAACATACATATACTACTATTAGCTCTTGAGAAAACTAAATTTGAATAAAATAACAAAAACATTAATAGTAGAAAAAAAAACTATTCTTTGTCAACTACGTAAATGAGCAATACATTGATAACTTTGTAAATAAAAACAGGCACTGTTTTGGAAACGATTACATGATGATAAACTTATTTTGATGATGCCCTTACTTTTAAAAGATTAAAAATAGCATTTATAAATTCTATTGATTGAATAAAAAAATTCAACATTGGCAATCTATGGAAAAGTTTTGACGGTTTTCAAATAATTTCACGGACTTCTACAATTTTGTTTTCAAAGGCTATTTTTAGTAGTTTTTCTTGTTTTCTCATGTTTATTATTAAACACAATTCAAAAAATACAACATTACTTACCAAGGTGAACTTGTTTTCAATTGGCAAAAAAAATGTTTTTTTTTTCCTATTTTGACTAATTCAGTTTGACGACCTCTATCGAAATTGCATTTTCAAATTCTTTTTTACGCAATTAACACTACTGTCTCAAGTTAATTGGACACCTGAAAGATCAAAAAACCAGTATCATCCTCAAAAAAATTCTGCAACTCAAATAATAATACCTTAGGATACTTTTTGCATTGGTTCGCTTTTTTCACATCTTATGGCGAACCGACGCAAAATAACTGTTCTTGATGTCACCGGACAATTTTGAAAGCCCTTTTCTGAGTTTAAGAGTTCAATCTATAGCGTCTCTCATCGGACAGCTGCTTTTTCTGTTCTTAAAAGGATGAAAATCTTTAGAATTTACTATAGTATAGTTCGGTAAAAAAAACACTTTATTTGCCAGTTGAAAGAATATTTGAATGCATGTACAAGTAAAAGTCATCTTGTTATAATTTTGGTTGTCAGGTACAACAAAATATTAGAAATTTTTAGCATTTAGTCGATAGAATCATAACCTCCCGCATTTTTTTTAAAACAAATTTAAATATTTCCATAAATTTTTCCGTAAGTTGCCAACGTGGGATTTTCTTTAAGAATAAGTAATAGTTAATAGGTAAGAGTTCTTTAATAGGTAACAGCTAATACTTCTTAAACATTGTTTTTGCTTTTCTCAAGTAGGAGTAATCTTAAATTTGATCTGTCATCATTGTATCTGTTCCAAATTGTAACTGGTTTCTTAAAATTGAGTTTTCAATGTAATGCCATTGAATCTTTCGACAAAAAAACATATTTTTTGTGCCCGGGTTGACCTCAATAGACCGAAAATGCTAATTATACAATTTCATACACTTAGTCTTTGGAAAAATGCTAGTCATACAAATTTCATACATTTTTGCAAAATGAGTTTAATCGAATTTCAGGTATAGTTGTTTTGGTATAGTTCTTTTGGTATCGAAATTGGTCTCTTCATAAAAAAAAGGGAAAAAAATGGTATGAAAAAAATGCTAGTCATACAATTTCCATATTTGGAAATTGTGTGACTAGCATTTTTTTGATGACGACGACAAAAATTTTTCAAAGTATATTTGAAATTGCCCCCAAAAATTTTTTTGTGTTTTTTTTCTAACGAAAAATGATTTTCGTATTCAAACAAACATTTTTTGAAAAAAAAATTTTTGCATGCAAAATTTAATTTTTTGTGTGTATAACGTAGTCCTGGATATAATAATATTGGATTTTTTTTCTTTTTCTCTTCATAACTTTTTTCAAAAACGCTTAAAACTCCTCTTTCTTTTGTATGAAATGTTTTTGTATGCCTTGATCAATGTCTGGTAATTTAAAAATTCAAATTTTAGAAATAATCATCTTTGAAAATTATTGCCAAAATTTAAAAGTTCATTACTTTTGTTATATTATTTGTGTGAGACAGAAGTAACAAATATCAGGCTGTTTCCAATGCATTTTTAATGCGAGACGACCAAACCTTTGGTTACTACGTTTGAGTAATCAAGGTTTATGTCATTTGTGTTCGGTTACGAACACAACCAAAAAATTTTGAGAAACTAAAATGTAAAAAATCAAAATTTTTGGTTTATGGAAAAATGCTAGTCATACAATTTCCATATATGAAAAATACTAATCATAGACCTTTCATGCAATTTTCTGTACGTATGGAATTGTATGGAAAGTGTATGACTAGCATTTTTCCATATATGGAAATTGTATGACTAGTAATTTTGGTCATCCCGGGTGTTCATATTTGAGCGATTGTTCTAAAATTAATTTGTTTGTAAGCTGGTTAAAGCTAGAGGTGCTGTACATCTACAAAAACAGCAGCAACAAAAAATGTACAACAAAAAACTTTTTGATAGAGAAAAGAATCTTTAACCCTAAAAAACGAAACTATAACAAAAAAAAACATCTTTCCATGTTGGTTTTATTATTTTGTATTAGTTTTGATCAGTGCAACCAATTTCTTCGGTTTTAGGCTCATGGTGTGCAGAGACTTGAGTTGAGTCAGAAAGTTCTGGAAAGATAGGGAATGGTCTCAGTTAAATTAAATAATCTCCGTTTCTTGTCACGTTGATTAACTGCTTCTTGTTCGGTTTGTCTTTGCAGGGGAACCTTCCATTGGTCTCAAATTTGAAGGGCGAAAAGTTTCGTAGAGCAAAAAATTTTGAAATTGAAAAATTTTTGAAGGAGAAAAAGTTTTGAAGGGCAAAAACTTTTTAAGCACAATAAAATACTATTTTAAATTTTTTTCGCAAGAGTTTGCACGTCTTTAACAAATCTCTGAAAGATCCAAAGAGACTAACAAAAAAAATTTCAATCGAAAGAAAGAGCATAAAAACAGCAACTTCAAGCTTTGCTTCGACTGCGTTCGACATACGCTCTGACTAGTTCAGCACAGTCAGGCTATGTTTCGACCAGCCAGACGTGTTTCTACTGTGCAAGATATGTTTTTGACGGCAACCTGGGTCGAGGTGCTCAAAAATCGGGATGTTTCCACCATCTCGATCGAAAGTCGAGTAAGTTTCGGCCCAAAACATTAAGTCAAAACAGTCTCAAATTCGTTCGAGTTTAAAGTCGGAGTTCATCCCAACAACTTATGCTCACCTCTCGAACACTGACTTGCAGTCGCCCAATCAGCTTTCTTTTAAAGTCAAAGACGGTTTTGGCCACCAAGTTCTACGGCGACTCAATTGATTGACTTGTGAGCAACCAACCCCCTTACCCACTGAATTTGATTGTATCCGTATTAATTCCATATATGATGACCTGTATTCTTCAACTCGTCCCGTAATGGATAATATCCAGCAAGGAGTTGAACAAAAGTTTTAAAACCTGAACTCAGCTTGTTTCGGTGACTTATGTCGAGATCGTGTAAAATGTAATGACCTTTCTTTTTATTAGGGAACTATAATATATGCTCCATAACCAATATACATAAATTTACAAACTATTTATTATAGATCCAGCACTGACTATAATTCGTTATAACTCGATTGCACCATAATCTACTGAAGACAACTGCAACTAAAAATTAAGATGAAAACTAAGAATAATTCTGTTTAAAAACTGCAAACTGCATCTACTGATTACGCGTGGTGTTGTGAACTATAATTAATACGATAGTAAAGTTTATTTCAAACTAAATGGAACGAAAAAACTCATTAATATTGCTGTCCAAGAACAGCCACTTCAATGAGCTATTGATTTTTCAGTGATTTGCTCAAAACTTACAAATACAACTCATAATCAAATAACTAAGTAGTTATAAACGACAAATCATCTAAATTGTATTTTGTAATAAGTGTTTTCTATTTTTTTTTCATTTCAACAATTTTCTGTGAAAAATCGTTTTAATATGCTGTTCGTGTTTGTCACTTGTAATTGATCTTCGATATTTTGAAATACTATCAAATTATTTCTTGGCGATTGGAAAAAAGTTACCACGAATTTCAAGATTTTTCTGTTACTTTCGTTTAAATACTACATTTTTTCATGATAGCAGAAATTTAGTCATCTTGTACATTCATCTTTACTTTTGTCTCGTAGGACTTGTGCAAATAGACAGACCAGTAGATGACCATCATGGTGAAAAAAGAGAGCGGGAAAAAGTATCGAGAAAATCTGTCGATGGCCCCTACATTGAATCGTTTCTTCTCGCTTTGATTGAATATTTTGTTGGAGAGTGCCTGTTTCAGTTTGGTGTAGGGAGTGCTGCCACGTCCGGGGAAGTTGCTGTAGCTGCCGTCCAGGGCTCTGGATCGGTTGGAAGGGGCACCCGCAAGTTGCATGTGGGGGGCTTGGGCGCTGTTGGAAGGGTGCCACGAACTGGGAACTGGTGGTCCGCCCATCATGAAATCCTAAGGCAGTTACGATTTCAAGAAGTTACAATTTCAACATCGACAAGTCCAAATATTTATACTTCAATTTATAAATCGCCTAATCGGCTGTTTTGATAGCTTCTTTGATAGACAAAAATTTTAGTTATTCGAGCTCATTTTCAATTTACATTCGTGAATGTGCATTTTCATATAAAATATATAATTGAGATTAATAAAAATTAGCCGCTGTCAAAGAGATCATTTTTAGTCGAAGATGATATGTGTCACATACGGATGGTTTTACAGCAAAATAAAGCAGAATGCTATATTTTTAAATACTAATGCTTCTTCAGGACGCCAATGATAAATTTCCAGGACTAATGTTTTTTTATTCGGAAAGTTTATAAATAACCGGATTGCAAAGCTTGTGAACGAGAGCATAAAAGCACCCACCCTATGTTTCATTGAGGACTTCTTAATCTTGGGTGGGGACTGGGGCTTGTCCAGATAACACACGGCTGCGAACTCGATGAGACTGGCAAAGACGAATAAGAAGCAGGAGGCGAAGTATACGTCAATGGCCTTCATGTAGGATATCTTTGGCATGTTTGCATTCGTTGATGAGATTAGAGTGAGGAGGGTGAGGACAGTGGTGATTCCTAGGGCGGCTCTGGCGGGGACGGAGGAGCGTCCGACCCAGAAGGACACCCAGGAGACCATGACTATGAGGGTGGAGGGGATGTACATCTGGATGATAAAGTAGAGTGTGTTCCTGCCGAAGACGAACTTGGCACCCAGTGTCGACCAGTTGCCTAGAACAAGAGGAAAAAAAACTGTTCTTTTTTAGTTCCCTTCTTCGTTACAAATTTTTTTAGCTTAGTTTTGCGCAAGATATTATAGATTTTTCTGGAAGTATGCTTGATCTTGCGATGCGCGGGCTGTGGCATAATGCTGTCGTCGGACTTGCTGATTGGTGAATTTTAAGAAACACTAGGAAACGGTGCGGGGATTTTTTTATTGTTTTTTGGTGGGTAATTGATTTTCCGAGCTCTCCCACATCACTATACAGACCCTGTTTTGAACAAAATTTCTGCGCCGAAGGCAAATTTTTGAAGAAAAAGCCAAAAAAGCGTTTTAAGTCCTTTTTTTTAGTAAAGTGGAACCAGTTTAAAACTAGCATTTATATCCAATCAGGGGCGGATCTAGGTTTTTCTCGAGGGAGGGGGGCGGATTTTCAAAAATTTTGACGACCTTTTTTTAAGTCGACCAAATTGATTTTCTGAGCTCTGCCAAAGCAGTAAAAAGACGCTGTTTTGGCCAAATTTTCTGCGCCGTGGGGCAATTTTTGAAAAAAACAGGTCAACAGCGCGCGCTCCCCCTCAAAAATAGTATTTCTTGGCGCCAAAAATTTTAGGGTCGGTCGGCCAAAAATAGATTTCCTAAAAAGTACCAAAGGGGGGACCCTTTGAGTCGGCAGGGGGTCCAATCCCTGAGGAAGAGGCGTCCGACCCCTCCCCCCTAAATCCGCCCCTGTATCCAATTACTATAAAATGTAACACTTACTATAAAATGTATAGCTAAAACTATTCAAAGTTTCAGCGACAGAACAGAATAAACATAATTTAGCAAACAGTCGTTCTCCTTCAGAACAGTTCCTGATATCTTATCTCGCAAATACCAGTATACACTAGATCTATTGAGACTAGGAGATATAAGAGTAAGATTAAGATCGGTATTAGACTAAGAAGTTGAACGAATCTATCCGCCCGAAACTAAGATAGCGTGAGAAACAGACGGTGTAGCTTATCTGAAATTATACTATGAGTGAGCCACTCCGGGCATGAACTCAAAAGTTTGGATAAAAAATCCTCTACTGTATAGCCCTGTCTGTTTCACTTTCTGTGCTTTTTCGCATTTATAAGAGTACACAATGGGTAATTTTGAAACCTTTGGATTTTTATTGATCAAGTTAACTGTAAAATAAAATGAAACAAGAAAAAAGGCCAAAGCTTTGATGTTTAAACCAAGCCTACCATTGAAAGGCTATAGTAACAATGAAGATATTGAAAGCTAATTTTAAACAAGCGATTTTATTGATCTCAATTAAGCAACAAAAAGCCCCGGCAACATTTTTGATGATTATAGAGGAAAACCTATTGAGCAGAAACACAATAGAACACTTTTTAAATCCACTTTGAAAAAATTTGAGTTCTAATTAGGCTGAGGGTACCTATTTGTAATAGGAGATCCATACACTTAGACGTTTGACGAAGCGACGCAGCATTTCGTTTGACTGAAACAAGGCCGTAGCGCAATACAGGGTTTTTTCTAAGAAGAGGAATTGGAGCTCAAGCTTTAGGAAAAGCTTATTGTTACCTTAATAAGGGAACTATGGATATTTGTAAAGTACTTTGAATTGTAGTGGTTTTATAAAGCATTTTCACTCACTCTCTGAAAATGATTCTGAAAACCCCAAAATCAGTTCAATTTTTCTCGACATTGGCAAAACTTTTTCGATTTTCGAAAAAGAGTCAAATATCTTTTGGTTGATCCCCCATTCGCACGTGGAGGGATAGTTCAAAAGGTCCTTGAGACTGGTTTATAACTGGTTTAAAACCCGGGATGAAGTCACAGAGAAAATCAGTACTTTTCCAGAAATGTATTGGAAAATTATCAGTTCTGTATCAGATTGTGGCAATAGGCAATTTATCTCTGATCAGAGATAAATCGGAGAAAACACCGCAGCACTGTAACAGTACTGAATCGGTACTGCTACAGTACTGTTTTAATTCTGCTGTTTTTCTGAATTTTACAATATTTAAACAAAAAACTTGTTTCAAAATGAAAAGGTTGACCAAATTAGCTACATATTAAACTGACTTTTTCTATCTCAAATGAAAAACGCGCAATTATATACATTATTAAACTGATGCGCGAAGATATACATGGAGATACTTAGATACAGAATGGAGTAACAATTCTGTACACTTGCTTTTTGTTCCAACTTTCGTTACGAAAGAAACAGAGTATTTGTGCTCAAGAGGTTTTTTTCTTCAGACAATATTCGGCTTTTTAACCAGCCATTTTTGGCGGATTTTTTTATCATTCAAAACGAACTGTTGTCTTGAGCCTAAATTTGAAAAGATATTTTAACTGTGATCTTTTTTCGTAAAGTTATTTGGGTTTAAAGATTGCCATTTTGGCCAAATTGGGACAGTTAACGCGCGATATTTTTCGCGCTATTAACGCGCAAGCGGAGATTTAATCCGTCCTATAAATTGTTACAAACTGTTAGAAGGACGCTTATTTGCCATAGTTTATCTGTTACTTGTCACTTTGTTCTTTATATGGAGTGTAGGGGGATGATTTTCATAAAAATCCTCAAATTTTAAAAAACTTTCATTTCATTTTATTTATTACGTTTATTTTTTCATATTATTACTGCTCCAAAGACCTTAAAGGGCAGTTGGAACAATCATGGCCTCGCCCTGATACAAGCAGCCTTGTTTTAAATTACTTAAATTGTTAAAGTGTAGACATATGTTAGGCTGAATAGTCTGTTCTAGCTATCCTGATGCAGTGACTGATGATGCTGTAATGAATTTTTCTAGACTGTATCGAATGAATTGAAGTAAACTGATCACCTAAGTAGTAAATTCAAAACAAACAAGACTGCTTGTATCAAGGCGAAGCCTTAAATGTTACGACTGGCTTATAAGGTCTATGGAGCAGTATTAACATGAAAAAATTAAATACAATAAAAAAGTGAATTTTCAAAAAATTTCAGATTTTTTGTAAAAATATTTTCCCCACACGCTTTATTAAGTACATTTCGTTCCTAGTAACAAATCATTTATGGCAAATAAGCTTCCTTCAACCAATTTGGAACAATTTCTAAGACGGATTAAATCTCTGCTTTCGCGTTAATAGCGCGAAATATCGATCGCGCGTTCATTGCCCCAAATTGGCCAAAATGGCCAAAATGGCCAAAATGGCAATATTTAAAACCACATAACGTTACAAAAAATAATCACAGGTGAAATATTTTTCAATTTTAAGCTCAGGACAACAATACCTTTTGAATGATATAACAAATTTTGTCAAAAAAAAACTAGTTAAAAGGTCGAAATTTGTCAAAAGAACAAAAACCACCCCGAGCATAAATATTCCGCTACTTTCGTTACGAAAGTCGGAACAATAAAAAGTTTCAGGCGGTCAATTGAACGCGTGTTATCTACACATCAATCACGTGCTCACGTTTGATAAGGCCTTTTGATGAGATTTTGCGTTTTAGCTTGTGGGTGGGGAAGGGGGGGGGGGGGGTAGATTGCTGAATTGATATTGATTGATACAAAAATCACGACTAAATGCTTTCCCTTACTAATTTTCTTCGATGAATCAAAATCTGCTATGAAGAACTTTCCTCTGTGCCATAGATCGGTTCCTTTCCACTCTACAAGAGTTGTCGGAAGAACAATTTTGCTATTGCTCAGCTTTTTAAAATGATTGGTAGCTGATATATACTTGTGCTGGCTTACATGCCACCAATTGTACATACCAGTGGATAGAGATCTGTCCCATGAGCGACAGGTGAAGTTGATGACTCGGAAGTTGCTGAGAGTGATGTCTTGCGCGAGCACAATGGGGAAGTCGTCTGGGTCTAACTTCCACTTGTAGGTGATGTCGTCCGAAGTGTATCCCCAAGAGGCTATCCTCAACTCACACGACTGCACGTCCATAGGGAAGTAGGCCAGGTCCATCGGACAACGAGACGTCACAGTTACTCTAAAATCAAACAACAACAACAACTTCGATAATAGTTTCGAATACTAATTCAAACTGAATATTTTCAAACAGAACAGTTGAAAAAGTGCAGGTACTAAATCACATGAGCGGATTACGAGCAGCGGCAGGTAGGGGATGTGTTAGTTACAATCGACTCTTTTCACAAAACACGTTACGAGAAAAAAGTACCGAAACTTGATTTAAAAAAATATATATTTTTTATTAGTATCATGAAGGAAAACCAAAGATCGCAAGAAAAACAGGGAGTCGAAAAATTTTTCGGTAGGTATGCCTATAGATATGCCCTCCTTCAAAAACAATTAGACTCAAAAAGTATTCATAATTTCAGCAAAAATGGTTGAGCACACCTCATACTCATGAGAATATTTCCGTTTCCGTGCAGACGGAAGAACACATTCCTCTTTGTCACCTCATGCACATACGACTCAGTCTCAGTCTGGAAAAAGGAGTCCGGCAGCCACAGACTGGACAGGAGGTCCTGGCTCAGCACCAGCTTCTCACTCTCCGAGAACTCCTCCTCATTGTTGTTCATGCGCTCCTCCTTCGACTGATTCTTCTTGTAGTTCTTCAGGGAGAATTTGAGCCGGTCGTCCTTCCAGTACTGTCGGAAGTACAGACCCACTCGGAATGTCTGAAAGAAATGGGGTTAATGTCAAGCTAGGGTCATCTTCGACATTTAAATTTAATCGGCATCTTGAATTTTGCTAGAAAATAGATTCTTTCATTCGTTGTATAAAATAACTAGTGTTGCAATTAGAAGTAAATAAAGTTACCAGTATTTCTTTTATTATTTCAAATTTTTCTTGGGGTCAAATTGATAACTGTAAGCGCAAATATTAAACTGATTTTGTTTCACTAAAAATGACAATTGGTAAAAAATAAACAATTTTTAAAGTAGATTGGCTGAAGATTGCATCAAATTAGTAAAGTGACAGAAGTCTTTCAGGTCCAAAAATTGCCCGCCGTCCCCGACTTTTCAGCTGACAAGGAAGGGAGGAAGTCAAATAATCATACCATGTCCACTTCGGATACTGGGCCCAGACTGACCACGTACATAGTGGAGTTCACAATCAGGGCATCCCCTGAAACACATCAAACACAATGAATAAGCAGCAAACAGCATTCGATTTCTAACTGTACGGCTCATCAAGCCTAAAAATTAGCTTGAGCTTTGCGAGAAAAAGTTTTTGTTTTCCACTTCTTTCTATTGAAATCTGGTGTTTTTTGACATCTGCATTCAATTTTTATCTGTACTAGCATGTGTTTTTTTTGCTTCTTTTTCCAATCATTCATCATCAACCAATTAGTTGAAAACTACAAATTAAATTGACAGAATCGATTTGCTTTCGGAACGAAGCCTTGTTTCTCTCCATTCAAACACACACTGTAGAACTAATGAAAAGTGTCGGCTCAGTTCCTTCTTCACTGTTCAATCTGCAAAACTGACAGTCTTTTCCCGCCAAACAGAAAACTTCCTGGAGAAGAAGCACGATTAGAGAAATGGCTGAATTTTCTGAGAGGGGGAGGGGGGGAGAAAACGAGCGTTGCTGAGCGTTGAATAATTGAGTTAATTGAGAAGGTGTCTTAGTAGGTCTTAGTTTGGGGGAGTTTTTGCTTAAAAGCGAGTGGGTTTAATGAATTTGCATTCATCTAGCAGAGTAAAAGAGATAGACTTAGACAATGAGTGAAGGGTGGATACCTTCTATTAAAAAGGGGGAAGGGGCTGTCAGGGTTAAGCGGCTTTGATGGAGCTGATAACAAAACAGGCATTGACACCAGATTTGATCTGTCAATTTATCCATTAGCAGCAGAGACAGTTTACCCACTATGTGTCATTTGGATATCCTCTGCCCATTAAAAAGGCAGGCAGCAACCATCCTCAGTTAAATTAGGGTTCAATTTAGAGATAACACGGAAACTGTTTCCTAAGCTTAACGTCAAAAAGCCCCCGATGCGAATTCTGAAGCCAGCCCACCTATATATTTGGGTCTCTATAGATTATATGTTATTAATGAATATACTTTTAAATATTCTGAAGTGAAGCCCACTTTCCGATATTTTTGAGCCTGTTTTTTCTATCTTTTTTTTGTAGATATGTTTGAGGTGGGAATATTCTGTGAGTGTTATTTGCACAGCGACCGGGTGCTCATGTTTCCATTTGTACATAAGTCCGGGTTCAGGGCAATTAAGTACATTTCGGGATTGTTAGCGAGGGTATCGAATATCTCCATCGCTCTTCCAATCCAAACCCTGGGGATTGTTTCTCTATACTTGAGTTTACCAGTTTAGATACTTGACCCTCAATTTGTATTCTGAGAAGTAGCTGTTGAATACAATGGTTCAATTATGTATCCCGCCCATTGATGCTAAATTAATCGCAGTTTCGGTGGAAAAACAGTTACGCAGTTTGGATGAAGTGAAAAAAATAGAGCACTCCGCTGGTACCAAAAAGCCACGAATTGAGTGAAAAAATAATAAACAACTAAATTGTTCTGAACTTTTCTCCAGTTTATCCCTTTTGTGTTTTGGCAGAGGGTTAGAATGCATTTAAACTGTAGCTAACAACAGCCAAAAATCGTGAATATAACTGAACATCAAATTTGCACAAAATAGTTTAGCTGTGAAACCTCAAAAAAACATCTTCGGCTAAACCACATTCAGATAGTACTTTCGTTTGAAAAAAGGCTCTATTTTTAGCGCAATTCAGACACATGGGCACAGACACTTGGAAATAGTTTCAAGAATATTTTGACTAAAGATTAGTAGCCTCTGATTTTCGACTTAACATGAAAAAAATGAACTCACAGCAATTAAAAAAGCAATTAACACTTTATCATACTCTTTCGGTTGTATCTAGAACAGCCAAAGTGTTGCACAAGATACAAACCAGCTGATGAAATTTTGAGGTGAAAAATTGCAATAGGTGGCAGGTTTAATTTCTGGTCTTTCAGATACAAAAACATTAACACCTGGAATCGAACTCTTGTCTCTAGGTATTGAGTTAGGTGTGTCAGCCAATGTATTAACCTGCAAATTGTTCCAAAGACAATACTTTATTAGCCCTAGGTGTTTTCGTATAAGAATACTCCTTTGTTAGTAAATTATTGGTTTATGGACAATTCGCAGACAGGGCGATACATTGGTTGACACACCTAACTCAAGACCTTGAGACAAAAAATCGATTCCAGGTGTGAATGTTTTTGTATCTGAAAGACCAGAAACTAAAACCTGCAACATTTTACCCGCAAATTTTCATAAGATTTTTTGTATCTTGTGCAACAATTTTGCTCTCCTAGATATGGTAAAGACTATGGTAAAAATGTTAAATACTTTTTAAATGGCTGTGAAATCTGTTTTTTGTTTGTGTGTGTTAAATCGGGAAAACTGGTCATTAGACAGAAAATTCTCGAAGCTACTTCCAGGTGTCTCTGCTCATGAGTCTGAACAGCGCTAAAAAAAATTTGCCGAAACCATTTTCTTGAGGTTTCAGAGTTAAACTATTTTGTCCAAATTTGATACTCAGAGATTGTGTTACTCACAGTTTTAAAAACACGCATCAGCAAATTTTGTTAATTGCGTAAAATTAACGCTAGTCAGTGTATCGGACGAATCAGCTGCATCTCAGCGCAGAGACCTGGTTCAAACTCCTATGTGAACCGAATTTTTTCGTTGCTAAGTTATATTTGACTTGTGATTTCCGTCTATTGTAATAATCTAACTCACAGAGAACTATTTATTTTTATTGAAAAACGAGTTCGAAAATGATTTTTAAAATGATTAGGGTTGATTAATGACTTTTCTCTGCACGCATCTGTGCCAGGAATTCAGGAACCAACTCAGAATTTTATAGAAGAAACGTCACACTTTTTGAATGAAATTTTTTTTCAAAATTTTTGTTAGATCGACCAAATTGATGCTCCGAGCTCTACTCCAACATCATAAACACCATTTTAAATTTTTAAATGACAATTTTGAAGTATTGCAAAACAGGCCAAGAATGAGTTTAAGCGCGTTTTTTAATGTTTTATCAAAAAAGTTTTCAATTTTTTGGATGCGCCAAAAAGGATGATAATAAATTGCGTTAAAGAGGGGACCTTTTGGATTGTAGCCACGGGTCATTTCCAAGCTCTGAGATAAAATGCGCTTAAGGAGAGAGGGAGAGCCTGGAGAAGTCACGAATTGTTACAAAAAAACAAATCAAGCGATAGTTTGTCAAGCTTCATATCCGTAAATATTTACCATGCCTCAAAAAAGTCACAAAAACCTTGCTGCTAAAAGATTAATCAGAAAGTTCAAACTCAAATTTTGGAAGAAAGACCAAAAAACAATTTAAAAATCGACTTCTGAATTTGTGAACGTTTTTCAGCGAGGAAGAGGAGGAAGAAGAGGCGCTAAGATAGACATTATTACAAGTTACAATAGATATTTTACAATCACAACGTTAAGTAATCAACAAAAATTGTAATTTTTCATCCCTCCGGGCGTAGTTGAGAAGAAAATCAGAAACCATCAATTTTTTCTTCTAACTTGGCTGATAAACAAACAATTTTAAGCGGACTTTTCTTGACGCTGAGATATACATTTCAAATTTTTTCAGTTGGTTCAAGCACAATTAATTGGTGTTTATTCCGAACCCAAATTGCAAATTGGCCCCAATTTTTTTTGGTACTTGTTTACCTGGTCCGATATCAAAACAGAGAAAAAATGGTTCAAAAGTATCAAGAAATAGGTAGGAGAGTTTGTGAAGAGCTTTGAGTTTAAATTAAAAACATCTTTATAAAAGGATTCTCAAGAGGAAGACACGTTTCAAAAAAAAACTTTAACAATCTACAAACAATTTAAGGCCAGTTTGCTAAGAACTGACGTCGGAAAAAAGTGCCAAAAACAGAACTCTCTGTGTGGTCAGAAGGTCGGGTTTTTGAAAGAGGGAAATTTTGCGCACTCAACTCCGAAGAAGCAAGTTTTTGACACACCTATTTTCAAAAGTTTGTTTTTTTAGTTTAGATGAAAAATCATATAGTCAGGGCAAAAATCAAATTTTTGGACTTACGAAATAGATATAGTTTTATCATTTAGATCAATTAGTTGGTTAGCTGTCTTTGTATCATGCAAGTAAAGCAACTAAAACATCCATAGAGCTTTTTGTCAAAACAGTGGTCCTGTATAACAAAAAATCTGTAGCTCTATCTGTTTAAAAGTCAATTAAAACCAATAATTTAGGGATTAAAAAGAAAAATATTCAAATCCCATTTTTTTCTGCATTACAACAATATCGCTAGGGCGACAATTTGTAACAAGCGACAATTCATAACAAGCGACAATTCGTAACAAGCGACAATTAGTAACAAGACATTGGCAAGTAGAATAAGCTTGCTCCGCTTCAATCCGCTGCGCTTAAATCCGGCACGATAGGAATACTACGCGTGAATCAGTGCTCCCCGCTTAATCTATTGTTACAAAATGTCGCTTGTCACGCGTTGTCACTTGTGAGAGATGTCGCTTCGCAAATAATACGAAACCCAACCGCATTTTGCTAAATTCGGATCAAATATTTAACCCGAAATGAGTCATGCTCGTCTCCTGTATGACAAATATAATTACGCAAAAAGGAACGGGGTCAAAAATTATCCAAATTAAATTAAAAGGAGCCTCTTATGTAGCGCAACAAAATTTGAAAAGAGTATAACTTCCTTATAAAACCTACATTGTCGAAAAACATTTGCCAAAAAACGAAAAAATTATATCCAAACAAAATTAAAATAGTATTTCATGTAGTAAAATGACATTTTTTGACTATGCAACAAAGATGTAAACAATTACAAATTTTTTTTTTGAGATTATGCTTTTCTTTACCTATGTTCTACGTTGGGGTACTTAAGAGGCTCTATCTGATATAATTTGGTCATCAGTTGACTAAGTAGTTTTTGATGTAATTCTTATTTGAATAAAAGGGGCCAATATTAATTCATTCCTGGGGTAAACGTTTGGGTACAAATTTCGCAAAGTATATTATACCATATCAATTTTGGTAAAATTTAAGTTTTTTTGTTCTCATCACTTTTTGCTTCGAGCCAATTTAAAAAAAATGGTTTTAAAAATCCAATTTTGATCGTTTTGTCGGGATGACTTAAATTTATCGATTTAAAAGAAAATTGAAAAGTAACGAAATGCATCACTAGTAGACTGTAGACTCAACAATTGATCGAATAAACTCCAATAAAAGACGCAATTTTGGTCAAATATCCCAAAAAAGCTCGAAAGCGTGTTTTTTTTCCACCCAAGCGCTTCTGCACAGAAGACAATTTGAGGAAATGAATAGTTTACCTCCACTGTGTGGCCTAAGTCGCTTCTCGTATGAGTTGGGGTTGAGGATGTCCTTGAGCAGCTCCGACTCCTTGTCTGCACAACACCTCCTGCAGCAGTCAAAAAGATCACAACTCACAATCATGACGAATTTTGTTGCAAGAATAACCATTGCATCATCAACTGAGACCGAAAACCTATTCAACTTTTGTTTTCACGTTACAGTTACTCTTGTTTCAGGATGCTTCTCGAATCAGTTTAAAAAGGATGTCGGAAGACAATTTGAAAATTGGAAAATTGAAATTACTTCAATAATTTTGAATTTTTGTTTAATATCTATCTGTCTTTCCGAGGAATAGATCCGGCTGTATAACTTTTTTTCGAGCATAACTTTGATATTACCCCAGATTTAGACACATGCTGCCTATTCTATCTTATAAACCATGAAAGGGATGTTCCGGAGGCATTGTTCTGGCCGAGATACTTCATTGATTCTTTACGAGGTCATTAAAATCCATCTCCATTAATTATGCTAATTTATACCTCAGCAAGACCCGCCTCAAAAGCGCAGTTGGACACAAGACCTCAGGAAATATCCCGTTCCCACTACCTCGAGTTTCACTCATTAAAATTTCCAATTTAAGAGTATACTGAATTTTGGGACAAAAGATTTATAGCACAGGCAGTTAGAACTAACTTAGAAATAATTGAGGTAATAACTACCATTTTAGAGTATCTACAACGGTACACATTTATTGCTCTGAGGCGCACCGGGTTCCGAGTTGAAAAAGATTTTTGATCTTCAATTCTTTATTTGATCAGGAAAGAATGAGATTTATTTTTTACCCCAAAGAAATAGCAAGTCGATGAAAGGGTATGACTTAAAATTCACTTTTTCACGAATTACACTTTCAACTCAACAAGAGTCAGATACTCAATAAATTGTTTTTTTTTTGCCAAAGCTTTTGAATCAAATAGAAATGGGTTTTAAAATTTAGACATATTTTTCTGTTTATTTTAATATGAAATCTTTAATAGTGACAAAGATTCAGCGAGGCAAAAAATACAGGTGAATCCTCAATCATGTAACTAATATTTTGTGTCTTTTTATTTTTCAAACATTTACATTGTTAAAAATCACTTGAAATTTCACGTCTTGTATAAAGGCGTCAAAAACGTTAACTGCTGCCCAATAACGCGAAAAACAGGCGCACTTTGCGGAAGCCCTCTTTGATCTTTTAAAAATAGCCAATTGAGTCTGATATCAAAAAGCCATAAAAAGAGTGAGAGCGTGACAATAAAAGCATACTTGAAAATGTGTGACGCAACAGCCACCATCAGAAACACCTCAAAACTGTTGGCGTTCTTCATCTCCGATTTGATCCGATCTCAATCTGCTCTGTTTTGTGTCCTCCTCAAATCTTTGCTTTGAGGTCGTCGCAGAGTAGCATTTGAGTTCGATTCAGCTGCAGAGGAGAGCAGGAAAGAGGATCAACCTCAGCTGAAATGGAGATTTAGTTTACAATGGATATTAGAGGGTCCAATTGCAATTTAGATTGCATATTTCTCATCAAAACCTGATCACGCCGCACACGCCACTGAGCTAGTGCCAGTTGGTATTCAGGTCATAAAGGAAAGAGCGGTGCTTAAGTTGCTTTCAAGTGTTATTCTGGGCCGGAGGGTATGAATAAAATATAGACAGAGTCACATTTCAAAGTTGAAGGGTTGTTGAAAATAACCCGATCAAGGAGACAACGCTAAGGGTACTCGTACTATTGAAAACAAGATCTTGCAGACCACAATCAAATAGTAATGTAAAGATGTTTCAAAAGGTAAACAAGGAAACCAATTAAACCATTTAGAAAAAAATCTGCTCCTAAATTTTATGCTAGTGAAGACTGATAGAAAATGTGAATTTACAGGCAACAAAACTATAATTTTTGCATAGAACTTTCCCTAAAGAGAAAATGATGTAAATAAATTGAATGAGAATAATTTTTATTTTGTCCTTTACTCGTGTGAGCAAAGCACTGAATGTTCTGAAATTCCTATAACATAACTGATACTTTTATGAAGAAAAACTAATCACAATAGAAATTCATGCAGTAAAATAACAAGACTGGTCGTATATCAGGGCAAAGCCCTGAAAGTTCCGGCTGTCCTTAATTCTTATCGAATAGTTTTTGGGAAAAATATAGAAAACCTATCCATTTTGGACAATATCAAAGTGTAAACTTTGATTCGTACGAAATTAATACGACCAATGAGCTTCAATTCCACTTGGAACGATTTTGTTGTGCGGGATAATTTGCCACGCATAAATAATTCGCGTTACGCTCTCAGCATTATGAATAAACTCTTCGAAGCGCGCATAATTTAGTCCAGAACATGAAAAATTTGGCAATTTTCAAACCCCTAAAACTTTACAAAAAATAATCGGAGGTGAAATATCTTTTTACATTTAAACTCAGGAAGTTGATATCTTCAATGGGGTAAAAATAAATTTTGGTTGAAGGTTATTATTTCGACCGGTGACAATTGACTGAATAAAAACCACACCGAGCATAAATATTTCGTTTTCTTCGAAAGCCGGAACAATAAATTTTGCGTCCATTAATGTTATATGTGAATCATTTAGCTTGCCCAATTGTTCCGGCTTTCAAAGAAAGTGGCGGAATAATTGCGCTCATGGTGTTTTTTTTTAAGATAAATTTCTACTTTTTAACTAGCAATTGTTGTCAGAAATTTTTGTATCATCTCAAAGGTATTGATGGCGTGAGCTTAATGAAAAAAAATAATTTCACCTGAGATATTTTCTGTGAAATTATGGATTCAAAATATTCACCTTGGCCAATTAGAGACAATTAACGCGCGACATATTTCGTTTTTAAACGATTAAGTGGTGACTTAAGCAGGCACAAAAATCTTTCCAAAATAAATGAGACCTGTTATTTTGTCCTAGTAGTCCCTTACTTTAAATGAAACCTACCTTACACTTCATATGGCGTGTTTGTGAAATATTTTCAAATAAAACTCAAAAAAAAATTTTGAAGTTTTTCAATTCATCAGCTTTTTTTCGTTAAAAACCATTCAAAAAACTTAAAGGCAATCGAATTTTTCAGGACTTCAAACTGTTACAAGCATTTACTTTTTGCTCTTTTTTGCAATCATTTGAGCTTTCATGTGTAAACTTTTTGCTGCTTACGTAATTGGGAACCTTCGAGGATAATTTCACAAAAAATATTCGGAAGTATAAAACTTAATGTAGTTTTTAGGTCAAAGTATCAATATTTTAGAGTCTATATAAAAACTGCTAGTCAAAAATTTGAAAGTTTTTTGATGAAAAAAAAACCACATCGTGCTCCACATATTCCCTCCAATTTCGAAATCTGGACCAAAGTTGGTTGCATTTGTTTGAAAGGGTAAGTAAGTAATAGCCACATGATCAAATAATACTGAAGCTGATAATGATAAAAGTTTTAAATGATTTCAATCGGTTTTAAACAAGATTTTGATAACAATCAATCTTTTTTGCAGTTATTTTATAACTCTTTCATTTTTTTTGGTTTCTTCGACACCGAAAATTTTTTCGAATTTCTTTTATTGTAGCTCGAATTTTGTACAAAAGGTTTTAAATGGGTTTTTTTTCTGACCACCGTTCGTTTAGTTAGTTATTTCATTTCATAAGTAAAACAAAGACTTTTAGAATGTGGCAATCAGATTCTCTATCTTATAAACAAAGTTTTTTTTTAAAAAAATCTTGTTAGATAGCTTTGTTGAAAATTTGACTCAAACAAATTTTGAATTTATTTGAGCTTTTTATCTCTATCACACTTTAAATATTTTTTTACTGTAAGAATTTGATTCAAGTAGGCAAAAAGTTTCTCTGGTCAGTTTGCTCCGTTGCTTGATGAATTTGCGATCTTATCCAGTTGATTTTGTTATAAAGGGTTATATTCGACAAAACTCTTCTGATATTTTTGTTAAGTCATGTCTGAAACTATTTTGTTAACTATTAGTATTTTTGAGCGAATTACCCAAAAGCACCCAAATTAACTCAAAATCAAAAAAACCAATAAGTTTTTGAACAAACTGATTCAAACAAAATGCTCCGATAGTTTCTTCAAACTAACCAAGTTAAAAGTACACAACATAACATAGTGAAATATGGAGTAACACAGGGATCACTTTTAGGTTCTACAGCTTTTTTACATAAATAATCTTCATGTTTACCAAACAGAACAATGTGGTTCTTTGTTACAGATGAGATTAATGTCGTGAAGCTTCCAAAAAAATCATGATCTCGATATCAAAACTTAAATAATAAAGAATGACTTATAATGGACCAAGACAAAACAAAAGCAGATCTATTTAGCTCATAGAAAACAACATTTTGCATCAAATATCAAAGTGAGGCTATTCACTATCAGCCAAATATGGCGCTAGTAATTTAAGTCTTCAATTTATGAAGTGTTTTATTTAAAAGAAATGAACTCTTCTGGTTTAACATAAGGAAGTTTTTTTCTTTTTTTAATGTTAAACATTTTTTGCTGAAAAATATGAGATGATTCAAGGTTTTTGTCCCAATTTTCATAATCTCAAAACAAACACTGTATGAAATTGAAATCAGATGTTTGAAAAAAAGGTGCGTTTCCGTAAAAAAATATAAGCAATTTATTTGAAACCCAGTTAAAAGAACTTATACAAGTCAAGCTTACCATAGGCTGCCACATTTATAACTTTTATAGTTTTAGCAGCAAGGATTTAGCAACTTTTCATGTCAAGAAAATTCGACTGATTTTCAGACAATTGCCTGCAGGTGCGGAGCTAAGATTTTGTTGAGGTTGGGGGGGGGGGGATTTCAAAAAAAATTGTGTTTCCGAGCGATCCCAGGACACTATAAAGACATTTAAATGGAAAAAAGGTCAAAAATCTCTAAAATTTAATCTAAGAAACCGCATTTTTATGCCCCCCCCCCTCAAAATTAGTGTGTATTGGCGCCAAAGTCGCCTTACGAAAAATTTGAGGATCGGTTGGCCAAAAATGGATTTCTTAAAAAGTGCCAAAGGGGGACCCTTTGGGTCGGCAGGGGGTCGAATCCCTGAGGGAGGAAGGCATACGCCCCCTCCTCTAAATCTGCCAAATTATTTAGTATATGAGAGAAAAATCAGCCAATTTTGATCAAATTTAGAATTTAATGCGACTTGAAAGTTTGTTTGAAAAACTAGACTTTGGTCGAGTGTTTTGGTTCGACGATGTTCAGTTAAATGATGATTTGAGGAATGTAGTTTAATATTCCATAAAGGCCGGCAAAAGTTTACGTCTCATTTTTCATTAGAGGCAACGCCAGTTTGTCGTCTAGGAAGATTGTAATTATTTTTCAAGGTGATTTTTAAAGCAAGAATTCAGCAACTTTTGTCAAGAGAACTGAGTAGTTTTTAGTAATTAGCTCTGTCTTGTGTTAAAAATGACCTTCATTTTGTTTGGAGCCAGCAATTTTTCGAGTTAAGATTAACAACTGATTAACAAAAATGAGCTCTATCTTGAGTTAAAATTGACCTGCGTCAAAAAATTCCAAGCAATAGAATTATCTAGTACCTAAAAGCAAAATCTGCTGATTTTGTCAAACTTAAAATTTTAGTTGACCTTGAAACTGTTTGAAATAAATTTGCTGCAAAAAATGAAAAAAAAATCCTCCTATCAAGGCGAAGCCCTGAATGTTCCGACTGCTTTTTAAGGTCTATGGAGCAAAAAATAACATGGAAAATTTAATGTAATAAAATAAAATGATTTATAAAAATTAAAATTTGACAGTTTTTAAAAAAAATTATCCACCCACACGCCATATAAAGTACAAAGTGATAGATTTGGCTCTAGTAAAAAACCAATTATGGCAAATAAGCTTCCTTCAACCAATTTAGAACGATTTCTAAGACGGATTAAATCTCTGCTTACGCGTTTATTCGATTTAATAGATCGCGCGTTAATTGTCCCAAATTGGCCAAAATGGCAAAATTTAAATCCCTTTAAATATTTATACAAAAAAAATCACAGTTAAAATACCTTTTCAAATTTAAGTTCAAGACAACAATACCTTTTGAATGATATAAATATTTCCGTCAAAAATGGCTAGTTAAATAGTCGAAACTTGTCTGAAAAAAAAAACCCACCCGAGCTTAAATGTTCCGTTACTTTCGTTACGAAAGTCGGAACAAAAATGAAAATCAGGTGCGGGTCTTGGATTTTCTCGAGGGGGAGGCGTATTTTCAAAATTTTTTCGAAAGCACTAAAAAGACCCTGTTTTGGCCAATTTTTCTGCTCCGCAGGTAAAAATTTGAAAAAACATGCCAAAAAAAGCGTTTTGTAAAATGTTGACTAAAACATCGCATTTTTCGGCGCGCGCTTCTCCTCAAAATTAGTGTATATTGGCGCCAATTTTGATAAAATTTAAGATAAGGCACCAAAAATTTGAAAAAAACAGGCCAAAAAAAGCGTTTTTAGGCGCTTTTTGTAAAATTTTGACCAAAAAATTGCGTTTTTTCGGCGCACGCTCACCTCAAAATTAATGTATATTGGCGCCAAAGGCGACTTTAGAAAGTTTCAGGACCATCACTAAACATGGATATCTGCAGGGTCGGCAGGGGGTCGAAACCGTGAGGGAGGGAAAGAAGGCGTCTACCCATACCAGCCTTCGCCACCCAAATCGGCCTCTGATAAAAATGACTATGTGTGATTGTCAAATGTCAATTGCGACAGTGTATACTTGAAAAAAAAAATTATTGATCAAAGCCAGTGTCGGATCTAGGATTTTCTCGAGGGGGTGGGGGGTCTCGAATTTTTGAAAAAAGCGTTTTGGCACATTTTGGAAATTTTTGACCAAAAAAAATGCGTTTTTTGGCGCACCCCACCCCTCAAAATTAAAGTAATTTGGCGCCAAAGGCGCCTTTAGAAAAATAGAAAAATTTAGGGTCAGTCAGCCAAAAATGGATATCTCAAAATAGTACAAAGGGGGGACTCTTTGGGTGGGCAGGGTTGTCGAATCCCTGAGGGGGGGGGGGGGGGGAAGAAGGCCTACCCATCCCAGCCCTCGCCCCTAAATCAGCCTCTCATAAAAATGACTATGTGCATAAAAATTATTGCTCGAAGCCAGTGGCGGATCTAGGATTTTCTCGAGGGGTGTTGGGGGGTTGGACTTTCGAAAAAATTCCAAAATTTTGTCGACCTTTTGTTTTAGATCGACCGATTTGATTTTCTGAGGGGGGGGGGGGGGGGGGGGGGGGAAGAAGGCCTACCCATCCCAGCCCTCGCCCCTAAATCAGCCTCTCATAAAAATGACTATGTGCATAAAAATTATTGCTCGAAGCCAGTGGCGGATCTAGGATTTTCTCGAGGGGTGTTGGGGGGTTGGACTTTCGAAAAAATTCCAAAATTTTGTCGACCTTTTGTTTTAGATCGACCGATTTGATTTTCTGAGGTCTACCAAAGCATTAAAAAAAGCCTGATTTGACAAAACTTTCTGCGCCGCAGGCGAATTTTTGAAAAAAAAAGCGTTTTAGGCACATTTTGGAAATTTTTGACCAAAAAAATCATGTTTTGTTTGGCGCCGCCCCTCCCTCAAAATTAATGTAATTTGGCGCCAAAGGCGCCTTCAGAAAAACAGAAAAAGTTAGGGTCAATCAGCCAAAAATTGATATCTCAAAATAGTACAAAGGGGGACTCTTTGGGTAGGCAGGGGGTCGAATCGCTGAAGAAGGAAGGCGTCCGCCCCACACCTCCCCCCTCCCCTAAATCCGCTGGTGCTCAAAACATTAAAATTCCAAACCTTTTGATACGAGCGGCAATGAGATCAAATTTTTGTTCTCTAAAAATAGTTGACAAAGGCAATAAAGAAATAGCAATAAACGTCATTCAATATCTAATTTTTAGTCGACAATTTAGCGCCTTGGAAAAATGATGCGACTCAAAAGATCGAAATTCAATATCTTTAAATGTATGTATGAGAAGTGCCCGTCGACTTGGAGTCAATTTGAGAGTCAATTTTACAGTCTGGATAGCAAATACAGAATGGCGTAAATAGTCTGGCATACAGCCTGTCATTAGTTTAAGAAAAAAAAAATCGGTGTTTGTGAAAATAAAGTTTCATTTAGGTTTTGCGTTAAATGTTAATCTGCCTTGAAAAAAAAGACGTTCTGAAAACATAATAAGCATGTCGATCCGTCTGAAATTATCCAGATTAAAAAGGTAAAAATTAGCCAAATTTGACAGTAACATTCATAGTATATTACGTACCATATTCCGGAGAGAGAAAGCGAGTTGTTTTACAATGAGAGAATAAATTTTCAATTTTTTAGATTTCGACTGAAATTTGATTGAATTTATCAGCTGATCAGAGAGGATAATCTCAGTGAGGCTCTGCTGTTGGGGTCTATGAAGGTACGAGGGAGATTATAGCGATGATATGGTTGGACTGTAACTAGACTGTGCTATTTCTATTGTATAGTGAGTGACTTTTAGTTGGTCAAGCGGATAGAGCAGATTAAAGGCTTTGAGGGCTGAACAAATGGTCCGAGGGAAAGAAACCTGATCAATGAAAAACTCTTTTTGCTATCATTAGGCGCAATTAAATTACGAAATTGAAAAAACCTTATCTTCGTTCAGCAAAAAATTAGAAGCCCCTTTGAACGCAGCCTTTCCTGGAACGTGAATAAAAACGTTTAAATTGATTGGGTAAGGCAAAAGACGGTACCATATGCAGGCAAACACTGTTGCTCAAAATGTTCTTCAATAAATTGAGGTTCGTTGACTATATACTTTTTCACAATGAATTTAATTTTCAATTTTCAAAAACCAGTTCGTCGATTGCTCTGTGAAACCTTAACTAACAAGCAATCTTTCTGAAACAGTGGATGTTTCTGGATACTATGGGAGTGTCTGTCAATAAATAAATCATTTCGATAGTGACAACTTCAAAATATTTTGCAGCCTCTAAAACGATATCGCTAGTTAGACACAATCTCACACCTTTTTGTATAGTTAGAAGACACCTAGCAAGAAGTTGCGCCTAGAAATCTTATGTCATGCAATGTCTCTATTGCATTGAAAAGTAAAAGAGGCGTGTTTTTGAGGAGGGGGTGGGGGAGCTCTGTGAAATCTTTGGTCGCAGATAGGAGTAATTGTTCTGAAGGTGATTCCTAGTTCGCCCTACCTTCAAAGAAGCCACGAGAATTGGAAAAGATTAAAAAGAACAATGGGCCAGTAGGTAAATGCAGATGCCTTTGTAGACACGAGGCATCCTCTTGAACAAACAGAGGTAAATAATGTAAACAATTTCATTTTTATCTCGCAAATGGATAAAGTAAGTGCGAAAACAATGCACGCGTATGCCAGTTTTTTTGCTCCGGATGCATTATTTAATGAGCTACGCTCAAAAATTTCTATTCAGTCATCGCTCGACCACCCCTGCCATGGTGGGATGGTTCAAACATCCGATAGTGCGAAAATCAGAAGATGGCACGACATTAATTATGCAATATCATTACGCACTTTCAGAAAAATGAAACATGTATATATTTTCCAGAATTCTCGAATGGGAAACAAAAATTAGAGCGAAATAATTCCCAGTCGTTTCAACAAACAACGTATCAAACGCAACGAGATATAGTTATGTTGTACTACTTGAAGTTTTCAGCGCACGTACAGCGCAAGTGTTTGCAGTGGGCGTTTGATTGAACTTTGCAACATAGTCAGAACTTTCGGCCGTTGTTTGTGTCGGATAATTGGTCAGGGTTGTCTGTGTATTTACCCTCTCTCTCAGCTCAAATTCTTCTAATGGGGCGGTGTAAAAGATGCTGGTAATGATGACAGGACGACGGAGGGGAGGATGTTTTTAAGAAGTATTATTATTATTACATACTAGCTACACCAGCGTTACCTTTGGTGCTTGGGTGCTAATAAATTATGACCATGCCTGCATAAATTATCGTCTTCAGCTTGTAGTAGCAGAGTGGTAAATGCTAAATGGTCAAGTCAAGGTGGTTTCACAATAGGGTTACTACTGTTTTTGTTGCTTCATATAGTTATTTGAGGCTGTGCTTATAAAAATTTTGCACTTCTGTTTAGTTTAGAGAGTAGACAAGAAAAAAGAACACTTGGCTGATTTTGAAATTGCGTGATTCAATTCCCCAAGGAACAAAATCTTACCGGGCAGTCATTTTCAAGGCGCAATATGGTCGCGAACAGAAATGGTCACCAAATCTAGACAAGGGTTGTTGCCAAAAAGGTACTTTTACAGCCGCGTGGTGTTGAATTTTTGAGTTAAGCTTAATTACGACTGAAAATAAGTGAATATAAACGGTTTCAGTCTAAACACTGTAACAGCATAAAAATACCTGCCATTTCAATAACAAGCTAAATTGTTTTTTTTCCTGAATCAAATCGAACAAAATTAAGACGCTGACAATATGTTTACCAAGTTACAATGTACAATGTTTTTTTTTGTTGCCTTTCCCTTCGTAGAATGGCTCCATAGAAAAAAAATGAAAATGAGCATATTGCGAGTTTTCAATAAAAAACTATTTAGCGAGCACAAAGACCTGCCAGGTTTCATTTAACTTCTGCATTGTTTTTGAGTGAAGAATGGGGAAATTATTTTGGCCCAGCACAGGTCATAAATTGAGAGAACACACATCATAAAACGATCAGTGTTGTCACTTAATATTCCCGAGCACACCTTCAAGTCAAATTTAAATCACAAACCAGGGCATACTGTACAGTTGATGGAGTATTATGGTCTTAAATTATAAAGCCAATGGTGTAAAACAGTCACTCTACCGCACCTGCGTATAAAAACACAAAATTTTGAATGTTATGTGTTGTGAAAAGTCGCTCAATTAAGCGATTATTTCTAGTTTCAGCCATTTTTCAAAGAAGCCATGGTGATAATTTTTGAAACGAATTAAACGAATAAGACTTCTGAGATATACAAAAAAAACCTTTAAAATGATTATTTTCATTGATCTGAACCAATCGCTCATCACGTGGGAAGGAGCTATTGCCTAGAATGAATTCTATTGCACAAGATAGCAGTTTTCCCAAAAATCTAGCTAACGCTCATAAAATTGAAAAATTTCAACTGATTTATCAATCTTTTTATTGTAATTTTTGATATCAATTATCATAAAAATTGTTTTTCAGACAAAAACTAAGCAAACACTTCAGTTAATGAAAAAAAAAATAAATTAGATTGTATATTATGCAAGAAAAAACAGGTTAAAACAAAACGGAAAGAACCGACAGCAAAGAAAAACAAAAAAAAAACTAGGAAAGATCAGAGATGTAGCGCTTCAAAAATGTGGGCTGACGCCAATTATTTCAAAGCGAGTTTCATCTGTCAAAAAAATGAAAAATTTTGGACGGTAATTTTTAACAAAGCTCAGCATCATACGTTGCTTGGAAATAATTGTATATGTATAGTTTTTTTGCACATATACTGCAACTTTACGAGCTTGATAACGAACTCCCCTGCTTTTTTATTTAGTTTCGTTTGCGAAATTGTATGAAGCATGAATTGGAAGAATTTTTTTTCTAAACCTTTGATATCGTGTTCGACAACTTTTCAAAATGAAGTGCTTTTGCCGAAAAAAGTTTCTTTTACATTCCAAGATCTGTAATGGATTGATATTTACGGATTCATTACATGGCAGTGAACAATCGCTATAGTGTTTTGTCCAGGATGCACATTAATTTCAAAGGCAGTTTGCACATAATTTCAAAACTTTTAGATTGCTACATCGTAGACAACAAAGAACTAGCTAGAAAAACATATCTTTGATCTTCCCCAGTGTTCTACGTTTTCGCATTTTGTTCTTGTTTTGTTTTTCTGTCTTGGTTCGACATTTTGCTTACAATTTTATGAATGAAGTTACAAACTTATGTTTATAAAAGAACGTCAGGAACGGAAAACAGATGCGTAGACCCAATGAATATATAAATAAATATAAATCAAGAATATATTGTCGAGTTTTATCGAAAAGGCAAAATATGAAAAATTTCATTTTTTAGTTGATTTTTATTTAAGGTGGGCATTGGTGATGAGTGTGATAGATTGATTATGCAGGAGTTCTTGATATCTAAATTACATGGCCTGCAGGCCTAACTGTCTGAAAAGACGGTCTAAGTAGGTGTTTGGTAGATATAGTAGACTGATTTGAGATTTGTATTCAGAAAAAAAATACGTAATTTGTTGGAAAAGTTCGGTAGATTTTTTTGGAGAAGAATAACACCATAACGTGGAGCCTGTAGAAAAATTGATTCTGCTTTTTTTTTGACAAACTAAGCCGTTGCAAATATTGATGTATCCCTGATTAGAGCAGTGTTTAATCATAAGTAAGCTCTCGAAACATCAGATTGATTGGTTTCTAAACAGCTTTGCAAAAGCAAAAAGCAGACTATCAAAATTTGGCCTTAAGGTATTTGTACATTATTTTGAAATACATGTAGTTGGAAAAAAATATTTATCCAAAACGCACTGTTTGTACACACTACGTTTTTGACTTGTTTTGGATCGGGAACTGATTATATTCCCACGCAAATCTTTCTGAACATCTTAGAGATTCCTTGTTTCCAAGATTTTTTTTTACTATAAGTGAGACAAGGGTTCCCGTGGCGGTAACTAGAAGCTATTTTTTTGCCATTTATAGTAAATTTACGCTGACTTAGTAGAATTGTTTGAAGGATACCTACCTATGGTACTTTGAAGGTAGGTAGATGCGACAACTGGAAAAGTTTATACCGCAAGTCACAGATTTTAATTATTACTTGACAAGATATATCCACAACAATCAAATGTTTGCGATAGCAACAATCGGTTTCGCTGTTGCTAAGATTATTATAATATGTCTGATATGTGTTTCCTATAGTAGTCTCAAAAGAATATTTTCGTGACATGGGAAGAAAGTACAATATGAGTAGTTTTTCAAGATATTCTAAATCCGATTCTGCTTTTCAAAGTGGATACATGTCTCAATAGCTACTCGAATGTTGATCTTGCTGGCAACGACTTTCGTCTTCAGTTTTTTTTTTCATTTATATGTTGGTGCTCCCCCTCAGTATGGTCCCGCAAGGATTGAGAGCTTTGAGCTGTCTCAGATTTCTGGAGAATTAGTGGAAAGTGCAGTCGAGGTTTTCCATTCTCCATGCGTCGGTCTTGAGTCTGGTTGCCTCAATTTTAGTTTGTAAAGTTGACATACGGTAGTAAATCATGTTTCAATAATGCAAAAAAGGCGTTCGCATTCTGTTTTTAAGAAAATCCTACTCATACAATTTCATAGTATAGAAAAAATGCCTATATTGAAAGGTAATAGTAAGGAAAAATACTTCTTACACAATTTGATAGTATGGAAAATGCTTAACAAGAAAAAACGCCGGGCAGTGCTAGTTTAGCGCTGAAGTTTGCTTCCTAGGTAATTTTTTAACGTTAATTCAGAGATGGCAATTACTTTTTTTTTAAACAAATTTCATCGCAAACTCAACCCGGACTGGTGGTTAAACTGAACTAAAGTGGTCTTTTTTGTAGAATGTAGAAGCAATATAACAGTTATTTAACTCGTTAACGGCTTTGTAAATTATATTTGCACCGTTTGAGTATTTTTTAAACTTTACTGGGCTAGAGGAAGTGTGTGTGTGAGTGTGCGTGTGTGTGCAGGTGTGTATGAATGAGTGTGTGTGCCTATGAATATTTTCAACATCTTTTGTATAAAAATAAACAAGTATAATCGGTTGCTCTGCCAGTAGCATAAAATGTTCCGAGTATAATGATCAAAAATAAAATTTTCCAAAAAGCAGAAAATCAAAAAGAATAGCAGAATATTTTATATAAAAGAAAATCAAACACTTTGTACTAAAAACCGTATGCAAACAAAAATTAGAAGCTTCGAAAAACAGTTTAAATAAAGGTAATAAAAAGAAATAAGGATACTATAAACAAGACTGCTCGTAACAGGGTTCGTATCCAACTGCCTGTAAGATCTAGTGTTTGCTTTCAAAAATGTGATTAAACTTTTTAAAAAAAATGAAAATTTCTAAACGAGAAATTTTGAAAATCATCTCGACCACACAAAAATAGTCTTGAACAGACAAATTTCGCGTGAGAGAAGACCTTTTACCAAACCAATTCCTACCAGAAAGAAAAAGAAAACACTGACCTTTTACCAGAATCGATAAAAAATTGATTGACAGATTTAGTAGAAAATGGCTTCACGGTTTCTCAGTAAGGTTTTGTTTGTTGTAACCGCTTCCTTTTCAAATTTTAGAACAATTTCGAATCATCTTACTTGAATCATTGCATTGTGATCTGATAAAATTTCAGTCGGGTGAAAAATCTGGCTGATAAAAGACCAGCCTCATTTCGCTTATAGCAATTAAAAAATAGACCGAAAAACATGCCTCAATTCATTTGCAACCGTTTATATGACGGATTAAATTTCCGCCTACACGCACCTAGCTCAAAAATTATTGCGCGCTATTTGCTTCAAATTGCCAATTATCAATAATTAAACTCCCATAATTTTACCTAAACAATTCACAGGTGATTTTGATTGTAAAAGTTGAGATCATGACAGCAAAATTTTTTGAATGATATAAAAGAGTGCCGAAAAAAATTGCTGATAAAAAAAGCCAAATTTCCGTTAATTTCATCGAAAAATCTAACTTCTTTCTGTCGCTCTCTCTCTCACTCGCACTCTCTCTCTCTCTCTCTCTCTCTCTTTCTCTCCCTCAAAAGAAAAAAATACAGTAAGCAGAAATTTAATGACGAAAAAATTTTGATTCGATTAAAAAAAAGAGCAACAACTCAAATTTTAAAAATTTCCATGCTATTTTATATCTTTCAAAGTTTGTTGATTTTTATACAATGCAATTATTTAGCTCGGAATCAGAGTTTCTTGAACTGAAAGGACAAAAATTACATAAAATTAGTAGAAAAAAAACAGAAAAAAGGAGAGCTGGTTGATGTGCAGGCAGCATAAAATGTTCCGACCATAATAAAAAAATTGTCATTATTGAAAGAAACTACAAAAACTTATTAGATAAAAATGATTGAAATAACATTGAAAATTTTCACAGGCAAAGAACTTTTTTGATTTTTTGTTTATGGAAAAAGTATACATATGATAACACACTTGACCCCTTACGAGCTTTCTTTGATGTAGTCAAAAAGAATCCAACCCTAAAAGTATTCAATCAAAGCTAAACCAAATCCTTTTGAAGAAAAAATGAAACCTAATAGCGATTTTTACATCAGGGGCAGATCTAGAATTTTTGCCACAAGTTTCCATAATTTTTTTGAATTTTTCTCTTTTTCTTAAAAAAAAATTCGTAAATTCTTAAATTTATTCAGAAGTCATAGAGTGTATATAAATATTATTTAAAGAATTAAAAAGTACGTGTGCGTTTTTTCAAATTGTTTTCTGGATGTTAGTTTTTTTGCTAAACTTACGTGGAAGACGATGTCCGCTTCGATCTACTGCAACTTTCGGCTTCCCCGTTTGAGATGTGTTCATCTAGCTACACTGAACTACTTCGCAAACTGGTATTTGTTATCTTTTTTTAATTGGGCAAAAAAGTGTTCAAGTAGAAATCTGTAATGGCCAATGGTAGAAACCAGACTATATAGCAGAAAGGAGAAACCAATGAGATTTGAAATTTAATTGGATAAGAGCAGCGAACAAAAAGAGACATTTCAAATACACTTCCCTGGTTTTAAACGTATTTCTCTTGTCTTGATGGTGTCTTGACAGTTTGAAAAATTTTAAATTAAGAGAAAAAGCAAAAGAACAAAGAGCTTTCTATAAATTCAAGATCAAGAAATAAAAAAGACGACATTTTTAGCAGGATGCGCCAAGCCAGTTCATTCATCGACATTTATTTTACTATTATCTCTACAAAGATAAGCCTCTTTCAGCCCTGTAACCATCCCATGCTCGATTAAAATCAATTCCCAGAGTAAAATTAATCTTCATTGCTCATTGCTACGAACGGAAGAACCCACGCATGTAACCATAAATAACAGTTTATAAATATGTTACTAAGCAAAATGGCCTGGTCGTTTTTATTGGGCTAAATTTCGAATAACTTAGTTTGTTGTCGTTAAAATGGTAATATCTAAGAGGGAAGTATCTAATAAAGGGTTGGGCATTAGACACAGCTGGAGGCAAACTTGGACCCCAATTCCCGCCACGATCCTGTTGTTGCCCACCAAATGAAACACAGCGGGTTTATCCTGCCTCCGTTATGCAGTGAGAAACAAGAGAACGTGTTTCAATTGCTGTCTCAAGTACCAATCAGGATTATCATGGGGTTGGAAAAAGGCCAGATCACAGGGTAGATAGATAGTTTGGCTACATGTTCATTAGGCCGGCGTTTCAGTTTACTTATCAGATCAGATAACCGAGTACGGTATCAATTAGTTCAACTGGTTCTTCTAAGGATTATAAAATTGATCTTTCCTGAGCTAGAACAATTAGGTTAGGATAGTTTTTCATATCATTTTTAACTTCTTTTCTTTTTTTTTGTTTTCGAAAAAAATATATCATATTGAACAAATCTGACTACTCAATTCAAGTGATAATGAAGGCCAAAGAGGCAACAATTACGCTTTTTTGGTCATCTGGCCTGGTCCGCTCGTTCTGGGCAAGTGATGTATCTTTTAACAGTGCCATATATTTAACATCAATTTTGTTATTATGATTATTATGATTAGTATTATGATTATTATTAATAATACTACATGGTATATATATATATATATATATATATATATATATATATATATATATATATATAAAGTATATGTCGGATTCAAAAATTCCGGGGAGGACCGTCTCCACAGTCTTTGTTCCGCTTTTCATTCCATTCTGCTCGCTTGCTGGAATGGATACGTTCATCCAATTTTTTTTCATTTTTTTCTGCCAAAGCCAAATAGAGAGATTCTGCATCTCTGTCGAGTTTTTCCAATTTATTAACGCCACAAAATTTACCCCACAAAAAATAATAACGTTCCAACATTTTCAGCTTGGCGTACTGAGGTTGAAAAACCTACTATAATCGGTTCACAATGAACTGTACTAGGTTTAACAAGCTCCACTTCATACAAGTTTTTTGCTCCAAAATTTAAATTATTACGGAACTATTTGTTAATTTTATGGATTTGTTTGTCTCAGATATACTTTGTCATTGTATGTTTTTACCTGTCCATTAATTGATAGCCATAGAAACTATTTCGTAACAATTTCATTGGTTCGGCTACTAAGCCATACAACAGGTTCTCATCAACATTGCGCCTAACATAACAGCAGATTGAACAAATCTGTTGAAAATTTAGCGCAGTGTGTAGTGTACAAATAGCAGAATTTTTGTACACAGTACCCCAAGATCCAAAATAAATTTGAAAAAACCATGTTATAAGTGTTCCATTGATTAAATTGAAGTCGATTTCAACCTTCATTGCGGTTGTTTAAAAAGATGAATCGTTTCAGCATATACTTTCATGTATATCACATTATTGTTTTTATTAACATCAAATATTTGACAATTAGGGGAAGTTTGAACAATTTTTGCTTTTAATTCATCTGGGACACTAAAATCGCATTGCACATAAGAAAATATTGTTTCATCTCAAATGTTTTGCAATAGTGAAAAGGAAGAAAAAGATCTTTTGAAGGAGTTTTTTTTGTTCTACTCTGATTTGTCACATCTACGTTTTTTTTTGAACTGATTCCTCCAACTATACCTCCATATTTCTTTGATGGAGTATAATTTTTCTCGATAGTAACCTTTTCTCGTCTATTTTTCTTTTTTTTTGTAGTTACTCGTTTGATTTCATCATCAGTATGATAGGTCTAGCTTCTTGACATGGACAGAAATAAACTAACATCTTCTTGCTTCAAAAACCGCCTCACAATTGTTGCAATAAACATGAACACTGAAGCAATCATTTTTTTTCTGTGCTCCTGAAAAGTAATAGCTCTCAATTCTACCTTCAGGTCTGGTTGCTTGAAAAAATGAGGAAACATATTTTCAAAATTGAGAACTCGATTTTATTTCTTCATTGTAGTCCCATATCGTATACAAGCCTGTGGGCATTACCCTGACACATGGAATAAGGATAGAGCTGACTGGCATCAATCTCAACGATTTATTTACACAAAATGTTTGGTTTTTGAATAATTTCTCGTTTGCTACTGTTTTCCTTGCGAAAACCATTGAGGGACCACCGGTCATATCTTCTCTTCTTTTCAAACAAGTCCTTAGCACTCGAGAAGAATGGGTACAATTTTTAATTGGTTCCTTTGTGCAGACAGATATTCGCTAGATTTGGTAGTGTGCAGCAGAGTTTTAACCAGTCCGTCCCTTTGTCATGATAAAACTCAATCATGTTCTGCAAATCTTCAAGTGTAGGAAAAGCACCTGTGTTGTTATACCTTGGTAAAAAATTGGAAGTGTAGTCATCTTTTCCTGCTCCTAGATGGATATTAAGTAGATGTAGTTTTCCAACCTCTCAGGTGGTTTATTTTTTAATTCAAAATTTTCTCATTGCTTGCTTTTCAGTTAACCCAGTGTTGAGAAATTTCTCAAAATTGTCAAACTCTTTATCGAGGAGGCTTCCATTCTGCAGCTTGCTGTAGAAGTCATCCCACAGCGGTAGTTGTTGTTACATGAGCTTGTTGGAAGAATCAAAACACTCGTATGGAAACTATCCTTACAGCTCACTGGCTTTGTAAAATAAGTGAAAAGAGTCTTAAGTAGTAGCTCAACCCAAAAACTTCCTTATTTCTAACGTTTGAAGGTCTCCAAGTTTGAAGGAAACAAATTCGTTGCCTTTCATGATAAGTGATGGTTCATTTTGATTTTCATTGATTATTTAGGTGATGAGATAAACCTCAAAGAGGTTTATATCATACCTATCACTGTTGAAACCAAACACTCGTAGAGCATTCGTGTATTTATCGAGATGGTGCATCAAGTCAATCAATTGAGTTTTTTAACCCTGAGAAATTGAGTGGATTGGTCTGTTCTTTCCTCGTCCTCGATACAATGGATTTGGTATTCTCTAACTTCCTTTTTATCGAAATTGCCTTGTTCCTTAAGGATGCTGAAAATTGTATAAAGTCAAATTTCGATGCTAGTTTCAAATTCTAGCAAACTCAATAATGAGTGATTGTTAACTTCTTCCACACAAAATTTTGGTTCATGAATCAAATTGAAAGAAACTGATTGCAAAATGGGTTCATTCTCACCAATCCAAGTTATTTTTTCTGTCGGTTTCAGCTATTCTGAAGTTACACAAATTGATTCAAAGCCAAAATTTGCAAAATGTTTGGATAATGTCTAATCTTTGGTATACTCAGTATTAAACATGTCCAATTTTTCAAATATTGTTCCTCGTAAAGCGTTAAAATTTATCGGATAAATGTTTTTGACTCTATCTTTGCATAGTAAAATATGCTTGTTAACAAATTGGGTTAAAATTAAAATTGAACGCATGTTGGGCAGCTGAAGCATATGAAGAAATTTTCGACACATTTGACACAGATAATATGGTTGTTCTATCTTAGAAGATTGACATATATGCTCGTATCTAGAGACGCTTCTCCGAGCAATAAAACTTAGTTAAGAACTCTCTCTCTCTCTCTCTCTCTCTCTGTGTGTGTGTGTGTGTGCTTCTGTGTGCTTCTTGCTCAAAATTCGGCTAATTACGTATGATACAAAAAAGTCTTTCGTTGATGTAATATTTGAGTTCTCCGAGGCTTAATTGTGGGTGCTGAACATCAAGCCGACTGGACTTTGAGCCAAATGAAAAAATAGGGTACTTCAAGCCAAGTATTTTCTCAGATAATCATAGATGTTGACTAATTGGACTACTCTTTCAAAGAAGTACTCAATTTTATTATCTTTCTTTACGAGTTTTGTGGTTTTTATAAGTTTTAAGCCTCTGATTGATGTTCAGAAAAGCTAGAACTTATCACCTTGATGAAGTCGTTTTTCATTTTTTTTATTTTATGCCTTTAAGCTCCGGCTGATTAAACTACCTGGCCATTCCTAAGTGGTGCATTATCAAGAATAGCGCTTAATATGATCTAAATTTATCTAAACTTTTCAAAGCTAACACATTACAAACGGAAATGTATTGTTTAAAGGTGCCTGTAAAGTTCAAATTTTGGCAAAAAGTCATTTCGGCTCGAAGTCATCTCGGCCTGTTGTCCTAGTCCCCTTGACTGGAATGCACAAAATCACGTCACTCGTTGAATTTCTTTGACAAAATTAATTTTTTTATTCGTTCGAGTTTTGGCACATTTTGCGGTCGGGTCGACTTAAAGAGTTGTCTTTCCTATGCACAACCCAATAAAAGGCTATTGATTCGAACGAATCAATTAGTGCTCTCGTCTGAGTTACAAGAACTTAGCGTACAGGTTTTCACGATTGGTTCACGATATGCCCAGACTGGAGCAGTGGAATATGTAATCACAACTTTTGGCCAATCCAGTCCTTCATTTTTTTCATATACTTGTTTAGGGACGTAATTTGGAGCTCTGACTGGCTGTCACTGTTATAACTTTCGGTCATTTAGGGATTACCCAAAGTAAACAGTTTATAGAAAAATAACCAGAAAATATGAATGCAACTGATTTAGCAGTGAAAAATCCGATGGTCGCAATAGTTTAAAAATTGAATCCGAATTTTTATCTTATACACTTTAATTATTGTTCCATTTCTTCGGATATTAAAAATATCCAAGAGGAGCATTAAATATAAAAGTTTCCGGATTCTGTTGTCTGCTTCGGAATATAAATCCAAAAAAGTAACAACATTAATAGAGAACTTTGAGCAGTTTTCTTAAAATATCTTTACTTTATGGGGCAATATCGAACTTAATGATCCCATTGCAGGAAATTAAGTAGTCGAAGCTATTCTATAAAAAACTCAAAAAAAAATCCAGCATAGAAAAATGAATGCGTTCAATCAAATGTTTGTTCTGAAAACAAATATTCTTTTTTGAGAAATCTCCAGCTTTTTGAAATGTAGTTTGGAGAGAATATAACATAGTTTCAGGAGAAAATGTCAGCAGTTTGATTGGGTATGGAAAATATAAAAATTACTCCTTACGAGGTTAAACTGTGTGTTTTTGATGTGTGTAGATTCATTAACAAGGCTAGACAAATATCTCTTGTGGAATCCGCAACAAGGCTTTTTTGATCTTTTTACTGAAATGAAAAACAAAGACAAAATGCTCGCCCAATACAAAATTTGCAAAGAGTTGGTGGAGCCCATAGGCAAATAATCATACATGTGTGTTGTGAGTTGCGCTGTTGCAGAACCGTCATTTTGTCCGCGGAATAGTGTAATGATTCAGTATATATTTATAACCACTATGACTTGAGCCCAGTATGAGTTAACAGAAGAGAATAACAACTAACAAGATAAACAAAAAATCGTGATTAGCGGGCGTTTTTTATCAAATGATGAGAACAAAATGATGGGTGTTTTTTCTCGATTGCGGTTAGTATAATTGCAATTTATCTTAAACGCTAATTTGAATCACTCCAGATAGAAGTATATGTTGGGACAAAATCGGGTGGGGGCTGTGGACCCCATGCTTTAAGATAGGCTATAGAGTATCCAGTGCGCAACCTATGTATTAACACAGGGAATAGTTTTCCCATGTATTAAGGTTATAGGTTTCAGAGTTTCAGATGATAAGATGGTAAGTTTCGAGAAAAATTTTGGGTTGTAAAAAACTTTTGGCACCAGATCCTGCCGATACAGTAATATTTCAGATTCTAAACAGTTTTTTAATCAAAAAACAATATATTTGATTAACCCAAACGTAGCTTTTAAAAAGAATTGTTGAAAGAATAGATTAATTACAAAGAAGATGTTTTAGTTTACAGCATCGTATAAACTTTTACTACAAAATCTCTTACAAATTTAGAGGTTTAGTATGTATTCCATCACATTCAACTTCCCGCATAGGGTTAAAATAGCTCAGTCTTTTTTAAGTTTGTTCATAAGTGGTAACTGCATGGATAATCGTTTTTCTTCTATTAATTGACTCCAAATTCACAGCTTCAACCAGTACTTGTCGATACTTTGCCATCCGACCATCTCCAGAGTCTTCTAATGCGCGTTTGTTCAGCCCTTTAATGTAAAACTAAATTTTTTACTTTTATTATCGTAACAGCATTAAGTTTTACTGCACAGGCACAGCATTTTGGTGCATCTGAACTCCTCCTTGAACCATTCCGGTTCTCTCTTGTCATGTTTCTTATCTTTAGAGCAGCAAGTATGGGGAAAAAAGTTGTTTTTCGCATATGCTCTAAAATTGTCTCGACAGTCTTTGCTTCGCTTTTCACTCATGCTGCTTGCTTGCTGGATAGGATATTTTCTTGTAAATTTTCTTCTGCCGAAGCCAAATAGAAGGAATCTGAATTCATTTCGAGTTCTTCAATTTTTTGAGTTCTTCAAACTTGTTGACATCGCAAAATTAATCAAAAAACGATAATACAGCTCCAACTATCTCAACTCAACACTCTATAGTACACAAAACCCTGCTCTAAAAGGCTCTGTAGTAGATTTAACAAGCTCCATTTCACGCAAATCTTTAGCTACGATATGAAGTCACATTAAGATCTTGTTATTGAAAGCTTTATGGGTTTTTCTTCTCCAAGAAAACTTATCAATTTTTGTTTTGATCTGTCCATTGCTTGACAGCTGTAGGAGCTATTTCTTAGCAATTTCCTTGTTTCGGCTACATCACCAGAAATTGGATTTTCATCAACGGCTCGCCTAGCATCAACAACAAACTGAACGAAACTGTTGAATACTTTGCGTGGTGCGTTATGTAGCAACCGATGAAATTTTGTACACTGTAGCCCAAGATCCAAAAAGAATTGAAAACTGGTATTCTAAGAGTTCCGTTGGTTAGACTGAAGCTCGATATAAGCTGCGGTTATTTTACCAAACTACTTTTTTTTCCGCATACGTCTTCATATATTCCCCAATATTGTTTCTGGTAACATCGATATTTTTGAAAATAGGGGGGAAATTAGAGAACTACGCTTATAGTTCATTTGGAACAATCAAACCCCATTGCACGTAGCCAAATTTTGTTTCATCGCGAATGGTTTGCAATAGTGAATTGGAAAAGAGAGTTTTTTTGGAAGGAAATTGAGTTGTAACGTGATTTTTACCGTCTACGTTGTTTTTAAACTGATCCCACCAGATACACTCCCACATTTCTTCAATAGAGTATCCTTTATCTCGAATGTAATTGTTTCGAAGCTCATCCAGTTCGGTTGAACACAAAACGGTTTCGGATTACGTCCTTATTTTCAAGAAAATCATTAGAGATCTTGAAGGTGGATGTCTCAAGATTAGTTGTTCCATGCAAATGAACTGCAAGTAAGGCTATGTCTAGCTTCTTGATGAGGACATAAATTAAAACAACATTTCATTGCTCCAAAAACCCCCTTACAATGGTTGCAAGAATTATCAACAGTTAAGCAATTAATTTTTTTCTCTGTTCCTGAAGTGTAGTAGCTCTCAATTTTAAATTCAGTTCTGGTTGCTTGAAAATATGAGATGACCACATTTTCAAAGATACAAACTCGATTTTGACTTGTCTCCCTTTTTTCTTTTTCTTCATTGTAGTCCCAACTTGTATACCGTATACTTTGCGTATACTTTGCGTGGTGCGTTATGTAGCAACCGATGAAATTTTGTACACTGTAGCACAAGATCCAAAAAAAATTGAAAACTGGTATTCTAAGAGTTCCGTTGGTTAGACTGAAGCTCGATATAAGCTGCGGTTATTTTACCAAACTACTTTTTTTTCCGCATACGTCTTCATATATTCCCCAATATTGTTTCTGGTAACATCGATATTTTTGAAAATAGGGGGGAAATTAGAGAACTACGCTTATAGTTCATTTGGAACAATCAAACCCCATTGCACGTAGCCAAATTTTGTTTCATCGCGAATGGTTTGCAATAGTGAATTGGAAAAGAGAGTTTTTTTGGAAGGAAATTGAGTTGTAACGTGATTTTTACCGTCTACGTTGTTTTTAAACTGATCCCACCAGATACACTCCCACATTTCTTCAATAGAGTATCCTTTATCTCGAATGTAATTGTTTCGAAGCTCATCCAGTTCGGTTGAACACAAAACGGTTTCGGATTACGTCCTTATTTTCAAGAAAATCATTAGAGATCTTGAAGGTGGATGTCTCAAGATTAGTTGTTCCATGCAAATGAACTGCAAGTAAGGCTACGTCTAGCTTCTTGATGAGGACATAAATTAAAACAACATTTCATTGCTCCAAAAACCCCCTTACAATGGTTGCAAGAATTATCAACAGTTAAGCAATTAATTTTTTTCTCTGTTCCTGAAGTGTAGTAGCTCTCAATTTTAAATTCAGTTCTGGTTGCTTGAAAATATGAGATGACCACATTTTCAAAGATACAAACTCGATTTTGACTTGTCTCCCTTTTTTCTTTTTCTTCATTGTAGTCCCAACTTGTATACCGTATACACGCCTGTGGGCATATCCTGACACATTGAATGAGGATAGAGTTGACTGGCATCAACCCTAACGATTGATTAACACAAGTTATGTGATTTTCAAATAAACGTCACGTTTGCTACTGCTTTCCTTTTGAAAACTTTTTAGGTTTCTTCCCGTATTTTTCGAGGAAGTTGTTATCATTCGAGAAGAATGGGTAAAACTTGTTATCGGTTACTTGTGCAGACAGATATTTGCTAGATTCGGTAGTGTGCAGCCAAGTTTTAACTTGTTTATCCCTTTGTCATAATAAAATTCAATCAATTGCTGCATAGCTTCGAGTGTAGGAACAACAACTTTGTTGTTATACCAATGTATAAAGTAGCTAACTTTTGATAAATTTTCCGGTTCCCAGATGGATTTCAGGTGGTTGTAATTTTTTCAGTCCAGTAGATGGTTTTTAATTGATTTGTTTGATGAGGACATAAAAGAAAAACCCATTTCATTGCTCCAAAAACCGCCTTACAATGGTTGCAATAATCATCAACACTTAAGCAATTAATTTTTTTCTCTGTTGCTGAAGTGTAGTAGCTCTCAATCTTAAATTCAGTTCTGGTTGCTTGAAAATATGAGATGACCATATTTTCAAAGATACGAACTCGATTTTGACTTGTCTCGCTTTTTTCCCTTTTTCATTGTAGTCCATCTTGTATACCGTATACAAGCCTGTGGGCAAATCCTAACTTATGGAATGAGGATAGAGTTGACTGGCATCAACCCCAACGATTGATTAACTCAAGTTATGTGATTTTCGAATAAACGTCTCGTTTGCTACTGCTTTCCTTGTGAAAACATTTTAGGGACCACCGGTCATATCTTCCCGTATTTTTTCGAGGAAGTTGTAATCACTCGAGAAGAATGTGTAAAACTTATAATCGGTTACTTGTGCAGACAGATATTTGCTAGATTTGTTAGTGTGCAGCCAAGTTTTATCATGTTTATTCCATTGTCCTGATAAAATTCAATCAAATGCTGCATAGCTTCGTGTGCAGGAACAACATCTCTGTTGTTATACAAAGTTTAAAGTAGCTAAATTTTGATAAACTTTCCGGTTCCCAGATAGATTTGAGGTGGTTGTAGTTTTTCCAGTCCCGTATATGGTTTTTTTATTCGAGCTTTATCACTGCGTGCTCTTTAATTAACCCACTATTAAAAAGCGTCTGAAGTTGTCATACTCTTTATCGAGAGCGCTATCGACAGGGCTTTTCAACTTAGGTAGTTTTTTATTGATTATGTTAAGAGTATCAAACCACTCGTATGGAAAGTGATCTTCCACCTCACTCTTCTTCCATGTTTGAGTCTAGTAGCACCACCCAAAAACTTCATAATCATCTCCAGAAATTGAATGACTCCAAATTTTAACGAAGCAAATTCGTTCGCTTTCTTGCTGATTTAAGGTTCGATTTCCTTCTCGTTGATAAGGTAGGGGATATGGTATGATTTAACGAGGTTCATATAACACCGACGCTATTGAATCTATATCCTGGTAGAGTTTCTGTGTTTCATTCTAGATGTTGCCTTAGGTCAATCAATTGAGTTTTTTTAACCTTGAGAATTATAGTGGACGCGTCTGTTCTTTCCTCGTCTTCAATAAAAATGGATTTTGTGTTCTCTTTTTTCCTGTTTATCGAAACAGCCTTGAAAGAAAAGGATGCTGAAAATCGTATGGAGTCAATTTTTGATGTTGGTTTCAACTTCTAGCAAAATTAATTGCATCCTCGCTTTATTTTTTTTTCCGCCAACTGTTTTTTTTAGCCAAAAACAATGATGAGTAACAAATTGATGTTTCTGAATCTTGAGGAACTTGGTGGATGCTTTTGTTTCTTCCTTATCCTCGATACATTCGTCTTCCTACTCTCTTGCTTCACTTCATTGAAGGTACTTTGCTCATTAAGGACGCTTGAAATTGCGTATAGCCGCTTTTTGATGTTATTTTTAAAATCCAGAATTTTCGATCGCGTCCTAGTTTTTTCCGCCAACGATTCCAAGTTTGCCATCAATTCAATTATGAGGGATTGTTGATCTTTTTCACACGGAAAATCAGTTTGTCAAGCAAATTAGATGAGATTGACACTGATATGGGTACATGCTTATTGATCCAAGTTATTGTTTTGGATAGTTTTAGTTCTTAAGATAGCACGCAAATGGATTCAAAGTCAAAAATGGCGACCTTTTTGAAAAAAGTTTTTCTCTTTGGTATACTCAATATTGAAGCCATTCAGTTTTCCAAATAAGATCTCAAGTAGAGTCTAAACATTTTTAGTATAAAATATTTGACTCAATTTTTTATCATAAAAGATACTTTTTGAAGTGATCTGTTTCGTGGAGAAACATATCTTGATTGGAGATTGAAGTATTTTTTCAATTTTTGGCAGATTATCAATCGATAATCTACAAAATGGTTTCGTATCACGTCCTGATTTTCAAGAAAATCATTAGAGATCTTGAAGGTGGATGTCTCAAGATTATTTGTTACATGCAAATGAACTGCAAGTTTTCGAAACAAACACAAACACTCATTGTATGGTTACTTCCTCGTTTCCGAAATCAAACAGTTTACTTGATGGTTTCTCAGAAGTGGTTCGGGAATCAATGAATCTCGACACCGCTTGGGTATGTTTTTGAGTAAGGCGGCAAAAGTTGTTACATCAGTGATCATCTCGAATAGAACTAATGTTTTTTATCTCTCCTGTGTACAGACTTTTTTGATATCTTGCATATTGAGCTTGTTCTAAATGGTCGACTAATCTGCTTTAACACAAATCAGCAAAGATCTATCAAAGTGTGTATTGTTTTCATGAGCGCAGAATTAACGATATTCATCAATTTTTATATTACGTAACACAAATCCCATTGCAATTTTAATTTCGCTGCGCAATCAAGTTTTTCAAAGACTTGATCCCGTTTCTCATTAACTAGATTGGTATCTAGTTGGGAAAGTTGAAAATCGAATACTTTGTGGCGTCCATTTTCTATCTCAGTATCCACTGACAGGCTTTCAACTCATCGCGTAGCCATCACTATCCTCCTGTTTTTTTGATTTTTTACTCAAATTAGCAACAAAATCACTCGTTTTCCTCGTTTTCAACCCGTGATCTTTCTTGCGATGTTGTTGAAATGAATAACAGCTTGGGAATTTTTTCTCACACGATCCAAACTTTGTTGACTTTGGGGTTGCCTTCACGTGCTTCTTGCTCGTATGGAAACTCATTTCTTGCTGGTTTTAAGTACAATAATTCATTCTGGACAATAAATAATTCCTCGCACGCAACTTTCGCCATGTCGGGCTGCATCGGCCCTCCTTTATTCTTCGTCACAGCCTTAAAACTTCAAATTCCTATTGAGTGAAGATATCTGAAAAAAATTGGAGATTTACTTTGTACCAAAATTAAAAATTAGTTTACGGTACCTACAAAACTGGGAGATTTGAATAGTCCCAGAACAGTTAACAGATTAGTTTTTTTTTTACTTTTTTTGAATTGTGCAAAGTAGTGTTTAAAACTTCCTTATGGAGCTGAAATGTGATTGGACACAACTACAGACCAAACAAGGAAAAGCAGTTTTGATTGGTTAAACCCACACATTTGAGTTGAACTTATCCCTCAGTCATCACTCAAAATGTCCAACTTTTCATTTTCAACTTAACTGCCGTCAACTACCTCCTTTCTCAGCTCTAAACATTTCATTTCCAACTTAACTACCGTCAACTACCTCCTTTATTAGCTCTAACAAAGTTTTTATTCTTGCTTTTACTCTGTATCTGTTTCTCAACTTATTGCTCAAAATGATCTTCTCAGTACAAAACGGTTGAATTGTTGCTTGATCTAGAACAAATTAATTTGCGAGAAACCGTTTCTGGAGTAATTTTGGCACGAATGGACATCCGAATTCAAGTCTGGCACATGAAGAAGGTGAAACAGCTTTTCAACAAGCATCATATCAAGCAAGTAACTATCACAGAGAACCAACTATGAACAATGCAAATGATGGAGGAAGTGTCTAAGCATGTGGAGATGAAATACCCTAAGATTTCAGACTCTAGTTATAAGTTTCAACCAGTCAACGATTTCCTTTTTTCTTTGGGAGGAGGAGATGGGATCAGCCGAAAACCTCATTGCAATAGACAAGGATCAGGGGTTCTCTGAAGAAACGCCTCAAAATCCCCCACTGCAAAAACCTCCAGTGATGGGACCTCGACCAGCTCTGCAATCTATAGAGAACCTCCAGAACTCTCGACAGCGCTACGATTATTAAATTTTTTAAATAATGGTTGCTTGGCAATTATTTCACTTTTTTGTAGTTATCATGATTTTTTTAAAATTCGTTTTAATTGTGAGGATACATGGGTAGTTCAGGGTAATCACACCAAATGATTGAAAACAATTAGAACACAAAATAAATTAGCGATACAACGTTTGCACACATATAAAAAAATTTCTATACACATGTTTGGGAAAACATTAAATTTTTGCACAAAAAAAATAAACACTTTAAAATTTTTTGGCGTCTTGTCAAAAAAACTGAAAGACATTTCGCACCTTTCAAAAAAAATTAAACACTTTTGCATCTTGTCAAAAATATGAAACTTTTTGGCATCTTCTCAGAAAATGAAACAATTTTCATGATTGTAGAAAAACTGAAACGCTTTTAGCGTTTGGACATTAAAAGGAAGATTTTTCGCATTTTGTTGAAAACACTAAAATAATTTTCGTAACTTGTTAAAAAAATTGAAACATGTTTTGCAAATTAATGGAAATCAGAAGAAAATATTGCACTATTTGTATAAAACTGAAGAAGTTTTTGCATACCCATTGAAAATCGGGCCAATTAATCCTTTTTCTCGGATACTTTTAGTAATTTTGTTGAAAAAATGGACATAATCACTTTTCCATAACCATCAATTAAACAGTCACTTTTTTTAAACAAATTACTTTTCTACAAACATGAAAGTTATTTTTGAACTCTGCTTCCAACTATTCCAGAAAAATGAGTTCGGGCAACTAGTAAAAAGACAATAAGTCCATCTCGTGAAATAGAAGGAGAAGCAACATCAGCAATTAGAAATACTGTTATTCGCGTTGTTGAAAACCTTGGACCCGTTACTTTATTGGAATTGACTTCTGAAAATAAGTTAATTATAGATCAGAAGCTTGCCAACTGCAATAAAGTGTATGATATATCAACATACATTAGAAGACAAGTTTGCGTTACGATCAAGAGTAACAATGTTAACAAGCCTTCCTACATACAAATTCGACTGTTCACTGCAAAAGAGAATGAAGCACTGAAACAAGTTGCCTATGTCAATCATACTTCACAGAATTGTCCCAAATTATGCGAGACTTCATGTTTGTCGAGAACTGTAATTTACAGTAAATGTTGTTACTTTTGTTCTTTTTCTTTTAGTCTAATAGTTTATCCTCCAAAATCATTTTTCATCTAGTGTTCGAGTTAAAAATATGAGTTAGAATTTTGATTTTTCAAGGAATTTAATTTTAATTTTTTTGGGATTTTCTCATATTGCTCTACAAGAAAAGTCCCAACAAATTTCGCTAACTGTTAGAGTATCACAAAACTTACCAAACTTGCAGAATTTGGATGTAGATTCACAAATATTTCATTCTGGGTGGGCTTTGCATAATGGTAGAAGGAAAATTTTCACAGGACACCGATACGATACCAAGAATAGGTCTTATAGAATATCGTAGAATTGAATTCAATGCAAAAATAATCAATCTGTACAACTAGAAAGGGAAGAATATGATAAATTGCTTGATATACTTCGATCATTACTAGGTTATGTAAAGACATTCAAAAAATTTTATATTTATTGAAAAATGCACTGTAGAAAATGAACGTGCAGAAATTGAAAAAAAATCTTCGATTTTTTGTGATTATAAAGCATGATTTTTCGTCAAAAACAAAAAAAATTTTCCTTTGTACCTGTTTGGTTTTGGATCAGGACATAAAATTAAAAGAATTGGAACTAAAATTTTTTTGAGGGTGTAAATGGATACGTAAGTTACAGTATGGTTTATTTTTTGCAAACTACAAAATCTTTAGTGAAATCTTTAGATCAGTGAAATCTTCTACGAAAAAGAAGGACCTGGATATTGTTATGCTTCACTTATTTTTCTCTGTTCATATTTTATTGTTCATGCGACTGGATTACTTTTCTATTTATATATGTGAAAATATTTGCTTCATCCTTACATGAACTTTCGAGTGTTAGTCATTCTAACCAAAAAACTCTAGAGGAAACAGTAGGCATAATGGGTCTTGTTGATTTGGATATTCAATGTAAAAAAAGAATTAGGAGTTTATCTGTATTAAGTCTGGACAAACTGTAGGATATTCTTTTCTTCCTCCCAAAAAATTTAAAGCAAATTCCCAATCTACTTGGTGTACCAAGTATCTCCATGCAATCATTTGGAGCAGCAGTTGGGAAAAATATACAAAACTTGAAAAAAAAAATTTTAAATCTTGTAACATCAGAAACAGATTTTTTCGCAAAAATTATGAAAATTGTAAAATTCTGTCAGAAACTCTGGAAACAATGTTAAAAAATTGGATGAACACACATTTCCAAAAGTACAAAATACATTTGTTTTTCAAAATTGAAGATTACGATTGGAGTTGTAGAAACTACCCATTTCGTCATGCAAAAACTCTTCACTGAGCAGAAAAAAATGCATTTGCATACGGAACATGGACGTGATTTTTAAACAAATTATAAACCATAATAATCGTTTTGTAATATCAATTTTGAAAATTAATTAAATGTTTTTGCCACCTGCTTTTTTCTGGAGTTAAGATGGTCGATCAATGTGACAAGCTCGTAATTTTTTTTTGTTTTTGACGAAGAAAATCTTGAACGAAAACCTTGGAAGTTATTCCCTAGTTGGTCCAAGTGGATCTAGAAACTCTCATTTTATTTTTGATTGGTTGAAACTTGGTACTTTTCAACCATCATTTGGCAAGATTTTCTACTTTTAGTATCATTTCAAACTCTTTGTACTCAAATGCAAACAAAAATCCTTAAGAATTTGAGAATATCCAAAAAGAATTTGACTTGTTTAAAAATCTTCCTAAAAATGGAACTAAGTATCTGCTTATTTTTGATGTTTCTTGTGAAGAAATTTCAAACTCCAAACATTTTGTAAAAGCAGCCATTGCTGGAAGACCCATGGGTCTAAATACAATATACATCAAACACTATTTATTTCGTCACAGCAAATTGTTTGGTGTGATGAAATAAATAGTGTTTGATGTATAAAAAGAGATGTAGAATAACAAAACACGCACCTTGTCTTGTTCAAATCACAGAGATGTTCAAATCAAAATAATAAGTCAACAAATTTTATTAGAATCTCAATTGAAACAGTGGTATCAAGATGCAAGATCAGTTCATTATGGACATTTACTTATTGATTTACTTAGATATTGCTCTAATAGTGGTTCTGTTCCTTTAAACTTCTATTTACCAGCCGGAACAGAGACATAGTTTCTGGACGATGAGTACACAGTACAACTCTGTTCTACCAAAATTACAGATATTTTCCAGAAAACTTCGGAAACAGTTCATTCTCAATTGTCCAAAATATATCATCAGGATTCTGAGCGAGTGTTTGGTAAATTTATTAAGAGGAGAGCTTCAAGACCTTTGGAAAGAACACATAGTAAAAGATCGAAAAGAAACTTCAGAACTAAAGCAAAAAACAACTCGTCTACAAAAGAAGAACTAATTTGAGTTCAAATAATGGGTTACAATTGATATATATTATCACCTCATTTGTCATTGTTTGAAATTTGTACTCGTTTTATTAATCACAAAGAACACTTCCGAGAAAACAAAAATTGGAACAAAAGCGGAAAAAGAGCAGATTTTACCAAAAACTTTGAATCAATTTAAAGGGTAATAATTGCAAGGGTGAAAACGAGTAACAAAACACACGTTTTTGAATTTATTTTGATTTTTCCAAGAATTAAACTGAGCCAGCCGGAAAACATTAAAAAGATAACTGAGATTCGAAAGAATCTATTGTAGATTTTAGTTTGCACTGAAAAGTTTTTTCAGATAATCATTTTACCATTTTGGAAGCTTCTCAAATTCCAAAAATTTGGTCCACTAGTAAGACGTTCACAAAGACTTCAAGCTTTTTGTCAAACTTATCAATGAAATCTGGTGTACGGACATGGCTTTTGTAGTCAAGTTAGCTAATCAAAACAATGGAGTTAAGTATTTAATAATTGCTGTAGACATTTTTTCGACCTTCGTCATAGTTCAAAAATTGAGAACAAAGTATGCCAACGACAGTTTGCAAGCTTTCAAAAAACGATTCCTTGAAAAAAAAAAACATTCCTGAAAAGCTTTCGGTTGATAAAGAAACATAGTATAAGGGAAATTTCAAAAAACTTTGCAAGAAGAAAGAAATTGAAATTTTCTCAACTATGAGTGAAACGAAATCTGCATTTGCAAAGAGGGCAACCCAGTCTTCAAACTATATAATATATTGTTTCATTGAAGGTCATGGAAAAACACGGTTTTTAATTTGCAAAAAAATGTGATGTGAAAAACTATGAGATAGGAAAAACTATGACTTTCTATCAATTTTGTATAACAAATATAACAAATCTTTCATGAAATGAACTAAACCAGAATTGAAAAAAGATATTCCCTTCTGGAAAGGATACAAGCCACTTTTCACCGAAACAAATTTGAAATATCATCAAAACAATCAAAGAAACTGGCAACATATATCATTAAACATCTTCAAAAAGAAGAAATTGTAGGCCAGATTGATGAAAAATAGCTGAGGAAGTGTTCAGATTAAGGTTAAATCATTTTAAAATTACATTTCTATTGATCAGTAGTCATGGTTTTTTCTACGTTTGAGCTAGTTTCTGCTGCTCTTTTAATTGTTATCTAAAAATTAGTCTTAGTTTTTTTTTAAATTTTTTACTGGAACAAACACATCCTAAAGGAGAATGAGAGGTTGCTATTCCAGAAATATCGTACCCTTCATCGTACCCTTCATTGATTTCGGATAAACATTTTCAATTTATTCTTGATACGAAAAAATTGCTCAAAGTTCAGCTAATTTTCCCATTTTTCGATGACATGCAAGACAGTGTGGTAGAGGTTTTGGCGCCCTTGCACAAACCCTTAAGAGAACTGCCATCACTCTTATTAAGAAATATATAGTTCCAGCTACAAAATGAACTGGAGCAGGTTTATTTGAAATTGCAGCACCAGAGATTGGAGAAGTCGTTAGTCGACGAAAAAACTCAAAACATTTGCAAAAGATGTTGGAACAAGAACAGTTCGAAAATAGTTAGGAGGTGGAAAAAATAAATCCAAGCGTAAAAATACTGGAACCAATTCTCGAAAAGGAAGATCAAAAACCAGTCGCTCTCGCAAAGACTATGACAAAATATAATGAATATAATTCAAAGTGTTGATTTTGGTACGGAGCTTTTACAAGTTCTTCTTTGTAAATTTTTCGTAAAGTTTCAGTTTTGGAAACAAATACACACAAAAATTATTTCTTAGTACTTCTCTGGATAAAAGCAGTATTGAATTTGAATTTGAGACTGATCGTAATCTTTGTTTGGATATGCGTGATACCAGCCTCAGCTTAAAGCTTGAATTATTCGAAGAAAAGTGGTTTGATGATTTCAAAAAAGAAAAACCGGAAGATGAAGCAAAACCAGATGATAACTCAGATGAGGAATTAGAACCTTACTTAACCTTTGTAAACAATCTACTTCGAATTCTAATCTTCAACGGCACAATTGATTTCAACATTTCAATGGCTTACAACGCCAATGGCTTATATCCTCTTAAAGCACAAGCATCGAACGATTCTATTTCGTCTTCAGTGCGAAATGAAGGAATACTTGCTTGTCATGGATATAGTTTTGAAGAGTTTCCGGAAGAAGCGTTTGATTTGTATCCGTTCACTGATAGAGCAAATTTTTTAGGAACAGGGGCAATTTTTTCACTCAATGGGAGGTTTGCCTTCGATTTTTTTTACTTGTGAAAAATCATTACTACCAAAAACCAAATTTCGAACTAAACTATTTCGAGCTAGACTTGGTTTTTACACACTGTCTGAAAATCTAACAGATAACATGAAAATTGTTGATTGTTCGCTGTTTACTAGAAGAATTTCATTTGCTGAGCTTAATCATTAGGGCTTGCATTGGAATCTGGAAAGGGAACCTGCTCATTATGATTACTTGGTAACTATAGCAAAAAACATTATCGTTCCATCTCGTCAAAATTAGTTTAATCAAGAAAATGTTTTTTGAATAATGCTCCATTAAGAAGAATAGCTGTTGCATTGAGAACAACATCAGCTGTTGCGGGATCTTTTCATGAAAATCATTACAGCTATAAAAAATTCCAATTGAGAGAGCTTAGATTTATTTGGATTGGAAGAGCAATTGTTTCATTAGATACAACTTCTCCGTGTCGCCCTTTTTTGCAACAATGAATGCAAGGCATTTTAAAAAAGAGCTTTTAGCTCTTCCTGTCGAAGAGTTTCAAAGTCACTATATTTCTGTTTTTGACTTGACTCCACTACAAGATGTACAAGATGCAGTTGAACAGTTGCATTATCAAGAACTTAGTAGAAAAAACGTGAGTTAGAAACGTTTTCCAATTTCCCATGGAGCAGTAACGGAAGTGATAGTCTTGGGAGAAAAATTATCAAAAGTTTAAACTGACAATTTCGGAACAGTCGCTAAAAACGGTTTAGTTTTCAGGATACTATAATATTGTTGTAAATTTTTGGAAATTTTCATTGTAATTGTTTCTGTACTATATATTTTTTTTCAGACGTAAATCTCCAGTACAAAGAGACAATGAATGTTGCCCAAGTAAAAACTCGAGCTTTTTTTCCAGCCTAGACTCCTAAACAGTGTTGAAAATCCTTTGTCTAGCACCTTAAACTTGTGTATGGGACTTTGTTGATACCTCAAACAGTACCTAGATGTTAGTAAGTCATCAATATTACAATTGTACAATCAAACTATCAATGTCTTTGTTTTTAGATGTAAATCCTCAAACAATTGCAAAGATGGATCATTTTTCACTTCTGCAAATTATCGAAAGAACTCCTGAGCTCAGGTTCAATTATATAGGCCTTAATCCTAATAAAATTCTTCGACTAAAAAAATACTCTTTTGCAATAATTAATTCAGCTCCAAGCAATGATAAAGGTGATTTCTGGATTATGATTGCTCGATTGGATAAGATTTATTACTTTGCTTATTCTTTGGGAAGAAAACGTTTCAACTATTCCGTTTTAAAAAAAAAAATTACCAGCGCATGCTTCAAAGGAAAAATAAAAAACTAGTAAATTGTGTGGTTTTACGCATTTTTTTCAGCATTTTTTCTTTCAAAACTCTACCAGAAGATTATGATTAATCATGATGTTTTGTTTCGAAATTTATTAGTAATTATATGTAAGAACGCATTATGTTATTTTTTTCATGAATTCATATTGATGCCAGAAAAATTATATATGATGAGGTGATTTCTACTGTAATTGTATTTTGCCATTTTCTTTTTGTGTTTGTAATTAAATCTTTTTTCAAAAAAAGAAACTTACCATTTGCAGAAGTCCAATTAAAAAAATCTGGGAATACTTTGCAAAACTTTGAGAAAATGATTATTTTTGAATACTAGGAGCAACAAATTTAATACAAACTGAATAAGTAAACTGAATATGACTACTTATAACATTAATTCGGAATAAGAAGTTTTTACCGATAATTTCTTTTTGCTTCAACACTAATTTTTTTTTTAAAGTTTACACTGAGAAATATGTATCAACTACAAATTTTTAAGATCCACAGATTAAATTTTTTTATGATCTTTGTCAGAGTAAACTTTAAAGATATTTAGTTTCACGCTTGAGAAAACAAAAGTAATATTTTGAGAAAATTTATTTTTGTTAACCGGCGTCCCTGCTCACCGTGGGGGGTAACATCTGGTATGGCAATTTTGACATATTTTCCTGAGAAAATATTTGTTTACGACAACTACTTCGCTTAAATAAACAAACATCAATTTTTGTACATACTTCAATGTCCTCACTCACCGCTCCACCTGAAGTAAAATCTGTTGTTGCAAATTTAACAAATTCTTCTGAGAAAAAGTTTGTTTATGTACACTACTTTGCTTAAATAATAAAATATGAAATTTTGACTGCAAAAAATTTGATTTTTTTTTGAAAATTACCGACTGAAGCTTGCCATCAAGAACAATATCACATGATACAACATAAAGTTTTAAGCGTTCCCGTTTCGATTCTTAAACATTGCTGTGTCTGCAAATCGGGCGCCAAAATTTTTTGAATTTCAAAATGTATCTCAAATGTTACCATCTTACTATCTGAAACTCTGAAACCTATAACCTTAATACGTGGTAAATTTTTTCCCTATGTTAGTAAATAGGTTGCGTACCGATTTTGCCTCAACATGTCTACTTCAGATTATCTTAAGCGCTGATCTGTTGATCTGTATCTTAAGCGATGATCTCTGTCGTTCTATTTTCTTAAATGCTAAAGTGTATCACTTAACTTGAAAAACTTGACAAAAGAGTACGTGCACTGATTTTTTAAAGTTTTTATCATGGGCATATTTATCAAGGGCAATTTTTTTTCAGAATGAAAGGCGGATTTTCAAAAAATTGTCTAAGGTTTTGTCGAGTTTTTTTAGGTCGATCAATCTGATTTTCGGAGCACTCTCAGAGCACTAATATGGCTCTGTTTTTGCCAAAATTTCTGCGGCGCAAGAAAAATTCAAAACAAAACAAGCCAAAAAAGGCATTTTTAGTAAATTTTGGGAAAATTTGACCGAAAAATTGCGTGTTTTTGGCGCGCGCTCCCCCTCAAAATTTGCAGATATTGGCGCCCAAGGCGCCTTTAGAAAGTTTTTAGGGTCCGTCACCAAATATGAATATCTCAAAACAGTACAAACAGTACAAAAAAAAACGTCCACCACAAACCACCCCCCCCCCCCCCCAGCCGCCCTCCCCCTAAATCCGCCCCTGCTTAATCCATTTAGAATTAAAGGAGCCACTGACAAACACGGATTCTGCTAACACTAGTGGAATTGGAGAACTTTTGGAGAACCCACGAACAATGCGGAAATGACTGACTCCAATCTGTAACTGTTTTGTATATTCGCTCGACGCAGTCCGCGGCATAAATAAACTGCCCAAAATATTATAGTCCAAACTTTTAATTGAGGATTCCACAACAAACAGCTTGGTGAATATTTTCTACAGTTTTGAAAAATGTAAGACCTTGCATTCGGATTCCAGGGACTAACACTCACTGATCAGTGCGCTTTATGAGAAAACAATTTGGCCTCGTAATTGCTTTTTAAGTCAATTAGCTACAAAAATTTCACCGCAAAAATTGTTTCCCATAAAAACATTAAGAAATTTCAAAAACAGGCAGATTGCTTCATTTTTTGACAATTTAAAATAACCAACAGAAATCACATATCTATCTTCCAAACATTATAAGGCTTTTTTTTTTAAAACTTCGGTAAAAGAGCAAGGGTAATTTTTTTGTAAAAAATTGTATTTTAAATACAATGTTAATAATTTAGTTTTGTGCTTTCATCCTAACAATCTTAACATAGAAGCAAAAAAGCAAGGATACAAGCAAAAAAATCAAGAAACAGCAAAACAAGTCAAAAACGTGTTGAAAAGTTATATCAAATGGTCAATTTCTTAAGAAACTTGAGTTCTTTTGACTTCGAGAAGTCAAAAACTCTGGAAAAAAAATGAAAAAGAGACAAAATCAAATTTTTTCCTATTTTTTTGCAGTGAAAAAAGGCATAGAAAAACTATAATCAATTAGAAATCAATCATATACTTTTTTGTAACATGAAATAACTTTTACAAAACCATACCACTTTTATTCTTCCAACTTATTTTAAATATATAATTGTAGGAGGAAAAAAATTTACAAGTCCTACTGACATAGACGTAGCATAAACCTAATATACCAATAAAGTGAATCTACGTGAGAAAAAAACATAACTTTGACAAAAGTAAAACTTACATAATAAGAAAAAAGAATGCTCTTATATCAGGGCAAGACTGCTCGTATATCAGGCCTGAATGTTTCCGGCTGTCCCTTAATTTATATCGAATTGTTGTTGGGAAAAAATATTGAAAACCTGTAAAATTTTGACAAAATCAAAGTGTAAAATTTTGAGTCGTATGAAAGTAATACGACTAATTATCTAGCCTCAATTCAATTTGGAACAATTTTGTTGAGCGGGTTAGTTCACCACGCATAAGTGATTCGCGTTACGCTCTGAGCATTATGAATAAATTTGTACGTGCCTGCTCAGATTTATAAGCATTATGAATCTGAGCATAATATTGTCCAGAACATGACCAATTTGGCAGTTTCAGACCCCCAAAACAAAAATTAATCGGAGGTAAAATATCATTTTAAATTTGAACTCAAGAGGTCGATATCTTCAATGGGATATGGAAAATTTTTGTTCAAAACTATTACTTTGATCCTTATTATCTTTTTCTTCAGACAAATTTGTGTTACTAGGAGCAAAATCTATCACTTTTTACGTGCCATATAACGTACAATGTGATAGATTTTGCTCCTAGTAACACAAATTTGTCTGAAGAAAAAAAAGTAATAGTGGGGGGATGATGTTAGTGTGGGGGGATGATTTTTACAGAAATCTCAATTTAAAAAAAATTTATTACATAATTTTGTTTCATGTTATTACTGCTCAATTTGGTTTACGTACACTACTTTGCTGTAATAAACAAATATAAAATTTTGACGGCAAAAAAAAAAGATTTTTTTTTGAGATTTACCATCTGAAGCTTGCCATCAAAAACAATATCACATCATACAGCATAAAATTTTAAATGTTCCCGTATCGGTTCTTAAACATTGTTGTGTCGGCAAATCGGGCACCAAAATTTTTTGAAACCCAAAAATTATCTCGAAACTTACCATCTTACTATCGATATCTTCAATGGGATATGAAAACTTTTTGTTGAAAACTATTACTTCGATCACTATGGTTTTTTTTCTTCAGACAAATTTGTGCTACTAGGAGCAAAATCTATCACTTTGTACATTATATGGCGTGTGAGGGGATGATTTTTGCAGAAATCTCAATTTAAAATTTTTTTTTTATTGCATTTAATTTGTTTCTGATGAAAAGTTAATATTTTTCATCAAAACCAGTTCTAAATCAAAAGCTTCACAAAGAATTCAGTACACAAACAAATTGAAACAAAACTGCTCGAAACAAGACTGCTCGCGTCCGCTAACACCCCCCCCCCCCCAACCCCCTAAAACTGCCCTGGATGAAATTTTCATTTTGACGGGCGAAAATTGATTGAATAAGAAAAAACTATGCCGAGCATAAATATTCCATTTTCTTCGAAAGTCAGCAAATAATTTAAACACCTAGTTCTAAATATTTTTCATTTGGGCAAAATCCAAATCCAAAAACTACAGAAACAACTTTTTTTGATAGTTTAATGTTTCGTTTCTTAAAAATGTGAGGTGTATACATGCTTGTGTTGTTTTTTTTGTTTTCAGACCAAATTTACTGAGAAAACTGTCAGCGCCCAGAGTTGGATCCTTAATTTTTCAGATTGCCAAACTGTAGTACTTCCAAAAGCCCAATTCTGGATGGTAATCACGCGGGGTAAATTAGAGACTTTCAATACGTAATCCATACGTAATTATATCCCGCACTTATAAATGCTTCAAAATGATTTGAGATAAGCTAATATGCCATATTAGTTCGTCTCAAAATTTACGAGAAAATATTTGATATGTGGCAGACCAAAATTTTAGTTTAAGTTTGATGTAAAAACTATTCGAGGACGGTTGAAGCGCTTTGCTCTGATTTAAAAGGAATCTTTTAATAACTAAGTTAAAATTTCGGTTAGATCCTGCTACTTTTTTTCGTTAATTTAATATAAGAAATTTAGATATTTTTTTTCTAATAAGTTTTTAAATATGAATTGTATCATGATTTTATCTAAAGTTTCATTGGAAAAGCCACAAAAAGTTATGTCTTTAGTTATATTGTTAGAAAATTAGTCAAAAGACATTAGTATTTACAAAACTTAAATACGTTGAAATGATATTTTAAAAAAACAGTAAAAATTTGAAAATTACAAAATCCTTACAAACGCAGGTTAGCAAAAAGCGCAAAACAATTTTTAAAATATTAGCTTGACCTGAAAGAATTCGGAATTTAAAAAAATTTGCATTTAGTTTTTAAAAAAATCATAAAATAAAAAATACAGAAAAAATCAGGAAATAGAATTTAATTAACTCCAAAATGCTTGTTATTGAAAGTGCAAGCTTCAAAAAAATTTGAGACGTTTTAAAGATTATTTTGCCTTATTTTGCTAATGAATTGTATGAAGTAACGCATTGTTTGCTTAACTCCGATTTTTTTAATAAGTTACTTTTGAAATATAATAACTATAAAAAAAAACATTTTTTTTTTCGTTTGTAAGAAATTTTTTATCATTTTATTTGCAAGAACAAGGGTACCTAATATCGCAAAATTTTTCCTTAAATAATTTTTTTCTAAAATTCTACGAAATTTTTTCCTTAAACATTTTTCTACATTTCTATAATTCTACGAAATTAGTTTGCTTTCAGTATCAGCAAATTTCACACTCTTTTGGTCTAAATTCAAAATATAAGACTTGGTAAACTTATTTCTGGTGATTGTATCAAAGCGTTTTTTTTTCAGATTATAAATTGGGTTTCAAATAAATTGGTAAGAATTTAAATTTTCGGAGCCTCGTTTGTCTGCTTGATTTTTATCTTTTCAATTTAAGTTCTAAAGCATGCGCTTTCTTTAAAGATCAAGGAGTTTTCACCATTGAAGTGTGTCGTGCATAGAAATTGTAAAGACGCAATTAGTTGATTTTGTTCTAATAATTTAGCTTTAAAAAATCTTTGGCTTAATTAGTTTTGCTGTTTGTAATATTGGTTTAAATGCTGCACAAAATAGATTTATTAAATGGCAAAAAACGATGAGCTTTAGTGTTTTAACGTAAAAACCTGTTTTTAAACTTTTTGAAATTTTTTTGCAGCTTATAGTTTTTTATTTCAATTTTTTGGCTCAAAAAACAACTATTTAAAGGTTGTCTGTCTAATGATAACAGGGTAAAAATTGTCTTAATTCGAATTCAACGCCAAGCATTGTTTTGTTGACTTGTTTTTGGGTGATATATTACAATAGGTGGTAGGTTCCATTTCAATAGTTTGATGGCTTTTCGTTATACTTCGCACAAAATTTTTACTTTGCTTCAAAATCCAAATTTTTTAAGCAAAAAAAGTACGAATTTTGCATCTTTGAATAGCATTTCACTTTACAGAGTAATGTATTTACAAAACTATCTTACGAGTAGTATAATTGATTGAAAATGAAATGACTATATTATGCATTATAGTTCTGAAATTTAATACATGCACTATACTCAACATTACCACCTATTGTAACATATCACCGTTTTTGTTCAAATTGAACAACATTTGAGACTTAAAAAGTTTTGAACGACCTGTTTTTTCTCGTTTTTCGAAAACGGATTTTTGACTTCATGGCGTCCTTCTCAACTTCTATCCTCTAGCCTGCAATATGTGTATGTGTTGTATGTCAACTGCTGTAAAGATTGACAAATACAGATTGGTAACAAATATACCTAAAAATATGGCATTTTCACGAGTTATTGCACGGTTTTTTTTCAAGGTAGTTCTGTTAAAGGCAACGACTATTCACAACATCCCAGAAAGCGCTTTTTTAAAATAAGTAAAATAAGATGTAAGACTATAACAAGAAAAGATGTTTTAAAAAGCGCAAGCAAATGGATTTTTGATTTTTTAAATAAAGCTGATCAGTGATTATTACCAAAGTGACCCAAATTGACTCATGAAAAAATTAAATCAGTAATATCAAGCAAAAACAATTAATATGAAGAACGAGGCAAAATTTAGTAGTACTTTTTACATATAAGTAGTAGTATGAAATTTAGATACTTTATTATGGCTAAAGTATCTTAGTAGTAAGTATCTGATTCGTTAAAATCAGATAGTTGTGTCTTTTTTGGAAAGGTTTGACAAAAGTTAAAAAAAAACTTTTAAAAACAGATCAAAGAATCATCTCATTTCACTGAGTAATAAATAAAGAAATTTTTAAACGACCAAAAACGAACATTTAAAAGGGCACATTTTGTCTTTTTTCTTAAAAAAAACTACTATTTTCTTTTGGATATGTATTTTTTTCTCGAGTTTAGGACAGCAATTTTTGATATTGATTATGTAACTCCCTAAAAACTGATGAACTATTTAGAAGAATAAAACGCTGTTATTGAAGAGCAGCTAATGCGTACTTGGTAAAAGTTTCTACTATTGAAAATTTCAACATTTTTCAAGAAAATCATTTCCTAAAACATTTCTACAAACTTTTTTAATTAAAATGAGTTCCGAAACTTGTAAGCATCCATGTTTCTTTTTTGAGGTTCAATTGCTTTACATTGCTTCAAATGCTTCAAATGTTTTGATGAGATTAGTCATTGATAAATTTCTGAGTTTTTTATACTTAAACTTTTTTTGCTATATGAACTACGTGAACAAAGTTCGGAATGTAGAAAATATCAGATATGGGGAAGGAAGCATTCCTGGTATGGATACTGCAGACATTTATACCACAAAACTGGCTTTTTGGGCTAGTTTCTTTGTATTTAAATGTTTTAAAAGTAAGCACACTTTGTCAAATTTGTCCATTTTTTCAAAGCAGACAATTACCACGATTAAAAGGTGGTCAAACAATTTGTCATAATATATCCTTTTCAAGTCAATTCAATCGATGCTTAAAGTTTTTCATAAATGAAAAAAACCGTTTCAAAACTTTTTGTTTAAGTCCACATTACAGCAAGTAAAGCTAGAGCGAGTAAGATAATTCAAGCAATTTTATAAACATTTTTTTTTCTATTAGACGGCAAATTTTTGGAGCTTCAGTTAGCGTTTTTCAAGAACATTTCAAAAAAAATTTGCTAAAAAAAAGTTTTCACTTTTGGAATGTACTGTACTGTCAACTAGGCTATGATTCAGGGGCGGGCTTAGGCGAGTGTGGGGGAGGGGAGCAGACGCCTCTCCTCAAGAATTCGACCCCTTGCCGACCCAGATGGTCTCTCCTTTGGTAATTTTTAAGAAATCCATTTTTGGCGCACCGACACTAAAAAACTTCTAAAGGCGCCTTTGGCGCCAAAATATACTAAATTTTAGGGGGGAGCATGCGCCAAAAAACGCAATTGTTTTGGTCAATATTTTGAAAAATTACCTAAAACCGCCTTTTTTGACCAGTTTTATCAAAAATTTGCCTGCGGCGCCCAAAATTAATCTAAATTGGGTCTTCAATGCGTTCTGGGACCACTCGGAAACTGAATTTGGTCTACCTAAAAAAAGGTCGACAAAAGTTTTTTAAAAATCCGCCCCCTCCTCGAGAAAATCCTAGATCCGCCCATGTTATGTTTTATGTTTCCGATCGTAGTTTTCGATCTCTCTTTTTTAATACAAACACCATTCACATACACGCATACAAACTACATAAATATATATTTGATTTTTTAATTACTGTGGCTGGAACATCCTGTGCTATTTACGCAGTAAACTGCTACTCAGTTTTTTTTAAACAAAGTGCCCAACCCAAAAATTGTGCTTACTCTATCGCACAAAACTGAGGCACGGTCTTGACATCGGGCAAACTTCATAGTCTATTAGGAAGCAGTATTCTTGTTTAAAATTTCATATATGTGAAAATCATGTAGGGAGTGTCCGCCAGTATTCTCGGCATTTGACTTTTAAAAATTTGATTGAAATTAAATATTTATTTTTTGGTTCACATGAACTAATGGAATTGTAACATTTAAGCTTAAATGACAACGTTCAAGTATTCAAAACATTTTATTTGCAAATGTTATGGTGAATGTGGTTAACCGAGAGTTCGCTGGTCTATAGTTCTGTTGAAGCCATTTGGTTTTCAATCTTAATATCATGAAGTCAGTTATTTCCCTTCTCTATTTTTCAACATTGTTGTTTCTGGTTTCTGGCTCATCACTGGCTTGTATAAGTCCAGATGCGTCTCGTTTGCCCTTCCACAAGCCCGAATATGTGGAAGGCCACTGGAAGATTGGAAGCAGTTCGGAGAAACGCTGGGGGCCTCTGCGGTCGGCAAAATTAACAGTCGAAGTTGAAATCAATGATATGGGTAAGAAAATGCTATGGAACACTCTATAAATGTTTCGGGGGGGGGGGAGATTTTCAAGAAGGGTTAAACTTTTTACATTATATTAAGCGTTTCATGAGGTCTGCTTACCACTTTTGTCGAATTTTTGAGTTTAAGCATATAGTTGTACAGAGGCAGTGAAATTCGGAACTGCCAGCCGCAGGGTATTTGCGCTAAATGCACATCTAAATGCAAATCTTTTCAAAAAAATATATACATTTTTTGTCGATCGGACAGAGGGAAAAAACCTCCTTTCTGGTTGCTAATATTTTCCAAAAAGTCCCGCCTCCTTTGATACTATTTTACAACAGCCATACTATGACTTAATGGCCATTCTAGGATTTTATGGTCTTTTGAAGGTTTTCTGGTCATTCTTGTGTTTCGGTAGAGCTCGACAAGTTCCAAAAGGCCGACCTAAAAAAAGGTTGGCACACTTTTGCAAATCCTCCTCAAAATAATTATGCGCAAGCCTCTGTTTTTACTGTACTTGTGTCAAACCTATCACTCTCTAAAGCAGTGCAAAGCATTTAGAGCAAAGAGTAAAAAACAATTCTAAATTTGTGAAAGTCTTGATTGTTTATCAAAAGAACCATTGTGTTTTCCCGAAAATATAAAAAAAACTGATAAAAATTTTTTTTTGCTTTTTTTAAACAAAAATAGCTGTTATGGAAAATAGTTATGGCGGGATAACTCTGTTCTATTTGATTACTCTTGTTTTTTTTAGATTCATTTAGTTTTATTGTAAACTCTTATAGATAATCTAATTTCTGAAATCTTGTAATACTTCAGGTGTGCTGAAACTGCGTCCAGTAGAAGAGAAAACATCACTACACCCGTCGCAAATTGTTCGCTTTGAAGAATTGAGTTCCATCAATAATTTTACAGTACACTTCTTGAACTCGGAGCAAAGCCAAGTTCTTTTGCGTGCATGCATTGGAGCTGACAAATTCCGTCGGAGTGTTCTCCTGAGGCTTGACCGAGAGCTTCAATCTGAGCAAACTAAGTTGCCAAATGTCCATAGAAAAGACCATGATAACAAACCTAAGAAAAAAGATGCCGAGCCAAACTATGAAAAAGGCCATGATACCAAACCCGAGATAAAGGAAGAGCAAGCAAACTCTGAAAAAAGCCATGAAGAAAATCCCAAGCAACCAAAAGCGGAATCAAGCCATCGAAAAGGCCATGACGAAAATGACAGAGAACGTGATGATGAAATCCATAGAAAAGGCCATGACGAATACCATAGAAAAGACCATGACGAAAACCTTAGAAAAGGCGAGGACGGAAATCATAGAAAAGACCATGGCAAAAATGACAGAGAACGTGATGACGAAAATAATAGGAAAAGCCATGACGAAAATGGCAAAGAACGTGATGACGAAAACCATAGAAAATTCCACGACGAATACCATAGAAAAGACCATGACGAAAACCATAGAAAAGGTGAGGACGGAAATAATAGAAAAAGCCATGACGAAAATGACAGAGAACGTGATGACGTAAATCATAGAAAAGGCCATGACAAAAACCATCGAAAAGGCGAAGACGGAAATCATAGACAAGGTCATGACGAAAATGACAGAGAACGTGATGAAGAAAATCATAGAGAAGGCCATGACGAAAATGACAGAAAACGTGATGACGAAAGCCATAGAAAATTCCATGACGAATACCATAGAAAAGGCCATGAAGCAAACCATAGAAAAGGCGAGGACGGAAATCATAGAAAAGGCCATGACGAAAATGACAGAGAACGTGATGAAGTAAATCATAGAAAAGGCCAAGACGAAAACCATAGAAATTTCCACGATGAAAACCATAGAAAAGGCCATGACGAAAACCATAGAAAAAGCGAGGAGGGAAACCATAAAAAAGGCCGTGATGAAGATCACACTCAGGAAAAAACATCAGAAGACCACAATAAACAAGGCCACGAAGAAAGCTCCAATGAAACACATAGAAATGCCAAAAAAGAGAAACCCGGTTTCATGGCCAGACTGTTTCCCTCGCAAATGTTCATTTAAAGAACCAATTTAAAACTGATTGATCATGACTCAAGTTATAAAGGAAAGAATCATATTCAGCTTGTAATAATCCATTAGTTTCAATTCAATGAACTTTTCACACCAATTAGTTTGAAGTATTCATATTTTCCAAAGAGTTAGTGGTACCAAAAATTAGCTGCATAAATTAAGTAGCCAAGAAACTAAAAAGATTATATATGTTTACTCGCGGGTCTACTGTCCTTGAGAAAGGCATATCAGATTCGAAAGTAGTAATCAGAGCATTTAGGCATGGTATGTCGTTGGTAGCAGCGACGTCATGGCAATATTTCTCGGTCACAAAAAAAACAATAATATCTGAAAACGGTGCCCTAAACCAATCAAAATTTAGCCTTTTCATGGATAGATTTGATAAGAGGCCATTACGAGGCAAAACTGTGCTTTTTGTTTAAAAATTTTAAGCGGATTCCGCAACAGGCCAAATCAGATTTGTTGCGGAATCAGCAACAAGGCTAGTTTTCTTTGATCTTCTTTGCTGTTTTGGATTCCACAAACAAATAGTTAAACGACAGTACCGCTCAGAATCGCTCCAAAACAGGCAACATTATTTGCGGAATCCAGAACAATTTGTGGAATCCACAAGCAAATGAAAAAGTGTAGGTATGATAAAAATGAGCTGCCGCGGAATCCACAACTGTGAGCAGAATCCGCAAATTGGGGGGGGGGGTCCGTAAATTGTGAGCAGAATCTGCAAATTGTTAGCAGAAGCGGCACATTGTAAGCGAAATCCGCATTTAGCTTACGGATTCTAGTAACATATATAGTTGCGTCTTAAAATTACTTTTTAAAATTAAATATATTTTTGTGACTCATCAGCGAGACAATGACTTAAGAATTTTTAATGGATTCCACTGACAATAATTAAAAATTTGCTTTTAAATTCTGCATTTGCTAGATGAAAATTCTAAGCATAGCTCCTAAATGTTCACACAATTACTGGTTCAGTTCAGTATAACAAACAAAACTACATTCCACTGAAGTTTCAATTGCGGAATCCGTTACAATTGCGGAATCTAGAACAACTAGCTATATTCTGTCCTTGCAGATTTAGTGACAATTTATTGTGATGACAACTTTTTTTACAGTTATTTGTACGCGTACTTCACGGAAATTTTCGAAACCACTTAAGTTTTGGAACATGTTTTATGACTTGTCTCTGGAATACAAGGAGATACAGATATCAAATTGTGCGCCTATCTAGTTCACAGGTTGGCCTCATAATGCGGATCTAGGGTTTTCTCGATGGGACGGTCAAGTTTTCAACAAAATATGGAACATTTTAGAAAATTTTTTACCTTTTTTTTCATTGTCAAAATTTTTTCCAAAATATATCAAAACAGTTTTAAGAACTCACGTTTTTTTACGCCCGCAAAATACGCCCGCAAAATTAAGGCCTCATGGATGCTACGACGCCCTTAGAAAACTTTTATGATTAACTTACCAAAAGTTGATCTCGTTAAACATTAATAAAAGGGGCCGTTTTAAAAGTCAGGGACTCGAATTTCCGAGTATGTATTTGAATCCTTAGGGGTCATCAGGGGGTCTATGCGAAGGTTAATCACTGGTAGAAGTGCATAATTTTTGTACGGCGAAACAATTAAAATCCGGGAAATTTTTGGCTTGAAAACTTTATGTTCACATTGAGTTTAACTTCGAGATGTTTAATAACTACAGCTTCACTATTAAAATCAAAATTTTGACTTTATTACCAAAATTCGTTTATTTGTAAATGTTTTGCCACAAGTGCGGTATGTTGAAATAAATTCAGATGTGTATATCGACGGGCTCGACCGATGATCATGGTTCTACAGCTATGATTTTAATTGACTGTACAAAACACAAACTAATTGGTTTCTAAAATTTTTTGAATTGAGTTAATTCAAGGCTAAAAAGACGATGATAACAAAATTGCATATGAATTTCATTTCATTTTTTCAAGTGAAAAAATCTTGGACACAGAACTTGACCCTTAAAACGGACCATTTTTGGCGCAATAAGTTTGATCAAAATTTTTTTAAAGCTACATTTCTGAACAATCCAAACCAAAATTCGAGCCGGACTTAGCCAAACGGTAATATGTCTGCAAACAACTGATTTTTATTAGTCGACAACTGATGAGATTTTCAATCGGCAGAAATAAAAGCATTTATTGTTTCATTCAGTGTAAAAAAAAAATTACGAATCAGATTCAATTTTTCTGCGTCAATTATGAATTTGCTACAAAAAATGATGGCAAACTACAAAAGGCGTCTGGGTTGTCATTCTGATAGGTCGTCAAAATAAAACTAAAGAGAGTTTAGGCTGTTACCCTCAATTCTGGTTGCCAAATTTTTCCAAAGGGTCATCCCTTCGGCATAACTTTACGACATCCTTTTTTGGCTGACCAAGCGTACAATTTTCCTTTGGCGCCAATATAACTAATTTTGAGGGGAGTAGATTTTTTTGGTCAAAATTTTCCTAAAAGTGCCTAAAACGCCTTTTGGCTTGTTTTTGAAAAATGTATCATGGTTCCATAGAAGTCATAGAAAACTGCCGACGTATGAAACCGTTGAAATACAGTATTTTCATAAATTCTCGTCATATGATTGAATATTTTTACAATAGTTACTTTTTTCTAATAATTGATAGTAATTGGTAAGCTATCAAAAACAGTGCCTGTTATTGGCTTCTATTGTTTCTTATATGATGACGCTGATAGTAGTTAGGTGACAATTTGGCAAAGTTTTAGGAAGTTATAACTTTGAATTAAAGGAGAAAATTGAAAAGGCTTGTCTGCAGTCGAATGTGATTACTTATGTTTAGCCTGGCTCACAAAGTTTGGGCGCTTTGAATTTTGTTCGAAAAATTGATGAATTTCTTTGCTGAAATAAGTTTCAACGAATGCTTAGGAACCAGCTTTATGAATGAAGCAGCCAAATTTTAGATAATTGTTTGTTGATATTTGTTAATTGCAGTTTCGTCGTGAAAAAGTTTCAAGTCCTAACAGTGAAGCTGCAATACTTAAACATCTCGACTTCAAGCTAAATGTGAAGACAATTTTTATCAGAAGTTTCCTTTTTTAAGGCTTCATAAAAGTGCACGAAATAGATAAATTGGATAACGGGACAGTATTCGTGGCCCTTTTTCACAAATGGTAGTTGTGATTTACTAAAAAGGGCTTTGAAACAATGTCCGAAAGTTGGCAACCGACTATCAATAAACATTATACCTAAATCGAAATCCGGTTAATGTGTTCACCCAGAGGCCCGATTTGAGAAACGAACCCTCAGTATCCTCAAAAAATTTATCGTGGCGAAAGTATGATTCTGTGACACGACGTCATAAAAAACAGAGTGCCCCACCCCTCAAACGAGACAGAACAACCCTCTTTGCAAATAAAGTGCTATCATAACTCCAAAAAACAACTATTCCCATCCTTCATCTCATGAAAGATTTTCTGTCGAAAAGAAAGCAAAATGATCCTTAGGAAACTCACCTCATCAGCAGATTCAAACTGAACAGTCTGATCAGTCATCAGAAACTTTATGTACTTCATCGTTTTTTTGTGCAAAAAAAATCCGAGAAAAAGGAAAGCGACAAAGTGACAAAGAAAATATTTTGTTCGAGACTTTTGTTCCGACTTTCGATACGAAAGAAAAGGAATATTTGTGCTCGGGGTGGTTTTTTTTCTTCTGACATATTTTGACTTTTTAACTAGCCATTTTTGACGGAATGTTTTTAAATCATTCGACAGAAGTTGTTGCCCTGAGCTTAAATTTGAAAACACATTTCACCTGTGATCATTTTTTGTAAAGTTATGGGGGTTTAAAGATTGCCATTTTGGCCAATTTGGGACAATTAACGCGCGATTTCGCCCTATTAACGCGTAGCTGAAAGTTAATCCGTCTTGCCATAAGTGATTTGTTACAAGGAGCGAAATCTATCCTTTCGTACTTTATATGGCGTGTGGGGGGATGATTTTCAAAGAAAAAATTTCAAATTTTAGAAAATAAAAATGTTAATTTTAATTCATTACGTTCAACTTTTTAATGTTATTACTGCTCCATAAACCTTAAAAGGCAGTCGGAACATTCAGGGCTTCACCCTGACACGAGCAGTCTTGTTTTAATTTCGTAGCCACTACTAAATGATTACCAAATCTACAGAGCAGACAGAGAGCGGCGAAAATGAAATAAGACTGCTCGTATCAAGACGAAGCCCTGAATGTTCCGTCTGCCTTTTAAGGTCTATTGAGCAGTAATAACATAAAAAAAATTGAATGTAAAAAAAAAACAAAATGAAAATTTGATTTTTTTTCTGAAGTTTGAAGTTTTTTCTAAAAATCAGCCTTACAAAAGAATAGATTTCGCTGCTAGTAACAATCAATTATGGCAAATAAGATTATTTCAGCCAATTTGGAACGATTTCTTGAATGGAATAAATCTCCGCTTACGCGTTAAAAGCGCGAAATATATCGCGCGTTAATTGTCCCAAATTGGCCAAAATGCCAATCTTTAATCCCCCATAACTTTACGAAAAATGATCGCAGGTGAAATATCTTTTCAAATTTAATCTTAGGACAACAATACCTTTTGAACGATATAAAAAAATTCCGTCAAAAATGCTAGTTAAAAAGTCGAAATTTGTCTGAAGAAAAAAAAACCCACCCGAGCACAAATAATCCGCTACTTGCGTATCGAAAGTCGGAAAATTAAACATGGAGTTGTCCCTGATAGCAGTGAAGCACACCTTCAGTTTAATTTTGGGTGTTTGTTTTTCTGCTCGGTAGATAAAAATTTAGTGTAGTAGCTGGAAGTTTTTTTTTTTAAACGCTGCTTTCTGTATCATTTGCAAATTCATCTTTCTAATCTCCAAATTAAGCCAATAAAGTTACAATTCAGGTTGTTTTAACAAACTTGTTATATCAACTCCGGAGAACAGAAAAAACTGTTTGTGGGGGCATACAGTTTTCTTCATCAGTCAGGCATGTTTTTAATATTCCTGAGCGAGAAGCAAAATACGTTCTCGGATTACTAAACAAAAAGCTCTTTCAATAAAACATAGAATTTCTAACGCGCAAAAAGACTATGTTGAATGCTATATTGCACCAAAACTGTTCGATAATTTAAATACCTGAACTCAGTTTTGATTTTATACGACCAATCTGACCATATTGCAATGAGAACAACGCTAAAATTTGATCAACAATATCCTCCACCGACGAGAGAAAACTAATGCAGCTTTAGATCAGGAAAAAAGGATGCACCAAACAAAAGCATGGAAACAAAGGCCAATTCGCTCATTATAATTTACTTGTATAATGAGCTACTTACGGGGCTACTTCTGGTTAAAATTGCATTAAGAACAAGATTTCCCCCGTGTATAAAACTAACTACTTCAAACCCATTTAATTCAAGCTTCTCAATCTGTTCTTTTACTCTACTTCATGCCAATTTTTGTACTTCATATATCGGCGTGTAGTGGGCGATTTTGCGAAAAAAAAACTCAAAATTTTTTTTTTCACTTTTTTTGTTATTGAAAAATTCATATACTTTTTAAATTAATTTTTTCAAAGTTATTCAGAGCGTTGCCTTGATACGAGCAGTCTAGTTATTTTTCCTGCACGTTGTACTGAGAATCGAAAATATTCGACTCGAGAAAAGATTCAACTCGATTCACTACGCTTTTCTCAAACCATTACAAATCAATTCACTGAGTCGCCTCATGTCTACCTCATTTAATACAAGCAAATGAGAGGAAAAATAAGTTTAACCACCATCAACAGAAACAGCGCCATTTTATATGAAACAGAGAATAAAAATTGAATGAAAATTTTTTTTCAGAAGTTTTTAGTATTGCAGAGCGGATGCTTGTGCTAGTTTATTTTGAATTGAATCAAATTAACCATCGAGAACAAAAAACAAGAAATAACAAAAATTTACACGGTGAAAAATTTTTTTATTAGTATCATTTTTAGTGGCTGAAAGAATACTTTTTCTTCTAATATCAATAAAAAGCGTGAAAAGGCTGAATAAATTGTATGGTAGTTTTTTCCGACGTTTAAATTCGAGAAAAAGCGTCGCCGTTTACTCAATAGTTTGTTCTCTAAACTCTAGGCTGCAATCTATTCCGCTTTTTGCGGTGTACTAATGATGAACCTTGATCTTGGCGAAAAAATTTGACCAAGAAACCGACACTTTTTTGAGAAATTAAACACGCGGCCTTATAAAATATGAGAATCGATTAACATAAGTAAAAGCAATTTGAGAAAAAATCAGAGCTTCGCCTTGATATGAGAAGTCCAGTGAATTATCCTAAGTTAAACTATTCGACTTGGTTCACTCAATTAATTACAAACCGATTCACTGAATCACCTCACGTCAACCTCATTTAATACAAGTAATTGTCAGGACAAGCAATTCACTACGGTTCACTCAATTAATTAAAACCGATTCACTGAATCGCCTCACGTCAACTTCAATTAATACAAGCAATTGTCAGGAAAATTCAAGTTTAACCACCATCAACAGAACAACATTTTTTCATATGAAACAAAGAAAAAAAATTTAAACAGAGAAAACTTTTCTTAAAGTTTTAATTTTGCAGAGGTGATTATTGTGCTAGTTGATCTTGAATTGAATCAACCGTAGAGAACAAAAAACAAGAAACAGCCAAAAATTACATTGTGAAGAGATTTTTTCCAGTATCATCTTTGGTGACTGAAAGTGCACTTGTTTCCGATATCAGTAGTAGGCCTTAGAGGGCTGAGAAGATTTTAAGGTAGTTTTTTCCGTCTTTTAAACTCTAGAGAAAGCGTCGCCCTGTAGTCAATAATTTGTTCAGAAGCTTCTAGATTGTAATGTATAACGCTCTTTGCGATGTACAAATGATGAACCCTGCTTTTTTTTACAACCTTGTGCTCTTTTTTTCTATTTTTTTTTTGTAGTCAAGCTCAGTCGAAACGAACATCTATCCATAATACGGCCGAAGACTGAACCAAAACGTTGTCTAGTTGGTCGAATTCATCAAAAAAGAAGTTTCAATGCTGTGTCATGGCAATCATGCTATGACCACGAATTATTATTAAACCCCCACTCCGTTAAAATCTAGGCCCATTATTTGAAATAGATCAAAGGCTAAATATTTTTTTTTGCTAATTTAATGTATCCGGAAAATACGATCAAAATTTGAAATTTCCAAAGTATTTTTTTTTCAAATTGGGTTAAATTTAAACAAAAAGTATAGAGTTTTGGTTAAAAAAATTCATCGAACCTTCTAAGCAAAA